>NC_031799.1:60772561-61048018 GCF_001522545.3 Parus major | reverse complement strand
ACACACACAAAAGAATCTTTTTGTTGAAAATGGTGAACTTCTTTTAAATGCCTTGTCACTCAGAATTGACCTCACCCAAAATGTAACACACAAAGGCAAGGGTAAGAATGTGTATTGATTAAATAGGATTCTCCTGCCACAAGAAGACAATTTAAAATCACACTTTCAAATAGTTTGTGAGTGAGCCCATTTTCACCATTTGCAGTTTGTCTATGCTGCTTTGTGTAGGCGGCCTCTGCAAAGAGCCAATCCTGCCTTATACCATAAATATTCCAACATATCTTCCTTTTCCTTTTCCAGACTGATTCTGAAGTCCATTTCTACCCTATTGGATTTGGCAGGCTTTATTCCAAAAGCAATTTGCCCATTCATAAACAATAAAAAATGAATAAGGCATTTCACAATCATGAAATTGTTACTGTTCTCAGAAAATAAAATTTAACTTTATGTGGGTTCATAGAAAATCATTAGTTTAGTTGGAGTCCATATTTAGATTGCATGTCAGAGCACTTAGAAACCACTAAGGCTCATTAATCTGAGAGGATGCTGTTGTATTCCTGCTAATAACTCATAGTACAGAGCTTGCTTACTCTGTTTTTTACAGCTGTTCCTCTTTGTAGGAGCACCTAAGTATTTTTCATAACAGCAATAAACTTTTAACTGGAAGAACTGCTGTATTATAACTTAATATTTTAAATCCAAGTTTAATAACCCCCAAGATTTTTTTTCTATTGCAATTAAACTAACAGTGAAATAATGAGAAAGTAATTAAGCAGTCTGCATACACTCTATCAGCTAATTTGATCCCTGAGAGCATAGGCTTTACCAGCAAGAGGAAGAGCTGCCAGCAAATGCACTGCATGATGCTAAGGTATTTCATGTGAAGATAATCCAGGAGCATGAAGTGAACGAGATAAAGGAAAACTTACTCCTTTCATCATTGTTAGATTACACATGCATGTATACTACACAAAACATAATGAAAAGCTTTGCAGCTCTCTGCTCAGCAGCCAGTGATGCCAAAGTGCAGTTTGACTTGACTTGTGGTTTAACACAGATTGAGTGCTCTGTGGCAGAAACTCTTCAGTTGACACTGACCCACTTGCATCTGCACATCAACTCCCAGAGTCTGCTCAAGCTTCTACCACCTTCTCACTGAATGGTAACAGTAAAAGGTATTGGCTTTTTGTTGAGCTGGGTACTCAACAAAAAAATCTATTTTCCAGTGGTGTTTTTGCCACGTTATAGGACTAAACTTGCTGATTTGCAGTGTGGTGCACTGACAATTTCTCTTGCAAAAATTTAGATCTCAGAACCAGATTGCTGGGCACCTCTATCCTTGAGTTACATTCATAAAAGGAGTTTTTTTGCTGCCTCTTGAATAAATTGAAAAATTGAAAAATATTTTCCTTCCCCATAGGATTTCTAGCCCTGGGACACATAACAAGTTCAACAAGCAAGTGTACTTGTATCAGGAGGAGTCTGTTGTTTACAGCCATGAGATAATGGCTTGATCAGAAGAAATGGGTCTGGAGACTAAAGAAGCATTTCCCTACTGTGTTTGTATTCTTCAAGCTGAGTATTCCTGAAGACATCTGTTGGGAAAATGGAAGAGGAAATGGGGAAGAGCCTGGATTGCTTGATAAAAGATTTACTGAGAAACTGGTTAACTACCTACTATATCTTTAATTCTTGCAGGATTTTTTTTTTTAAAGGACTGGGATTTGTGTAAAAGACAAGTCTTTCTGCACTAGAAGTAAGTATCTTACTTGTTCACTTGTTCAGTGACTGCAATTTTCTGAGGCAGATTACAGTTTCTGGAAGACTGGACTGGAAAAGAGTTGGGGAAGAATTATAGTGGATTATAATGCTGAAAGCAGCAGTGTTTTCACTCCATGATGCAGATACATACTTTTCCCTGACATGCTTACAGAGACCTTACAGCTTTGAGCTTGCAGCTCAAAACCACAGTCACATTCACACAATTCTAACAGCGACCCCATTCCCCATCTCTTCCCAACTTCACACGTTGCTCATGCCATGCCATTGGAGTTGGCCCTGCACCTCTCAATGCAAAGGGCCTCTCCTTTCTTCCACTTTGGCCTGCAGTCTCTACGTGACCAAATTCTTCATTTCAGTGGTCACCACTGATACTAGGAATTAATTAGAAACTGTTTTCCAAGTCATCTTCTCCTGCTTCTCCCTATTTTTTCTTTTGATAGGCTGCTTTTCCTCATCCACATTATTTGACTAATTCACCTTTTTATAGATGTAACTCCTTGACAAGATGCTCACAAAGCTTGGGCTGCTGGTTTCATGTCAGCATTCCAGGTTTCCCTCACATACCTCCTACCCCTGAAGCTCAATGTTTGGTTTCTCAATGCTGTAATACCTGCCTTTTATCAGTTCTGCTTCTCTTGGGCCTGCAATGACTCCCATTTAGACCAATCTCCCCACAAATTCAGACTTTGTTGACTCCTCTTTCCCTGGTAGTGATATATTTTGAAGATGTTCTCCATGATAGTACAGAAAAGAATAGGAAATGAAGTCGAGGAAATGAAAATCTAAGTTTAAAGGAAAATAAATGTCTGGAAGTTATTATAACTGTTCCTGCAATTAGCATCCATCTTGCTGTTGCTTACTGGCTTTTGAAACATCTGAGCTTGCACTTTTGCTCTGCTCCAGTTAAAGGATTTGGACCTCCATGTGACTTGTATCAAGTGATAGTAGACATTTGATCTGGGGGGAAAACAACATAAATGCATGCCAAAGCAGAAAACCTGTAGTTCATGAAGTCTGTGTCTAAAAGTAGCAATTTTAGCAAGCATGGGTTGCTTGGGGTTGAAGAGGATTGTTTTAATGTATTCTCCATCATGGAAAATGGGCTTTCACTATGCAATTTACTGTTCTTTGTAAAATCCTCTGATTCATAATTAAATACCACACTATGATTTTTGCAGTTTGGGTTCCTTTTCTACAGGGTAATGTGTACTTTAAGCAGACATTTTCATAACAAAGACTGGCATTTGAAAAATAAATAATTTTTTTAATTAGGTGGCACTTTCCATCACTTGGTGTCAAAGCTGTCAAATGCCAGGAAGTTTAAAGCCAGGGTTTATGTTTACCTTTTTAAGTTGTGATAAAGCAAAGTTCTGATAAAGTTAAGGGAGAGTCAAAAGAGAATCAGAGGGGCACACTGCCTGCATGATGCAGGGAATTTGCACCTGCCAGTCAGTAGTAGGAAATTGGTCTCATGTATTATTGAGGATACAGAGAGTTGAGCACTGGAAGTGCAATGTCCCAGAGCTGCCAACACTCTGCATGGCCGACAGTAATTGAAACTATCATGGCTGTAACAGAGGAGGCACAAATGCAGTTTCTGTGAAGAGCTTTGTAAAGCATCTGCCCAGCTGCCTTGTCTCAAACAAGTGCATTAGTTCATGATTTTTGTGAGTGCTAATTTAAATGATCAGTATACAATATAAAAATGCATAATGGTGCAAGGGAAGAAGGGAGTTTCTTGGGCCTTCTCCATCTCAATCTGAATGTTAACCCTTCTTTCTAGTCTGAATCTAGTCTCCATAGTTGAGGACATGTGACATGCATCACTGCAATTAACTGAGAAACCCTGAGCTTTTAGAAACCCCAGTTCCCATTCTAAAACTTCAGCTCCTTTGCACAGAGTGTGTTTCCAGGGTTGATACTGGACAGTAGCCATTCCCCTTACAACACACATTCATGCAACAAGGCAAGACCACATTTCTCAAATTCTCCCCTCTCAATGATAAGGAATGTGTAAACTCTGATGTTATTTGTAAATAATATATTTTAAAACTAATTTCTTAGTCCAGATGTTCAGTGATGAAATGCAGCTGACAGCTTTTCTCCTAATTTCAGCCCTTTTCAGCCTGTTACCAAAGGCAGACATTTGGTCATGAAAGAACTACAGACATATCATATGTGTAGTCTTAGACTCTGCTATTATATGAAGAAATAAATTTTCAATCTTAACCCCTTACCAGGCAACTTAAGCCAGAGGACACGGATCAGCTGGACAAATATTTTTGTAAGGCCTGTGATATTAAAATGGTGGAATTATGATGGGTGAGCTATTTGATGGTTAAGGAATTGGCTGGATGACTGCACCCAAAGTGTTGCAGCCAACAAACAGCTCAATGTCAAAACAGAGAACAGTGGTAAGTGGTGTGCTTGAGGGTGTCCCAGTACCAATACTATTCAATATCATCAATGACAAAGTGGGATTGACCATACTCTCAACATATTTGCAGATGACATCAAATTGAATAGTGCAGTTGATTTGCTGAAGGATAGGAATGTGTATCAGGTTTTCAAAAATTGAGTGTCTTTTGACTGATGGATGAAGGATATGGCTTTAAAAACTTGTGTGGTTTATGTTCAGAGTAGAACTGAAAGCATCCTGACCCCCAAACCCACAGCTAAAACATTTTGAGGGGTCAGGAGGACAAGCAGGTGACATCAAAGCCTCCCACTCATCAAAGGAAACAGATGGGAAAGCCAATCTTATGTTGTAGCTTTTCTAAAATGAAGACCATGTTTCCATAAACTGACAAAACACCTTCAATTTCTCCTAAAGTATAGAAGTGTTTGGGGGTTGTAGGCGCACCTCAGAAAGAAGACTTACTTCGGTAGCTGATGCAATAGCTAAGAGGAGTGTTGGTAAAGCCCTGAACATTTGGCAGAAGTTGACCTCTGCCAGCAGGGGATGGAGGACGGAGCTTCAGCAAGGCTGCTGGAGGGGAGGTACAGACATGTAGAGCTGTGATTGTGACAACCACGGCTGTGATGATGTGAAGCTTCCCCTGCTGCAGCTCCTTAGTTTAAGTGTAGCGGCATGGCACTTGCCCTAGACAGGAAACCAGAGTTTTACTTTCTGTTTAGTATGGCTGGACTCAAACCCATGATGCATATTTCCTAAGATGATGCTCTAGTAGACATGAGGCTGGAAAGATGAAGGAACAGGGACAGTGGATCTAATCAATTAGTGTATCGATCCTCTTGCACCTGCAGCTCAGTGCAGAAGATCCAGGACTGACTGCTCAAGGGACAGCAGAGCCATAGAAGGGCTGCTGCCTTGAAGGCTTCTAGTGAGTAACAGAAAAATTTGGAAATATAACTAGCAAAACTGTATTCAATTTTCATTAAGATATTGCAGAAAAAATAGTATACATATGCTTCCCTGCAGGAGAAAACAAATGTCTTCTTCCCCTTTGAAGATACTCTTGCCCATAGAGATTTCTAGGGAAGGTAAGCATTCTGCTTTGTAGGGACCTCTCTTCCCCAGTGTCACTAGATGGAAGCCTAGAGGGGACCTGAAAGTTTATCTTTGGAATGGACACTTGCTAGCAACTCATTTGTCTTTTATTTACAGGCCTTCACTACACAATGCTGCACAAAATTTGTGCTTAAATTTATAAAAGGAAAATATTTGGAACAATAGCCTGATTGCCTCTTTGCAGTCTATTATGCAAAGCAAGTTCTTTTGCTCTTTCCACTTCGGCAGCCCACAATGTAGCCCTCTAGCAGATGCACAAAGTGTTGTTCATTGATGGCTTGCAGTCACTGTAGGCAAACAAGATAATACCAAAGGAACCCTTCATGTCTTAAACCTGGTACTTCTGGGGTACAATATGCAGCGGGATTATTTTTTTATTTGTGGAGAAACCAAACCAAACCTAAAAACACTCTGGTTCTGGGTAGGACAGTTTTTGCAGTAGCTGGAAGTTGGCATGGCCAACACATGGAGGTTATTCTATATCACTTACTGCCATTGCACCCTCTGAGAAAGGACCCTCTTCTGGGGAGAAGTGGTTACTCCAGTCAAGAAATTGTGGCAGAGGGAGTTGTCTGGTATTGTCTCTTGTTGGAGAGGTTTCTGTTCACCACAAACAACTACAGAACCTTGTTAAAGTGGCAGAATATTTGAAAGAAAAATGGTGTGGCAGTTCCAGAGAGGAGGAAGTTCTATAGTGTACCTGGACTCTGGTTATTCTTCATTGAACACTGCATGATACTAGACAGCAGCCTCAGAGGGGAGAGGAGGAAAGCAGAAAAACAGGCAGTGGGGCCACTCAGACTGACCTGAATGACAGGAACAACCCAGTGCCAGTAGAAGTGGCCCCAATAAAGAAAAAGAAATACAAAGCAAAATCAATTTCCTTAGTAAGGGAGAAGCTCACAATGTGAAGCTAGATGGTATGAGCTGCAAGCCTGATCAGGATGTGGGCATTGATAAGGGGATTGGGAAGAGGACAGAAGCTCTCAGCCTTTGGGGATGACTCCTGTCAAGTGTGTGCACTACTCTCTGAAGGATGATCTAGTAGTGCACCCAGGCAGGTGGGACACCATGGAGAAAGCACCCAGTACCTCAGAGAACTGGCTGTGCTGGAGGTAATCTCTAGGGATTGAAATAATGAGCAGTCCCCTGTAGATGCAGATGAGGTCCAGTGTGCACAATCCACGTGGCAGAAGTTTGCATGGAGCACATGATCATTGTACACCAACTCATTGGCACTGATGTCCATGAAAAAAGAGCTTCAGGTGATTACCTAGCTACGGCAATGTGATGATCACCTTTTTTCCTCCCTTTTTTCCACCCTGATTCTTGTCTGTGGAAAGGCTGTCCAAGACGGTGGACAGAGTTGAAAGGCTTCAGCAGATTAGAGTGGAAATTCCCCATGCCCCTCCAGTATGGAGCAGAGTCTCTGCTATTGGGAGCAAGGACCCCTCTGTTCAAGAGAGAGGGTACAAACCACAAGGTAACCTGTGTTTTTTGGTGTGTGAGCACAGAGAGGATGTGAGGAAGTGGGATGGAAAACCCACCTTTGCCCTGGCAGCACAGGTATGTGAATTGAGAAGAAGAAGAACCACCACAGGAAAGTCAAGGACAGATGCAGCTCCAGTTTCAAGTGAGAAAGTCCTCAAACAGAATAAAAGGGCTGTTGCTACTGCCAATCCTCTTGAAGTTCTCTATATTTCCAAGAAGTGAGCAATGAATACTATGACCATAATTAGAGGGGCCCTTCCTCCAGCCAGGTGGAGGAAAAGGACAATAGCATCTACTATATGTATCCAATGGCCTGGTGTGAGGTGCCCCTAACCAGGGAGGCCAAGATTTAGCTTCAGATAAGCATTGATAAAATGAGAGACATGGCTTTAAAGTCCTGCAAGAGTAAATTCCATCCCTCTGCCTCAGGGGCAGAGCCTGGGAAGAGTTGCCCTACCCCAGACCCTCGTGGGGTGGCAACCCAGGAGTTCTGATTGGGTTTGTGCCCCTGGGGTTTCTCCCTTGCTGTGTTCCTATTAGTCCCCAACCTTAAACTCCACCCTAGTTCTATCCCACAAAACCCATCACCCTGCCTCTACTGGGGGGCTCTTTGTCTCTGGATTTAAGCTTAGTTTGTTCCTGTGTTGAATAAATGGTTTATTAAGTTTAAGCACACAGAAGCCCGTCTCCTTGAGTCCCATGCCAGTCACCAGTAACTGTAGCCTCCCTGGACATGATCTTGCAGCAGTGGAATGCTACTAATGGTGGAGAATGTGGGTACCAAGAGAGCAGCAGGACCGGCTCCGTAAGTCCCCAGCTGATTGCTTGAGAGCTGGCGAGACCCCTGCCTAAGAAAGGAGGACTCGAGAGTACCTGGCAGGAGGGCAGGCAGAGAGTGCCTCAGGCATGGGGGAAAGAGCTTACGAGGGGGGCCAAGACCAGGTGATGGGATAAACATCACCCAACAAGATGTATTACGGATGGTTTTACCTTTTTTCATACATGAGAAGGACCTTTATAGACGATATTAACAGTATGGATGATTATGGATGGTATGGCTCTTCCTGTGGTCTGAATTTTAGCTTCTGTGAAGCCCCTCTTTTTTTGTGCATATCTCCCCATATCTTCCCCTCTCCTCTGTTCCTAAGGGCAGGACAAAGGGTGAAAAATGCCAAGATGGCTCGGGACTGTTACCAACTCCCCATCACCCCTGTGTCTCTCCTGAAGGCAGACAAGGGACAGAGAACATCCAGAGTGATGCAGGTCTGCTGCCACCTGCCCGCTGTCCCGTGTCCTTCTTCACCCCCTGTCTTTCCATATTCCCTGTTCCCTGTCCAGGAAAGTCCATCCTGGACCTCCCCCTTCCCAAGATGGCACTGGTCACACGGTCTGGGATCCCTTTTTCCCGCCTTACTCCTTTTCTGGCCCCTAACTTTCCCTTCCCCCCAGTAACTCCTTCTCCAGTTCCACCTCATTCTCCAGCTGGTCCACCTTGAGGGCTGTTCCTTTTCCATGGTGGGTAACAGCCCCTACAGAAAAGTCGAAACTGTAACCCAAACTGTAATAACCTGAGCTCCAAAAGCCAGCATTTCACCATCACCCTCTAAAATTGTGATGCCCATATCATCGGGACAGGAGCTGAGGCTGAATACTCTGGACTCTGCCCCTCTAAGAGGATATCAAAGAATTGCACCCTTCCTAAAAATAAAATCAAGAACTGAAAGAGATTGAACTAAAAAACCTTAATATTTTTATTAACTACCACCAATGCTTAATTTGCTCAGCTGCT
Organism: Parus major; assembly: GCF_001522545.3. Taxonomy (NCBI): domain Eukaryota; kingdom Metazoa; phylum Chordata; class Aves; order Passeriformes; family Paridae; genus Parus; species Parus major. The sequence goes on along the minus strand of NC_031799.1, from coordinate 61,039,424 downwards.
GTGAAAGTTTTAAGTGTGGTTTTAGTTTTGTTTGTTTTGTGTTTGTTTGCTTAATGTATTTTGTTGTTGGGTGCAAGTGTTTTGGTGTCCCATGAAGCGAGGTGGGTGCTATGTGGGGGGGTTAGGTATTGTATAAGTTCTAGAAACATTCTAAGCTCCTAATCAAATTTTATTTAAAGAAGGGGCAGTTGTGAGGTGCCCCTAACCAGGGAGGCAAAGATTTAGTTTCAGATAAGCATTGATAAAATGAAAGACATGGCTTTAAAGTCCTGCAAGAGTAAATTCCATCTCTCTGCCTCAGGGGCAGAGCCTGGGAAGAGTTGCCCTACCCCAGACCCTCGTCGGGTGGCAGCCCAGGAGTTCTGATTGGGTTTGTGCCCCTGGGGTTTCTCCCTTGCTGTGTTCCTATTAGTCCCCAACCTTAAACTCCACCCTGGTTCTATCCCACAAAACCCATCACCCTGCCTCTGTTCAGGGCTCTGTGACTCTGGGTGTAACCCAAGTTTGTTCCTGTATTGAATAAATGGTTTCCTGATCTTAACCACACAGAAGCCCATCTTGTCTCCTTGAGTCCCAGCATCACAGCCTGGCATGTCAGTCCCACAGGACTGTCAAGGTTTAGTTGACACCAGCACACAATGTACTCTGATGCCATCAAGATATATAGGGGCAGAATCCATCTCTGTTTCTGGGGTGACAGGGGGATCCCAACACATGACTGTTGTGGAAGCTGAAGTGAACCTGACAGGGAATGAATGGCAAAAGCACCCCATTGTGACTGGCCCAGAGGCCCTGTGCACTCTTGGCAGAGATTACCTCAGGAGAGGGTATTTCAAGGACCCAAAAGTCATTGTTGGGCTTTTGGGATAGATGATGAGGAGGCAGAGGAAGTTAAAGAGCTTCACACCTTGCCTCTTCTCTCAGAGGACCCTTCTGCCATGGGACTGTTGAAGGTAGAATAAAAACATCACTACCACAGCAGTCACCATCGATAACAGCACGCCAGGCAGGACTCTGTGACCCCCATCCATGAGGTGATTCCTGAACTGGAGAGCCAGGGAGTGGTCAGCAAGACTCACTCACTCTTTAATGGCCAGGTGTGGCCAGTGTGTAAGTCCAGTGGAGAGTGGAGACTGACAACAGACTGTCATGGCCTGAAGGAAGTCACACCACCACTGAGCGCTGCTGTGCCGGACATGCTGGAACTTCAGTACAAACTGGAGTCCAAGGCAGCAGCGTGCTGCTACCATCAATATTAAAAAAGGTGTTTTTCTCCTTTCCTTCAGCAGCAGAATGCAGGTCACAGGGTTTTTTTTTTGTATTGCATTCAGTATACCTGGAACCACTACTTGCCTTGGACTGATCCAGACTGCTCTAGAAAAGCTGAGGCTCCAGAACACTTGCAATACATTAAGAATGTCACTGTGTGGGATAACACAGCAGAGACCGTTTTTGCGGAAGGAGAGAAGATAATAGAAATCCTTCTGAATAATTTTGCCATAAATCATAGCAAGGTCAACGGACAGGTCCAGGAAATTCAGTTTGTAGGAGTAAAATGGCAAGATAGAGATACCAGATTCCAATGTGGTCAAAAAAGTAACAGCTGTGTCCTCACCAATGACCAAGAAGGATACATAGGCTTTGCTAGGTGCTGTGGGTTTCTGGAAGATGCATATTCCAGAATACAGTCAGATTGTAAACCCTTTTTGTCATGTGACACAGAAAAATAATGATTTTAAGTTACAAGCTTTTAAACAAATCAAACAGGAGACTGTTGATGTAGCCCTGGGGCCAGTCAGGACAGCAAAGATGTGAAAAATGGCTCTACACTGCAGATTGGGAGAATGGTCCTTCCTAGAGTCTCTGAAGAATAACTGAGGAGACTAGAGGGTGAACCCTGGGGTTCTGGAGTTGGGGATACAAAGGATCTGAGGCCTACGAACCAACTAAGAAAAGAGATCCTGACTGCTTCTGAAGGACTTCAAGCTGCTTCAGAAGTGAAGGCCACCAAACCACAGCTCCTCCTGGCACCCTGACTGCCAGTGCTGAGCAGGATGTGCAAAGGAAAAGAACCTTCCACACATCATGCCACTGATGCCACATAGAGCAAGTGGATTGCACCAATCACACAGTGAGCTCAAACAGGAAACCCAAATCACACAGGAATCTTCAAAGTCATCATGAAATGGCCTGAAGATCAGAGTTTCAGTCTATCATCATCATAGGAGGAGAAGGTGACATATGTTGAGGTACCAGGAAAAGAAAATCAATATACTCTTTTTACTGATAGTTCCTGCCATGTTGTACGGCTACATGGAAAATAAAAAGTTACGTTATGTAGGTCTACATGCCAAGTCCCAGGAGCTATGGAGGGACAAGGTGCATCAAGTCAGGTTGCAGAGCTGAAAGCCATCCAGCTGGCTTTAGATATCACTGAATGAGAGAAGTGGGCAATGCTCTACCTCTGTACTGCCTGATGGGTGGTAGCAGATGTTCTGTGGGGATGCCTAGGCCAGGCTGCTGAACTGTGGTGAGGCATCACCACCCAAGTTGAGAAGCTGCCTGTAAAAGTATTTGGAGTAGATGTACAACACATACCCAGGAGTGGGGCTACTGAAAAGCATTCCAATAATGGACAGGTGGATTGGCTGCCAAGATTAAACTGTCTCAGGTGGATCTGAATGGCAGCATAACAGTGAATTATTGCTGGTGAGTGGGCCCATGATGGCTCAGGCCATCAGGGAAGAAATGTAACTACACAGATGGGCTCGTGGCTTAACTATGGGGTGGATTTAGTGATGGACAATATTCCCAGGTGATCCATAACTGTAACATGAACTGTGATTAAGCAGGGCTAGCAGGTACAGCCCCTGTGGTGTGGTGGATGATAGTCAAAATATAAATATGGGCAAGTCTGGCACATTAATTACCTGTCAAATTAATTACTCGCAGTCTTGCAAACCCACCAAGGCAGGCTCTGAGTGCTCACAGAGGTGTACAGAACTGCTGGATGGCTGGAGATGTACCCTGTGCCTCACACCACTGCCTGGAACACCATCTTGGGCCTTGAAAACCATAAAAGGCAAACTTCCCTGTGTCAGTACTCCTAACATCTGGTATAAACAGAATGTTCACTCTTTGTTTTATTTTCACTTCTGCTACATTCAAGATTATTGAATATTATGAACTATTTTTGGAGCAATATAATTGTGATCTCCAAATACTGTTTCACAGATGTCTGTGTAGACATTTTTACTGGATCTCAGCAGCTTTACTGTTTCATCTCTTCTACAGGGAATTCAGTGGCTGGTGGACAGTCTGCTGAGCTCATCCATTTTTTTTAAAAAAAGGCATATTTCATTTACTCATGCTTCATTTAGACACCTAACATATGCTATTATAACAGTATTTATTGATATCCTGACTTAAACCGGCTTCTTAGACTAATCAGAATTCTTTTTTCTTTTTCTTTTCCCCCTCAAGATTACAAGTTTGGTTAATAATTCAGGTGAACTTCCGTATCTTTGTCTGAATATGAGCACAGAGAGAAATATTTTCCAAAGTTATTTTTAGAGCTGTTTTCTTAAAAAAGCATCTAATTAATATGATGACAAATTTAGGAATTTCTAAGTATCTTTACATATAACAGCTGAATGATTGTAATTACTTTATCTGCATTTAACAGACTAAAGATTGAGTTATTTGACAGATTTTAAGCTCTATTCATGTGAGAAGAACACCTGATCTTGAAATGACCGCACAGTGAAGTCTGTTCTTTAAAAGTACTGAAAATAAGCTGGAGATGTATTCCTTTGAATTTACTGGGCACTCTTGACAACACAGGAGCATGATTGTGCTAACGCAGTGTGGGCCTGGGACAATGGGGCTGACTGCCATAGAATCATAGAATACTTTAGGTTGGAAGAGACCTCTAAGATCACCGAGTTGAACTCTTAACTCAGCACTGCCAAGCACACCACTCAACCATGTCAGTAAATCCACATCTACTCATCTTTTAAATCCCTCCAGGAGTGGTGACCTCACCACTGTCCTGGGTAGCCTCTATCAGGGCTTGACAGTCCCTTTGGTGAGGGGATTTTTTGTGATATCTTGTGATATTTTTTAGTTGCACCTAAACCTGGTGCAACTTGAGGCTGTTTCATCTTGTCCTATAACTTGTTACTTGTGTGAAAAACGAGGTTCACTTGCTTAACAGATTTTAAAACGTTTAATATAAACAAAAAGACAATTAGAAGACAAAGATAATAAAGCAAAGGGTTAAAACGCCTGTGTGTCTGTCTCTCTGCCAAGAGCACACCTAGCGTCTTTGGAACACTCCTTTTATCCCATTTTGCTGTAGGAGTTTAATGCATATTCAAACTTTTCCAAGAACTAGTTTGCGTAGCCACTCCCCAGGTCTGCCTTTTTAGTGCATGCGTCGTAGAAACTTGATTCCTTCTTATCACCCTTTTATTTGGGCTGGGGTTCCTTCCTCTGCAGGCAGTCAGTGCTGATAGCAGCCTGGACCCCATCATCTTGTCCACTGGGGGTTATCTTGCTTTGTACAGTCAGGACCTAGCCCTAACATTCAAAATTCTTCTTGACCTACACCTAAAACTTGCTAGCAGGAGAAAAAGAAAAAGATACAGCAAAATCATATAACATTCATCCTAATACTTGCGAAAAGCCAATATCACAATATGGATTTATAACACTTGGGAGAAGAGTCCAACTCCCACCTGGCTACAGCCTCCTCTCAGGCAGTTGCGGAGAATAATAAGGTCACGCCTGAGCCTCCTTTTCTCCGGGCCAAACAACCCCAGCTCCCTCAGCCACTTCTCATTTGACTTGTGCTCTAGATCTTTCCCTAGCCCCATTGTTCTTCTCTGGACATGCTCCAGCACCTAAACGTCTTTCTTGTCACGAGGGACCGAAAACAGAGCACAGTATTCAAAAGTTGATGAGGGGGATGAAGCATGGTTTGGTACCTTTTGCAGTACAGCAATTTAACTGCAGTCAGACTTGTAGATGGTGCAGGAAGAGCTTCAGGACTATTTAGTTAGATTGTTTAAAGGGAGCTCAGACTCTGAGATCTGAACCTCTTCTCTTGTTACAACAAATTTTAAATGGTTACTGAAGCTGCAGCAACATTCAAATTTCATATGCTAAACTTTTCTTCCATATAAAAATAAATCAACAGCAAAGCTTTTGAGGCCAGACTATGATATTCTGGCAGTACTTATTTATTTGCCAATGTGAGTGACCATTTTGAAATCAAGAAACCCTCTGCAAAACTTCTTACAAACAACTTTTGACATAATGTGCTTCCTATCTTGTTATGCACTAGTGTGAAACAAATAATATATAACAGAGTGAGAAGGACCAATCTGATTTTTATTTATGCCTCAAACATATGTTATAGGGGCTGCACATGTGATTGCAGACCCGTCCCGCGGAAGGCTGTCCCTGGCAGCCAAGGACAGGAGAGAACACCTCCATAACCGGGCAGTGAGTGACCCCCGTACTAGCCAATGGGGCAAGTGCCCGCCAAAAATGCCCGCCAAGTCAGGCTGTGGGAGGAGCCTTAGCATATTATAGTGCGCCACAACGGGAGCCATTTTGCCTTTGGGTGTCTTGGATGGACGAAGGACTCACTCGGAGGGCCAGTTTGGCTCTTGTCGCCCGCCTCCTGCCTCTTCCTCCCAGTGGTCCTGCTTTCCTGCCCGTACCTGCTTTGCCCTGCGTCGCCTTTTCCACCAGCCAGCTCACCACCGGGACAACCTCGTGCTCCGCTGCAGGCACCCCCGTCGTGTTTCCCGGGCACAGCCGACGCCGGCCTGCACCCAGCGGCCACGGTCGCTGCGCTGCCCGCCGCACTGGCCTGCCGTACCACTAAACTGCCGTGGCACTAGCCCGAACCGACCGGCCTGTCGCCATCACCTGCGCCCAGCCGCCGCCGCCTCTCCCTGCACTGAAGCGCGCCCGCAGCTGCGGCACCCCGACCCTGGGAGCCGGGAGCCGCTCCGGGGCTGCGGCCCTGGCCTTGACAGCCCGTTCTGCCTGCCGGCGGGGGAGCACGCGGCTGCTGCTGTTTGGAAACCGTGCCCAGAGCGCCGCGGGAGCAACGCAAACCCAAGGCGGTTCGCAGCACACCCTCCGCTCGCTGAGCTGACAGAGCACCGGGCTCCTGTGGTAACGCTGACCCTGTCTTTCTTTCTCCGTCTCTGTTTTTCCCTCCCTGGTCCTTTTCCTATCCCCCTTTTGTAGGAACACTTGCCCTTATTTTATCAGTAAACGGTTCTCAGATTGTTGCGTTTACGCTTTCTTCTCGTCCAGGAAATCTGTCAAAAAGGATCCTCCCCGACTGCCCCTTTTCTATCAGGACGGAACAGAGTATACAACGCTGAAATGAATGCTTAATGCAACTTTTTTTGGCAACTTTCAAATCTTGACCAACATCTTCGTGTGCCACAGAAATTCCTGACTGCGTATCCCAGTGTCCTCTACCCTTTGTTTTACTGCTGTCAACTTTGCTGATCTCTGTTATTCACTGACCGGGAAGCAGCATTGCAGCCTCATCATTTGGCGCATATATTTTCCAACTGTATGCTGAACGTGAAAAATAATTAAGAACAACTTAAAGGCCTGGGAAAAATAGGATTAAGGGTGGAGATATACTTTCATGCTTCTGAAGTGTGTCAGCACGTGAAACTTGGGCATTTAGAGAAAAACTTGATTTTGTTCTTCTAGCTAAGAAGAGAAAATACCCTACATACCAAGAGAGATTTTCAAAAGCCAACAACCGCTTATTAATTGAGCTCACTGTAGCAGGAAAATCTTCCTGTACTGAATCATCAGAATTTACCAGATACTTTAATAAATTGGATGAAGTATATAATTTTATGTTAAATATGACATGTACTTAAAATCTTTTAAAGGTATGAAGTTTGCAAACTTAAGTATATAACAGTTATAAAGTTGAACTATAATAACTGGGAAATAAGACGAAAAATTCCAGTTTATCATTCTTAAACTAAGAGAACTTAAGAATAGAATTATGTTATCATATAAGGACTGACGCTGTACGTGTACGATGTTGTCAGTTGGGGCTACTTCTGGAGGATTAATTCACATATTTGCTAACTTCTTGACTGTTTTGTTTCCCAATATTAATAATGTTCATTTAGCTTACATTATGTACATTATCTTGGAGGGAGGTACTTGAAATTACTTTAGATAGTGAAGTATGATTGTTTAAATGATTGATGAGCAGTTTTGTTCTTTCTAAGTTATATAAATAATAACAAATAATTGAGGGAATGTCTTGGCTAAATATGCAGAATCACTATCAGGCCAAAATAAATGAAATTAAAGCTTTTCCTGCTTTCATTCAGTCAACTCATATACTGTGTTAGAATTATGAATATTCTAAAGGATTTGCTTTTTGAGACCGCCCAGAATTTTTTGACAGTCCTGAGTCCCACTTATTAAAAATTCAGTTATGCATCAAATTACTGACTAAAAAGCAAATGTTAGTGTTGTAAACTGAAATACATGTTTTGCACTTTGTAGAAAGTACACACTTAACATTTCTTTCATTGTGTCCTACAAAAGGAAATACTGAAGTGTATTAGTCCATTTCATATATAACAAAAGTGTTTTTGGTGTTTCTTTCTTACTAGAGAAGGAAGTGCACAGACAGAAACATCCAATATGCGCTGACCTTTTAGTCTGTTAGAGCAGGTTGTTTTGCCTGCATGTATACCAATAATAATTGGTCATTAATAAGCATGGAACATTTGTAAGGAAGTTCTGGTTCCAAAGTCAGCTTGGTTTGAGCATCTTCTGTGGATTGCTGTAAGATCATATATCTCAGCTGCAGAAAGGCCAAATGGAAATTTTAATGGGCTGCATGCCAGATGCATCAATTAAAACTTAGTCCCTCTAGTCAGGCAAGATCAGTTAGAGCAGCAGCTCTTACTCCATGCCCTTAATTTTAGTGGTTTGCTTTCTTTTTTAATATTATAAATGTCTATTACAGAAGAACTGGAATTCGGAATGCTGCTTTTTCGTACCTACCTTTTGAAGGCCTAAGTTTTTTAGTCATTTATTACTGAATCTATTAGAAAAAAAATAAAATCAGGTATCCTCTGTCCTTTAAAGCAGCTCTTACTTCACTTGGAAAGGAAGGAGATAAACTTCTGTTTGAGTGTCTCTCCTCCAGATCCTAGTGTGGAGTTATTTAGATCTCTTCAAAGACACAGGGCAAGAATTATAGTGGTTTAACTCTTCTACAACCCCAGATCGATAAGCACAATTGGGAAATTACCTTCAATACCTTTCAAAGAACAGCATGGGAATTTCTACTTTTCTTAATTAATTTAAAAGTCTATCTGATAATGTGTAGCATAAAATCCTAAATTGTTAAGAGCATTAATTCAGATGATTTATCATGTGTAGTTTTTGCACGTACTCACAAAATAGAGAACCAAAGTTTCGTATTAAGTGGGGCATAAGTTTTAAGGATAGCCATACTTAGTGTCAGAATATGATGCCCAGTATATACTTAAACTCTTGTCCTATCCATTGTAAATTCCTCTGCCAACATAACTAGATTTGTGCCACTGCTTCCACCTTCGTCTTCCTTTGAGGTAGTCCCAGGAGTATTTGCACATCACTACATGCCAGAGTAATGGGTTTATCAAATCACTGCAAGCCAACATGAGTTGGAGCCGAGCCAAGGACAGCCTTAAGTTTTGCTGAGAAAATTCAGTTTTTCAAAGCATCATTGACTTGGGAAGCAGCAAGTGCTACCCACTGTATTTTTGCAGGTCACCCAAGTGTCCAAGCCAGTTTCCTTCACTTGGTCACTGCACAAATAAATAAGACTACAAGCAGCATAGTGCTGATGAGGAACAACATTTTCCACACGTCTTTGTGTGACCATTTCTATCAAACAAAAACATGGGAAATGTTATATTGATTATGTAAATACATAGTGCCTTCTCTTTTGAATTTTGCAACTTGCACTTAATTTACATAATACAATTTAATTTTTATAAGACAAGGATAAATAAGATGAAAATGAATAGAAGGAATTTACTTTTCCATGTGTTTTTATTTCATGTTATATTTACAACATCTGCTTTATTAAGGGATATCAAAATACGTAGACACAAGTCTTTATTAAGAAACGAAACAACTGCTTAATTTAGGTTTAAGGTCACTACCTAAGAAAAACCAAAGAGAAATAGGGCATGAGGCACGTAAAAAAAAATACTTCCAAGACAGAAAATACAAAGTTTAACTGAATGTAAATGATACAGCACTTGCCTGAGATCACACACATCCCAATCTGTCAGGCAAATAGAAGGTAGTAACATTCAAGATTCAGCCAATGCAGCTTATTTGGAATTTAAGCACTAGAAAGATTTAGGCACTGACATGCTTCTACCATAGTTTCCAGAACTGCTAACAAAGCCTTTGCCTGTTCACTAGGGAAGAATAACATGTTTTCAGATATTTCCTGATGAAATTGCGGTAGTTTTTCAAAAGTTTCTAGTTCTTTAAAATATGTATCCACCAGCCAATCTCCAGAAAATGCATTTTTCATCTTAAAGCTATCACAAACCATTTCTGGAAGTACATCTGAACAAGCTAGTGCTCTCAGAGTAACAGTCAGGGGTGTAGACAAATTATAAACAGAACAAAAATTCATCAGCATCTTAGTAAAGGAAATCAAACACAGTTCTTTCTTCTGATTGCAAAAATCTTGTTCTCTGGATTCATAGAAGTCTTCAATGCTCTCTCCTGGATAAACAAGATTGAAAAGTTCTTCCTTTACTGTGACTGACTCGACATAATCCAGGGGCAGTTTCTCATGGGAGTTCCTCTGCTCTAGAAGGACTGGCCCTTCAGGGAAAACAAACATTATTAACAACAAACATTATTAACAACATTTTGTGATGAACTGGCAGCTGAACAAGATTTTGAGTTGCTTGTTGGCAGAAGCCAGGTGTCTTAAGTTCTTTTTTTTTGATGACTAACACTTGCAACACAAGATAGAACATGGAAGAGAGATCCTTTGTGACAATTTCTTTACAATATTGTCTTAACTTGCATAGAGTGTACAAAAATGCAATTTTATTACTTTCTGTAAAATTCTGTTAAGTACTTGTAGACCAGGTTATTTGCTGACACTGACTTGAAATTAAAGACATGCTACTATGATGGTCTTTATTTTACTTTTCTGGGTGGTGTGGCCAATTTTGCCTTATGCTGTGCAGCAAGGTAAACTACTGGGGTAGGAATCAAAGTCTTCCCCAACAACTGAGTTTCAAAATTTGATCTTAACAGATTTCTAAAACACAAAGCATAATTACTCAAATAAAGTTGAAGAACGAATAAAATAAATCTGAACAAATAAATGCTTTTGGTATTTCCTATTTATTAGTACAAGGGACCTGTTAATATTCAAACAGCTTAGACATCTCTTGGGAAGCTTAAAAAAACAGCCTTCATTTTTTCTTACTGATGCAGCCTAAGATACTACAAGTGCATTTCAAATATGAGCACACCAGGAATCTTCTTACATAAATTTGTATTACTATGCTAAAGTAATGCTGCCATATTAACATGAATGCTTCTTCCGAAGTAGATTTTATTGACAAAACGTAAATTCCCACATTGCATATCCATAAAGGGTATTTTAACTTTGCTCTGATTAAGGCTGTATTATTATTGCTGATTATTTAGTATCATTAACTTTAGCAAGCTAAAGGCTTTTAGAGACAGAAAGTAGGTATGTTTTTAGAGATGTGTTCTAAATTGTTGAGCTAAGTAAATTCACACTGAAGAGGTAACATGCTTTCCACCATGGGCTTGTCAGTTACTTGACAGGCCATAACTCAAGAGTGTGACAAAGGCAGAGATAAAGATACATGCAGCCTTACTCTTCCCAGAAAACCTTGATGAATGCAAGAGCAAGTATAGCTCTTCCCCAGTGATAACAAGATGGTGCAGTACCTATTCTTCACAACAGCCTAGGAAAAATGCACATCTGTCAGTGCAATACCATTTCCAGTTGAGAAGCTGGGCCTACTAAAATACTGGCTATTGCATCACTGCAATTGATAGAACTGAGCCCAGGTATTGGCTTGGCATGTTAGATGTCAAGGTGACATGGTTCAGCAGAGATATAAAACACCTGGGAGCCACAGAACTGAGACTCTGTAAACAGAGGTAGAACTGCAGAAGGAATTTATTGATTATGATCTGGTGCTTGCACAACAGACACAGCCACAGCCTTTAGGGGGCAGGAGAAGACTGTAAATACAGAGGGTTATATGCCAAGAATGTATTAATTTTTTTTTCTTCTACCTTAAGTAATAGGCTGTCTAAAGACACTCTTCTTCCTCATGACTAAACAGAGAATGATTTTTACTTAAAAAATCTGGACTTGGCATATAAAGCACAGTTTACACTAAATGCTCATTTTAGTAAATTAACTGAAACAAGGAAGAGTTGCTATCCAAAACCATTCTTTGTTGATATTTTCAGGGATTTTTTAAAGACACTAAATTAAATACATTGAATACATCAAGATAGAAATACTCTCTTTGAAAAAAAAGTACTGTTTAAAACATTGTGTGCTTGCCTAAGGGGCAAAGTACTTTGCTTAGAAACTAAGGTGTCTCTCACACTATTATCCCTAAACAGCAGTTACCATGATTACAATATCGATTACTTTCTTTAACCAATTACCAATCTAATTGTGTTCTTCTGAGACACACTTCAGAGTCACATCAATTTTCACAAATGCTGAAAAATTTATGCTGAAATACATGAATATATAGAGATTTAACTGATCTGTTTCTGTGTTGTGGTAAAAATAGATCAAAACAGTAGAAAATACTTAGCCTTGATAGGTGAATAGGTAATCTTTACTTTCATTAGTGAGAATATAGTTGCAATGCATATGGTGTAAAATGCAGGATAAAAACATTACCATATTGGAAAAACGTGTGGAAATCCTTGTTTAATTTCATGTTCAGCTGATCAAGATAAGTGTGAAAACAGTATTCTTTTTACTGTAAACAAACCATCTTGGCTTAAAAATGTTCTACAATATTTCATAATAACTTAGTATTTTAGGAAACTATTAAGAAAAACACTGAGAACTTCATATGGAATTCAGATCAGTGGATAATTCCCCTAAACCAGTTTAGCATAAATGCACTCACCCCCATACTGAAGTAGCAGCTTGCCAATTTCTACATGTCCATTTGACAGTGCATCATGCAAAGGAGTCACCCCGTCCACTTGACTGAGCAGGTCTACCTCTGGACAACGCTGCAGAATTTCACGGACACACACTGTGCTACCATGGTTACAGGCTTCATGCAAAGGCGTCCAGCCAGCATAGTCTGAATTATAAATCAAGGGAAGTTTTAAAACAGCAGAAGTAGTACTGAAATGTTAATAATGTCATTCATTAGACAGGAAAACACTTTACTTTTTTAGTATTCATTACAGCTAGAATGGCAACTTGTGACTTGAAAAAAAGAAGTTCTATTGAAAAACATCTGGAATAAAACTAGTATTTTTAAAAATCAGTAGAAAATGTGATGTTAAAATACACTTCAGTTATAAATTCATCTTATCTTAATGTTTGCTGTAAAGTCCTCGTTTTGTTATGTAACAAAGAGTTTTAGATTGTATAAATACAAACTTGTTACCAAGCAGATTTATGCATTCTTTATGCATCCTAATTTCTTAGTTCTGTAGAGAAAATTGTTAACTTACCTTTAACATTAATGTCTATTCCCGGCAAAGAAAGAAGCTGAATCAATCTCTCCACTTTGTTATTTCTGCAAGCTTTATGCAGGGCTGTCTCTCCTACCATGAAAAATTAATAGATTACACCAGACTCGGCAAGATAGCAACTAAAGAAAATAATCAAAGGGCCTGGAACTAGGAGACCTGGTTATGTACCAGAAAACTCAATAATGAGTAAGATTTTCCTTTATCCTGTTTAAATATCTTTTAAGAAAAAAAACCCCACGGAGCTTCTGTTCCACCAGAGATCCAGCAATGAAATTGTACCGCAAATGGCTTAACACAGGAATTATCTCCCCTCTAGTTCAAGGTTTAAAGCTTCAATCACACTATAAAAGCACCAAGTGATCACAAAACACCAAAAAATACTGAGTTTTGAAGCAATAAAACTTTAGAGTGCAGTTGCCCTCCCTTAAATTTATTCATGAACCTACATTAAAATGTATGGTTCTTTTTACACAGCGTTTATAGCCTAATTCAAATGAATGTTTCTGGCTACACACTCAAGTATAAATCAAAACTTCAAATCTGTTAGCAGATTTGCTGTTTCTCTATAGACTGTCTGACTTGGCTACCATAGAGAAGGAGGGGAGTAAGAGGGAAATAACAGTAGTAGTAGTAGTAGTAGTAATAATAATAATAATAATAGTAATAATAATAATAGTAGTAGTAATAATGATAATAGTAACAACAACAAAAATAATAACAATAGTGACAATAGTAATAGCAATACATCAGTAGTAGTCCGTGGGGAAAAAAAATCCCAAACCTTAGTACCATGTACAGCTGAAATAAATGTGAAAAATTAAAGAGCAAACAACTGAGAGCTGCTGCTCATATATGTAAAGACACCACTAGCTTCTGCGTAATAAAAACTTCAGACACATTCTAAATGCTGTTTTCTTTTCAATAATTGATTAGGTTTGAACAAGAGCCAGAGGAAAATCTGGATACCAGGTGAAAGATGATGAAACATCTCAGAAATTCAAGATATCTTAGGCTAGATCTCTTTTGTAATAAGATTTATATGGAACATTTTGTTTTATTAATACCTTACTATGTAAGTCTGTCAGCTCCGTACCCATTCTTTTAACAGAAGACACTAATAATTTTAGCAGGGGAGAATAGAAAAAAAAAAGCATTGGTTTGTTTGATTGCCCACCCTCCCCAGTCCTTCAGCTCACTTTTCTTTGTAGAAATAGGGCATAATAATTCACACCAATTTTACTTGCAAAAGCAATAAAAACAAAGGGAAACAATTTTTAAAATATATGGTCTGACTCTTGCTGAAGTTATTTTAAACCTTTAAAGGGTATGAGGTCTACTTTTGTCCTTCAGTGTTTGTGTTACAATTCTGTTTTTAATTATTTGAACAATTCCAGCCTGCTTTTGCCAGATTTTTCTGAGCCTCCTCCTGGGTGTCATATTAATAGAGTTGCAGGTAAATTTCTGATGATGAAGATGAGAAAGTAGTTCCAGCAAGTAATTCTGTACTAAAGCAAGCCTCATGCAAAGTACAATTTATTAAACTTGTGTAATAAATAGGAATTGAATGAATTACTGCAGTGCTGTTTTATTCCTTAGGTACGTGAGTTCCAGTATAATAAAAAGCCAAGTGCCTTTCATAGTCTGGGCTGAATGCCTGGAGGAAAACAGTCCATATGCTTAAAACAGCTATGTAACATAGCATACTCCTCAGTCTTTGTTCACAAAATGTCTAGGACTCAGAGAGATGAAAACTGAATTATACTTGCAAATCAGAAGACGTTGATCCTACCAAGCACAGGTTGAGGTGGATCAGCAAAGGCAGGCAAGACTGGAATGAGCTCACACAAACTCTACACTATTTAATGTATGGGAGGAGGAGGGTAGTGAAGAATGCAACTTTATTTTACAATATATACAAATTCCTCCATTTAAGTAGACATTGGAAAAGAGAAACGTGGACCATAAGAAAATAATTCTTGGCATAAGCCATTATATTAGCCAAGCATTCATCAGGACAAGTTTTTAAACACAAAACTATCAATTCTAGCCACTTTAAATTTCTTGAAACATAAATTAGATAGAATACCTTTAATATTTCTCTTATGGACCTCTTCAGCCAAAATACAATTGTCTTTGGTGTGTGCAGACTGAACTTCTGTTTTTGCTCTAAGCTTATTAAAAATTAGGTCACTGAAAAGGGAGCAAAGGGGACACATTTAAAAATCACTATTTCATATTTTAATTTAATGTATATGTACTTAATGATTTTAAATTCTGTACATACAGAATATTTAGATTTATCCATTTCAGCATCATTTCTAAAATGTCTTAATTACATGATTTTGATGCCATTTAATTATAACTATATTTAAAACAGAAATCAAATAGGATTTCCTACTTGAAAACTTTCTTTAAAGGTAATTCTATGAACAGTGAACTTCTGCATATACCAAATAAATTTAATACTAGACAAATATAACTCCATCAGTTTGCATATACACTGAAATTGACGATCAAAGAGAAAAGGGGAAACCCCAGCCCAGAGGTGTTACAGGCTTACAATGGAGCTTTCTGTCAGTTGAAGTAATTTATAGACAACAAAACAGGTCACATAAAGTTCAAGAAATGTGTCAGGTCAGAAGCTGTCCCCCAAAGCAGAATAAAACTGGTGATGTTATAGGTATTACTTACGGTAGATCAGGCAGCACTTTGACTTGGCTCTGCTTATCGCCATTTAGCATCTGTAATGTCCTTTGAGACTCAGGGCATGGCTGTTGCCCTATTTTCTTTTTCTTTGCTTTGTGCATCTTTGTCTCACACATCCCTATCTCTCGCAAAGCAGGTGAATAGGAACAGACCTGTTGCAAAAGTAACATTTTATAAATGAAGACATTTTCTTTTGTTGCACTTGCTGCAAAGCAGTCATCCATGGCCCATAGCTTGCTGTATCTAAGTTTTTTAAAATCTGATCCCTGAATGATTGTAGATCTAGATTGTTTCAATTTGTCTTTTGCATTCCTCTTTGATGTTTTTGTAATTCATTCTTTACGCTAGCCTCAGTGAGTGGCTTGTGTGTGAGACAGAAGATGGGAAATTCTCTTAGGTTTCTGGCAGCTGAGAAAATCTGGATCTCTTTAGCTGGATATTAGACTTGAGTACAGTTAATTGACTTTCATGTATTAAAACAAAGTATTTACAGACTTCCTGCTCTCAAACCAGGGAGCAATTTGGTTAAAGGCATACTCTCTCCACTCCTTCATCTCTTCTGAGATGAGGGGTTGGATTAAATATTTGAGCATCGCAAGGCAGTAAGCCCGTTATGTCTTAAGTTATGTCTTAAGTGCTCTCTCTTGAGGACAGCCTTGACTTGTTTCCAGTAAAACAGAGCTTCAAACCCACTTATACTGCTCATTTTAAAAAGTTTCTGCTGTTTGGGAAAAGCATAGGAAAAAAGGCCAGTGAGGGGGATTCATCAAATACACAACAATTATATTTGAAGAAAGGTATTAAGGAAGGCTTTGAGTATTTAGCAGTTCACTGTAGATCTTGCAAACAGGAGGTGAGGGACACCTTGCACCTTCCCTGCACATTTACCACCAGGGAGTTGTTGAACACCGAGAAAAGCCTAGCTGATAAGATGCTGTATGAGAAGAACTGGCAAAACTGGACAACAGCTAATTTTTACTGTATGGAATGAGAAAGGAGATTCAGTCATACTAAGAAAAACTACACAAAACACATAGACTTGTTTCAAGCACTATAAAACTGTATCAGTAGTTACAGAGAGTGATCAATAGTCATGGCCATACTAGAAGTAGCAATTCTGCTCTATATGTGGCAATAGACATCAAATATTAGCTATGCAGTTGATTTATGTTAAGAATTCTGACAGTCTTTTGTTCAACCTCTGTTTAAATGTGCTGTATTAACAATGACCACAACAGATTCCTGTAAAGTTATCAACACTTATGTGTGGAAAATATAATATATACAAAGGTATAAATTTGGTTGTTTTGTGATTTTACCTAGAGAATACAGCTATGGATTCCATACTCTGTTTAGTCATTAAGATTACTGAAATGAGAATCTAAATTAGGGCATGACATTACTGTGTGATAGCCCTGATTTGCCTGCATCCTGCCAGCAGTCACGGCTTTGAGAATTTCTTTTGCAGCTTTTACCGTATTTCTCCTTACCAGCTATCACAGACTGCGATTTGAAGGCAGGCAAAGATAAGTAGGGGAATATTTCTAAGAGGAGAAATTCACAGAAGTATACTGTGGTTCAAAATCATAAAATCTTCTATGTAACAAATGCCTGGACCTATCTCTTCAAAAACCCTGAAGGAAAAGGTAGCCAAGAAAAATCACACTATATTTGGCATTCTTTATTGGAGAATTTATTATTATTTAATAGCATTTATCAATCATTACAGCAGGGATTATTTTTAAAAGCTTCCGCTGTTGTTGCATTTTTTTCACTTTCATGATAACTGCATGTAAAAAGATACCAGGTCTGACAGAATCTCTGGCAGGAAAAGTCTTACTATTGTTCTGGACCCAGATCTCAGGCAAAGAGAACTCTAAATGCAGTGGAACACTTGGAAAGACAATGCAGGCAACGAGCATGATCTTGGATCACAAAGAAAATACATATTTTAAGACTTTTAGAAATCAAATTACTTGTAAAATACTGAAGTGTGATAAGAAAGGAGTTACTTACTATTTTCTGAAGAGAAAGAGGTTCTGTAGAAACATCAATATTCCTCTGTAAACACATTTGTTTGAAAATTGCTTCTGCAACAAATAGTTGAAGCCAGTCGGAAGGTATGGCATAAAGAAACATTTTTAATTGACACACAGAAAAATCTGGATAAAAGCAATTGGAAAAAATAGAGTAAGCCTAAAAATGAAAATACAGAAATCTACATACCTAGTTATCTAGAAGATAGCTCTTTCAAGATTTTTGCTCCTATTGCAAATTCAAAAGACAGAAGTAATTCCGTGAGAATTACTAAAATTACTAGAATTCTTCTCATTTAAATAGATTTTAACCATCATCTGGTAAGATGATCAGATACTGAGAGAATGTTAAACACATTTTAGATGACAAAGCATCACTTTTTCTGAAACTTTTAAAAATGCTCTTAATACAGTATTATAGAAGTTACACCTTTTTTTAAGAATTAAATTATTTATTTGTGAAATTCTGCAAGCGATCACCTGTTAAATCTCTAAGTGACACGAATTCAGGTAAGAGTTACAAAATGTGAACAAGAAATCTGCAATTAATGCAGGGTGACCTGCAAGTTCTGTGTTAAAAGGCACCATAAGCAAATCACAACCCCATTCAGATATACCAAATAGCTTATACTGTTCAAAAAAACCACCCCACAAAAGTGGCAGATGAACTTACATACCCATACATGTACCAATACATATCAGGCATATGTCTGACCTACCTCTGTTCTGGCAAAGAAGACTCTTTTGTTTCTTACAGTGGTAAGAATTTGTATTTTGATTATAAGATATCAAAATAACAACTAAAATGGTTGGAAAGCAACATCTGCAATGAGGAAGGAAATCTTTACTGTACTAAGTGAATCTTCTGTTCTACTAAGAAGCGCTCATAAATGAACTATCTGTAGATTCAATCATAAAAGAAACCCAAGTTTGAGAATACAGATGTTTGCTACTGTAAGTATAACTGAATTTAGAAAAACTTGCAACAATTTTGCTTTAAGTACTGCAGATGTACCAAGTGGCACAGGTCAAAAATCTGTATATACAGACTGAATCATGTTTGTGTTTTCTGTTTTTGTATATAGGAAAGTAAGAAAGCCTTACAGAAATATATAGCCAAGATTGTCTCTATTATATAACATCTACAAAATCCACTGGAGAGGTACCTACTAAAAGCTCCATTGATTTAAACACCATAAATTTCAAACTGATTTGGCCTTCTAAGTCAGCCTAAAAAAGTCCTCATCATTTGCTCTGTGTAAGACTGGAGTGGAACAAATTGTCCAGAGATTTAAGATTTTAGTTTAATTTAATTTAATTTAGTTTAATTTCTTTTCTTGGTGGTTCTTCTTGAGTGCTCAGGTAGAAGGCAGATACACTTCAAATGAAGCTTACATATACATGTTACCAGAGAAAACTATGATTGGAAAAGGAGTTGGGGAAGCTTTGGTGGGAATTAATTTTGAAAATTAAATTAAAATAGTTCAATACTTTCCTTGAGGTAAGTTTGTCTTTCAAGCTCCTTGATTCTTTGTTGCTAAAAGTACAGATACCTCAACTGACATTTCATTTTATTCATTTATTTATTTATTTGAATTGTGACGTTTCTGTTTACTTAGTATATTTAATGAGGGGGAACTACAGTAATTCATGGGAGTCAATGGAATTTTCTCCCATTCCTTCCATTAACTACTAGGATTTGGGAGGAGACATTGAAATGTTTCACTTGAAGCCGTAGGAGTCACACGGTTCAATGTAGGTTTTAGATTTATGGTTGAAGTGTCTTTAGCAATCTATTGATTTTCTGGAGTGTTAAATTTGCCTGAGTTGAGTAAGGTGTCTCCAATTGCCTGTCTGAATTTAAGGCTTATTATGATACGCTTAAAGGTTTTCCTAAACTGACAAGAGAGCTCTGAATTATTTTTTTTTCTGTCTCAGACTGTGTGGTCTTGCTTTCACATCAACATTTAGACATTTAGAGGGATTTTAATAAGAAAACCTGTTCTATTTGATATTTGCTTCACACTGACAGACACATACAAAATAAAATGGTTTCCTGCATATGTACACACCATGCAGAGCACAGCTGCACTGGGTAAAGAACAACTTGAAACTAAACCAAGGATTTTAATTAGGACTTGGTGTATCTGATTAGAAGACTTTTGAGAGGACTTGAAAACACTCACCATCACAAGAAATGGCAAGGTAATGCGCCAAATCAGGTATTTGATGAAACACATTTGTGTCCATACACAAACCTGATATGATCCAATAGTCCAGTACAGTTCCAAGAATTGCATTTAATAGACCAGCAACTTCATTTCTGAAAGCCTAAATAGAAAAAAAATGAGTGTATCTATTGATCTGTATTATATAAAAAATTCACACTGATAATGTACCAGAACTTCTTTAGATAAAAGCCCACTCTGCTGCCATCTCACTCCTTCATTGGCCTTTCTTCTGCTCAAAAGCTAACTGTTGCAGTCAGATAACAAAATTAGTATCACTGATGCCATATCAAGATTTGGTAGTGGAGAAAAACAAGTTCTATGAAAACATCAGCTAAAACTATATGCAAAACAGTATCAAAGGTTACAAATACAATTGTTACATGATTTCTTTTTTAATTAGATGTTGTTTAACCATAAGATTGCAAGTACTTCACTTATTCCAGTTAGCTTTGTGTTTAATTTGACAATTACAGGGATTTTTTTCTCCCTGCTCTATTAGCATTCCCCTTTTCTAAAGATTTCATCATGAAATTAAAGCTGTTTTTGTGAGTAGGTAATGGATGGACAGAATGGAAAAGGATGCAGTTTCCTGCACAGAGAAACTTCAGCAATCACTTTGGAAAAGGAAACTTTCTTCAGCTACCAAAAATTCCAAAGAGACGAGCAGCTGCCAATTTAGGAAAAAACCCCATACTTTTGAATATTGGCCTTACCATTTTCTACCTTGAACAGGCACAGACACACACACACACACAACAAAACAAAACCCCCCAGAATCAAAACAAAAAAAACAAACTCCAAACAAACAAAAAGCCAAACCAACAAAAAGCCAACCAAAACTTTATGGGTCCCTTCCAACTCAGCTTTTTCAGTGATCCTGTGGAAATTTCATGACAAGGAAAGCTGAAGTGTGTTTTCTTCAGGAGGCATCAAGACAATACACAGGAATTTAACATGCTATCCAGACACCACCATGAGACAGAAGAATGCATTTATTCACCAATGTGAGCACTTAATCAATAGAGGTAAAGCAATGTTTCTACCGTATGAATTACTCTGTGCAAGGTCACATCTATCTACATACCTTTCTGAGCCATGTAGAAATACTTAATAAAATTCCTCTGTAGTAAGTTATTCCTCTTACCACATATACCACCAGATGTTTTGAATGCACAGCACAGCTCGGAAGAACACAGGCACCACAGTAGGAACACATGAAATTCATCTGATCTAGGGGTCTACCACAGAATTACTACTGTTACACTAGAGCACCAATTGATACATGGCATCTTGTGAAAGATAGTGAGTACTTGAAACCAGACAATTTTGGGTAAGAAATAACCATACTGTGTACACACCACAGTCAATGTTTTGTCTGATACTCCTTTGAGAACAAAATACATTCAAAGTTGGTTTAAAATAATTTACCACTATTCCTTAGGAGCTGAAAAGCACCAAAATCAGTTTGACCATCAGTAAATGAAACAGACATACTTATGAACAATAGAGACTGTGACACAGATGATAATAAAAACGTAGTAATTCAACCACAAAACAATACAAATACAGTAATGAAAACACATGTGGTATTAAAAAGGCAGAAAACCCCAAGCATTTCCATTAAACTTGTAATTTGCTACTGTGTATGACAGTGCCAAGACCTCTTTTTTCCCACTCTGCCCCTACAACAAGAAGCTGGGAGGGGCCTCAGCTAAGACACATGACCCAACATGATCAAAACATTGTGCTCAGCAGTAAAAAGTGTAAAGGAGGAGGGGAGGATGATCGAAGTCATGGTGTTTGCCTTGCCTAGTAACTGCCACGTTTTATGAAACCCTGCTTTCCAGGAAGTGACTGAACATCTGCTGATGGGAAGCACTGAATGGAATCCTTATTTTGCGTTGCTTGTGAGTATGTATTTGTTCTGCTTATTAAACTGTATTTATATAATGTCACACATTTTTTAATTTCTGTCCTTCTGATTCTCTCCCTCAACCCGCTGCATGGTGGGGACTACCTGCCAGCTGTGATCAACCCACTACACCATGTACAGCTAATCAAGTAAGATGCAGTGAAACCTCTTTTCAAAATCCACTTCCTTGTTCTTATTGTTGAAAATCAAAGCTATGTCACTAAGAAAAGCATAGAAGTGGGAAAGAAGCTATTGACTGTGTTAGCATACAAAGGTCACATCACTTCAACTGGTATCTGTTAGCTTAGCAAATGCAATTCCTACATTGCTGTTCCATTCAATGCTTTGTCAAGTCAAATACAGTGCTGTGGTGGCAGGAGTTTCACAGTGTGTTTTTGCACATGAAAGGTCTTACAGGAAAATTAATTTTAACTTTTTAAACTTTGCATTACTGAGTTATTTTAGAACTCTAAATAAGAGTTCTTTCTTCATATGTTGTAAATGTGGTACTCTGCAAATGCCTAAAACATACTTCCAAAAAAGCTACTGAAAGTGACAGACCAGAAAGACATTTGGTTCTACACCACACGAATTCATACTGTGCAACTAAAAACCTGAATTAATGCCTTTGTCACCTTTTTGTCAGGCTATGTAAGACAGATTTTTTTTTAAATCCCTACCGGTATTTTTAGGGATGAAGAGCATTTCTGATACCATCTGTGACATTGTGAAAAACCATGCAATAGTTCAATGCAACTAGAAGTATTGTAAGCAACATACACTTTCCCTGGTAAATTCTAAAACTGAATTAAGAAATTAGATTCAATGAACTTTGACCAGAAGTTCTCTCATGAAACCTGTTTAAATAATATAACAAACAATAAATGTTAATTTATTTTAGAATTATATTAAAAATTGATTTGAGGAGAGTAAATAATAGGAAATTGCTTATGTTCTTTGGTACTGCATTTTTAACTACAAGAGTAGTGTATCAATATTATTACGCCAAGTTGTCCCAACAGATTAACCCAGTGATCAGTGAGGACATCCAATTTCCTGTCACTATTTTTGTTCTGCTACTTCTAAAATACATCCAGAAAACAAATGTACTCAACTTCATGCTTTGTTTTTCTCTTTTTTTTGGACTGCTCCTTTCATATGGTGTGCTTACACACATAATTAAAACCATAATTTTACAACAACTCAGTACCAGAAGAGAGGAAACATACACAGATATTTTCCCTGCACTCCAGCGCTTATTTGTTGCAATCTGTTTGAATCAAAGAGAATCTGATTCTAGAAAGCTAAAAAAATTAATAACTGCCCATTTTTAACAGTTAGAAAATACAGTATTAGATAATCTCAAAGAACAAATTTATTTAAAATTATTCCTCTGTTTCCACTTGTAGATATTTTTGCTGAAGAACTGTAGAGAACTTTGGTAAAGCACAACTGGCATGTTTGTTTCTTCACACAAGCTAAAACACTTAGGTGCACTGACAAATATGGCCACCCCTTTACAATGTGCCACAAACCACATGCAGACAGTAACAATACCCAAAATTGTTCTTTTCATTTAGGTTTCTGAATGGCCCTACATGCTTCTTGTCAAGGTGTTTGTTACCTCTTAAGCAAACAGCTTTAAAAAACCACAAACCAAAAACCAGGTAATGACTCACTCCTCACAAACTGAAGACAGGAAGGACAATTTTTGCACCCTGTATGCTACCTCTAATGACATGGGAACACTGTGTATTTATTTATGTACCCCTGAAATGATAAAAAAAGGAAGGAGAAAACACACTTCTGTCTGCAGAGCTAGGGAGGTTTCGCTGTTTTGATTTTCTGAATGACATTTTAAACTGTGTAGTGGAATTTTAAAATTAGTCTCTGAAAATACAGAAAAATACCAAGTTTTAGTGTAACATGACTGAGAGTGAATGAAGGGATTAATGAGTTGGATTGTAAAAATGTGGTATTTTGGTTTAGAGATCATTTTTTCCAAAAATGCAATGGGAAAGAAAGTGCAACAGATAAATAAATATGAGGAACAAAGCTGTTAGAAAAGAACATAATACATTACAGATATTATAAGGCAACAAGCTGCTTTTTAAGGCTAGAATTCATCTCTGTAGGACAGTTTACACTACAGTGTATAAGATTGATGTGAGAAAGCAACAGACATCCAGGATTTGTGCTAAAATGACAATTCTGATATATATGTGTATATAAAAAAAAAGTATAATCTAAACAAGAGGCAGATCTCTCTGGTTTACATTGTGTGGGGAGATTTAGCTTCTTTTTCATATATTTAGTGCAGTCTGACAAAACTGATTATTCTGCCAATGCAAAGAAAGGTTTATGAGAAAGGCATGGCTTACAGTGCTGGAACCTGTCAAAGGAAGGCATAGCAGAAAAAACTAAATGGTACCCTACACTTAAACTGCAGATTCAACACCAGGAAAAATATGAAAGCAGTGTGATTTTCCAAAGAAACAGAATGGCTACTGATACCAACTGCATGTAAGCCTGCTTGCTGCTCAGCACCTTTGAAAAGATAGGTTGCTTAAATATAAATATGGGTATAGAAGCCTAATTTTAGGCATTTTTTAAATATCTTGACCGAGGATAAAAAGCAGCACCGTTTCACAATGTCTTGCTTTGATAGCCCTCAAAAAAGGTAGGAGGTCTGGCTAGGTACGATGAGTGAAGCTCTCATTATGTTTAATCCTTTCGCTTTCATAGCATAATGAATAACTACTAGATATTATATTGAAAGTGCTTTTTTCTCCCTGAAATACTTGATTTTCTATTGTTCTGTTACTGTGTGAAAAAAGTGAATGGAGTACCTATTTATTCTGTGCTCTCACAATAATTTAAAAGAGAATGCAGAGACAGCAGTTAGGTTTTATTTTATGTGAGAATCTAGAAGTCAAAGATGTTTTACAAGGCCTCTTGCTTCTGAAAAGAAATAGGTGGTATAGAGGACACTTAGTATCTTTCAGGTCAATGTCCTGCTGGCCAGCAGGTCACAGAATAGCAATTAAGTTGCCTTCAATTCCATTTTTATGCTAAATCCTAGGAAATACACTGAATGGAACTAAAAGATTTAGGAAGAAAACCGGGGCATTTTATTACAGTGAAACAATGCATATCTATAGCAAACAACAAAAAAAAGTATTAGTTTTGTTAGGTTTCTCTTTCAAACATTTCCTGAATCCTGTCAGTGTAAAATAAGATAATCACTTCTTTTGCTCATATTGTTTGAGAGAATGTGTTAAGCTGGTGTCTCTAATAACTACAGTAATACCTGCTGGTAAGGGCATGTGAACATCTGAATGTAGCCAACAAGCTACTCATGACTCGTTTCTTCTCTACATATCTATGTAAGAATCTTATGGATCAATTCATTTCCTTTAGTGGAGCAAAAACCAGCACGCTTCACAACAAAAGGCAGCTATAACAAGCAGCTGTGATACTTACATATAATTCCTCACAAAAGAATGAACAAAGGGATGACTTTAAAAAAAGGTGTCAGTCTTCATTATTTTAAAGTATAAAATTCACACTCACATCATTTTTTCCGTTCAATTCTCTATGGGAAAGTATGACCCAATCTGCTAGAATATTTATGTGTTTGGTAAAAAGCACTGTGGTTCCACTTTCAAGCAAGAATGTCTTCAGAAGAACTGTCTCTGGCAAGACTTGTTGATGCTGAGAATTCGTTCCTTCAACCAAACTGTAAAAAAAAAAAAAAAAAGAAAAAAGAAAAAAAGAAAAAAAAGAAAAAGAAAAATAAAAAAAAGAAAAAAATAAAGAGAAAAAAAATAAAGCTTTATGCTACTTTGATTGTTATAGTTACCAGACAGAAACCTTGTCTTCATTCAAAGTGCACACAGATTTGGTGATTTTCAACTATGGGAAGATCAGGCACAATTTCTGATGAAGATTAAGTACAATGATGATGACTTTTATTGTTAGAACTGGGGAATGCTAATACTGTGCCACTATTTACATGAAGTAAAGGCCACCATTACTATATAAAGGCAAAGCAAAACCTAGACTTCTTTTATACTTCATAAACCAAGGAAAGGTAATTGTCTCCCTAAGGTAATAGGGATATAACAGTTACTTGAACTGAAAAAAATCAAACATATAAATCAGTATATTCAAAATGCTGCTGCTTGTCTACCTGAAAGAATGAACACCAAAGTACTGTAAATCTGAAAATACCACTTAATGAGCAAAATTAAATGCTTACTGAAAAAACAGACTGGGAAAAGCAAGAGCTCTTAGAACATGATTAGGAAAAAACCCTATGAACTTACAATAAACAAATACAGAATTGAAAGACATAAACAGAACTGCTAAACTGCTCTGTAGAGCAGTATCTTATCAGGGATATACACAAATCAGGATACAAGCTGCTGTAAATAAAAAACTAAATGCATGTATTATTCTATAAACCCTACCTTTTTGTCAGAAACTCTACTTCACCTTTTACTAAATCAAAGAAGAACTTCAATAATGTTTTATGAACTATCCTCAGTTCATCTTCTGTCCCTGAAACTGTGACTGTATGACAAGCTGTTTCGCAATAAAGGCAAGACCTGAAAAATAAAAAATGAAAAATTCCATTTGTATGACAGAAATAACCGATAATCTATTGGCACAAAAGTCAGCTTTGAATCTGGTCTGCTTTGACAAGGAAATAGCTTACTCCCCCCAGCAACAGTCAACATTTTAAAGCCTAATTTTCTGGTTTTAAAGCTTTTTTCAAAAGAAAACAAACAAACAAACAAAACCCACAAACCCCCCTCCAAAAATAAAAAAAAATAAATAAAACCGCATGTTTGTGACTGAGCTTTTTTGTTCCAGATGAAGGTTTTGTATTATAGTGTAAACTAAATAATTTAAGTAGATTTCATTTTTCTGGCTCTATTTGATATATTGTGCAATTATTATATTAAACAGAACTTCTTTAAAATCTTCTAAATATAGGGTAATCTTGTAGCATTTTATAGACATGGTAACATCCTACAAACTTCTGTTCAGACAATAGAACTTGATGGGACTACTTGGTGGGACTACAGATAGTCAAACTATGGAGATAGTCAAATAATGGAAATCATTCTCAAGTAACATGCAAACACTTTTTTTGAGAATTTTGAGTACTACAACCAGGTATACAACTTCTTGTTATTATTCATATTCTCCAGAAAGTACTAAAAACCAAAACACTTCATCAAAAAGACAAATTCTCTTTCATGTTCTTCAAGACGTGCTTACAATCATACACATTCATGTATCTGTAATCACAGTTCTATCAAAGTATTTAAATTTTACTTAAGGTTTTATCACAGCAATAAGAAGTATAGTTTCTTTTCCAAATGAAGAATTAATTTCTGTTGATACAAATTACAAAAAATGAGTTTGCAAGATAAAGCAGAGACTAACCAAACAGCTCCTGAACACTGTCTTGTCTTTGTAGATGTAGGTAAGATATAATTGGACTTCCTCAAAATGATGGTAAAGGTTACAATTAAAATGGAAATACAACATGAAACATCATGTTTGGTAAGATAAGCCTTGAATGTGCTTTGTGACTGAAGATACGTGCATGCAGGCATTTATTTATATGTATACACACAAAACCAGCAAGAGTACATAGATTACTATACTCTGCAAAGAGCATAAGAAATAAAGTAATTCTTAAAAAATAAAACAGACTAAGAAAATAAATTTATTTTTCTTTCAAAAACATTCCATCTGCCTGTGAGCGAACACTTTTTGAAACATAACGCACAATATCCAAATCTGTTACAATTCTAGACTTTCACATACTGGTAACATGTTCTGTTGAAAACAGGACTTTGATGCAATAGAATGCCAACTCTGCTCTGCTGTCCTTGAGTTTAGAATAAGATAATTATTGTATAGAGTACCTCATTAATCTTTCTTACCTTACAAGCATCTCTATTAAGGACCATGTGCCTTTCTTACAAATAGGACACTGAAGAAGATCCAAGTAATACTTTAACATAGATGGGGACTTCCAGGGAGGATTACAGTGAAGAACAAGGTAAAAAACATGACAAAGTTTGCCAAAAAATACTGCATCAGTATTTCCCTGTAGTAAAATGAGAAAATAATATTGACTTCAGACCAGTCAAATATCTATAATATCTCCAATCACTAAGAGTTTATTTATTTCCTTTAATCTTTACAGTCCCAAGTGAACAAAATTAATCACTGAAGTAACATGCAATTTAATGCACAACTCCAAGGAGAAAAATACATAGTTAAAAAAAAAGGGAAGAGAAAAAGCAGAACTTGCTCTAGTGTGATATTCCAGTTTAATACACCACTGTTTAGAGCAAATCTTCTCAATCGATCCATGGCATACAAGCATAGTGCTATTTCTAAAAGTAACAAAAAATATTTGTGGCCAGGTCTTCCACAATATTTAAAGCATTAATTTGGCTTGCAAATAAATACTAATTTGAAAAAAAAACCCTTTTAAAATTATTTCTTCTTTTTACAAGCACACTGATGAGCACAAAAAGAGTGAATGCATCACTAAAAACTACTAAATACAATATCAGAAGCAAAGATCATAATACTTCCATTTATTGCTTTTATTTTTAATAATACTTTAGTCTCCATCTCTCACCGATAGGACATGTTCTAGAAGAGGGTGAAGAAGTTGCACAGGAGGTGCACTGCATATTTGGCCTGCAGCAAGTTCTGTGACTACATCATGAAGTAAGTCCTCTTCCACTAATCCTTGAAGTATAGACCAGGTGCCCCTGGACCAGTCAGTACTTCTAACCTAGAAATGAGGTATCATTGTAAAAAAAATATAACAGCTTAAATTACACTAACCAACTTAGCTGACATAGGAAATCTCTAAGTAGAATGTTGGTATTACATATCCTGGCTCCTTGCCAGGATAGAATTAATTTTTGCAGTAGCCATAGGTGATGTGACTAAGACATGGAGGTTATTCTATTCCACCTTATATCCCTGCTAGAAAGGGGAAAAGAGACTCTCATTTCCAAGCAGAAGGGGTCATTTCAGTCAAGAAGATCTTACTGGCACAGGACTTCGGTCATACTCTTTGCTACTCATGACAGCAAAACTCTTAACTTTACAGCTTCAGAGAACCCAAAGAGATGCAATAGCTTCCATGAGATGCTGTATCTGCTCTGCAACTTCCCTGTTACTGTCTGTAATTTCAGCTTTCCAAAGATGACAAATTAATGATGCTAATGAGCTACTGAAGGTCTCAACTATATTGCTATTTACATCTTTCCTCTAGTTCAGGTTCAAGCCAAAGCTTGAATGCACAAGCCAGTTTTAACTGTATTGCTAATTGAAGCTTGGCTTTCTTCTGCCAGGTTATTCTCTTTTGAAGTACACCTTTTTTGTCTGACCACAGAGCCTGAGGTTCTGGTAAATTCAAATTTATCCTCATTTTGGGATAAGGAAGCATAGCTGACAGAAGCATGGTCAGACTGATTGGACTGCTGTGAATGACACAGTTACATAAGTTTATTGTTGCTGTTGTCTCTGATAACTTTTGACTTTTAGATCTCTGCCAAAATTCCTGCATCTTAGTGTGCATTAGATAGAATTGTTAAGGTTGGGAAAGAATTCTAGTATCATTTTAGTCCAATTTTAACAGCACTCCCAAGCTCACCACTAAACCATGTCTGTAAGTGCCACTTGTACACATCTTCTAAATTCCTCCAGGGATGATGACTCCATTACTGCCCTGGGAAGTATTTTCCAGATCCGGACAACCCTTTGCAGGGAGAAATTTTCCTATTATCCAATATAAATATGTTACCAATTTTTTATGAATAGTTTGAATTTTAAATTAACACAGACTTCGAGTCCAGTTGTGGATTTGAAATCTAAATATACTGCTATTAGATAGCTTCCAAAAATGTTCCAGTAATAAGATAAAAAACATTAGGAGCTCTGTTCAAACATGAAAAAAATTCAGAAAGAAATTATTATAATCATGGTTAAATCACAGCTATAGTCTTAAATCACACTCTAGAGCTAGAGTGAATTAACTCCACCTTAGCATTAGATAGATAGTTTCTCTGCAAATGTCTCATATCTCAGATTCCTAATGTAAGTCATTGTTTCATTAACAATAAATAAAGCTGCTCATGTAGATAATTTTCTTTTAATCAAGTCTTTGTGCATCTGGTGTTTGCAGCTCACATTTATTTCAATCTTCATTCATACATGCACTATTAAAATCTCCACTAAAATTTCCTTTGGAAATAATGGTTGCATTCATACTTTTGTAATGTTAATTACATGCAAACAGCATATCTAAAGAGCAATCATAAAGTGTTCAATGACAGTCACAGAAGAACTTCTCTGCTGCCTGGATTTAAGATCTAAGACTGTATATTGGGCATATACAAGCATGTTACCACTGACCTTTACCCAGTGATCACGCCAGCATCCAGCTTTATATATTGGAACTGAAACATTTATTTTTTGAAAATTCTGTACTAGAAGAAACAGTAACCTTGATGCATTATTTTGAAAACACCCTAAAACAAAGCTGTTTTGGGAAGACAGTACCTCTTGCATAGCATTCAAGTCAGAGAGAAACTAGAGACTGGTTCAGCACATTTCTAAGATGTAAAGAAGGATGATACAAAACTCAGGCAACAAACTTTTGTCAGGATCAGGAGACACCTATTATTGAAGATACTTAATACTCAATAAGTTATTGAAGCTTCACTGGCTTGAGGAATCAGCTATTTCTTGTGAAGCACTGCTGGTACAATCATTAGGACTTTGAGCAGCAACAAATGGAATAGGAAGGTCCATGCAATAAATCTTTCACATTTTACATTTAGTGGAAGAAAAGCTGATAAAAGAGAAATAAATATTTTTGGTATGATGATGGAACAGAACAAACAGCTGAGCTAAGCCTTCCTAGCAGATGCAAACTGAGATGACAAAATACAGTAGGCAGATCGAACATGTAATTTTGTTTGTAGGTTTGATTTTACTTCATCAGTATTACCGGAAATGTTTACTGGAGCTGCTTATAAAAGCCATAGATATACTGACTATAGAAGTCACATATCATATAAAGGCTAGCAATGAATGTTCCATAAAGCAGTAAAAGTGGCAGAACAGTAAGAGAAGTATTCCAATTAGGCTTAAAATTTCCAAGCAAAAAACGATATCATTCTTAAGAGTGAAGGAAAAGAATTTCAGCTAACATGTGGTGAGAAAGATAAATTTTATCCCATTAATTCAATAAACTACACAGTAACATAAACCTCTTCAGGAGCAGAAACATACACAACACTTTGCAGATCAGATGGTGTTGGTCCATGACAAAAGTATATTTATTGTTCGTGTTTTAAAAATATTTTTCTTCTTCTTCACTTATTGTCCATAGAAAGAAATTAGAAAAAAAAAATAAAATTATTTCAAGTAACTATTTATGTAGTATGGCTCATGAAGGTACCAGATCTTCAGTTACCAATACAGGAGGATTACACACACTTTTAAGTGTTTTGTTTTTAAGTAAAACGAGTTACCATATAAAATAGTACTAGTAGCTCATGGCCACTGTATAAAATGCTTTTTGAGTACTAAATGCCTTTTGAGTACTAAATAGGCAACACTGTTCATAGATTTAGTCTTAATATTATAGATATACAAGGCAAAAATTTAAAAGTATTAATTTGCCTGTACCTGTTCTTTGGCATTTATTTGGCTAATGGAAATAAAAAAAGAGAAATTAAATACTACAAAAAAAGGAATTAAGTCAAAGTGATTATGAAAACACGACTGAAAAACATAAAGCATTCTACATGCAATCTGTGCTTCAGCTGACTCTGGAAACCCACATGATGAAGTATCAGGCATGTGCTGAAAGAACAAGTACTATTTCTTTTTATAGTCAGCCTACCTGTAGCTAAAATCTGTCTCTATTAGAAAAAGGTGAGCAGTCCTAAAAAATGTGTATGCTCTCTCTTAATTGCTACTGCATATATACAGTGCTTGAGTAATTTAAGTTGCTTTAAATCGCATTAGGATATCTTTGTGGGTTTTTTTTTCCTAATGTTAATAGGTAAGGTTCTCCTAACTAGCAGGATTAAGCAGTTTCTTTGTAGTAACAGGGACAGTACTGAAAGTATCACAAGAACAAACAACATTCAGTGATGCTCTTTAATGCATCAATATCAATTTATCACAGTTTTGAATAGCCAAAATCTATAACTGTTTTTCTGATAGCTAATTTTGCAATTAAAGTATGTTTGTCTAACTTCACTATAAAATTCCATATGCATAACTTGCCCTCTTTTTTTATAACTCTTACCTCTGGATTGCAGCTGTTCAGGTGGTCTGTTTGCATAAGTCTGTGCTTAATAGTCTGTAAAACAGGATAAAGTTAACCTGCACACTGGATAACAGTCAATATATTCAATAAATAGTGCATGAGACTTCCCAAATGACAACTTCTGTTAAATGTAGTTGAAACACAACATAGCATTTTGATTTGTCTTCTGGATGCTTAAATTATGAAATAGGGGACAAATTACTTAAAAGGAGTAAAATACGGGAAAATTTTCCTTCCCATTTTCCTCTGCTATTGCCTGTTTGCTGCTATTTGGTTGTTTTGTAATAAGAGTGTTCCTAGATTAGATATTAAAGAACTAAAAGTTTTCAGCTTTTCTGTGGCAAAATGCCAACTTTGGATTCCTCTTGCATGCAAAAATATGGTAGTAGGTACAAAATGTATTTTATCTATATTAAGTTATTGCCTAGTATTACAATCTTAAAACATGTTACTAAAATATCCTTAGGAGAGATCATCTTTGAAGTGTTAATCCATACACACATTGCTACATAATAGTTTGAACCAGAGCACTTGCTGTACCTAAAATACATGAAAAGTTAACAACAAATTTATATTTTACATGTATGTAGAGGGGTATAGCCTTGATAAAATGTCACTGATAAAAGATGTAGCATTTGATGGTGCACAGATTTAAGCAGCATGAGTCTTCTATTTGTCATCTTGTGTTTAAATACTGTGTGTACCTTGAGGACTTAAAATTTTTAATTCTTCCACCACTGAAAACTTACAGAGCTTCATGTAAACAAGCTCCTAAAAATATACTTAGACACCATCATCTGCATCACTGTAACTTACAGAGACAATATATCCTAAGTCAAGGTAGTCAGTTGCTTTTTCTTGACTCAAAATAATGGTGTTAACTACTAATGTAGCAATTTTTCCAGGATTAGATCTGTGACAACATAAAACCACAGGAGTGCATTAGCTCTACTTTCGACTTGTAATAAAAAACATTCATGTGAGTCAACAGAATACTAGCTTTACAATTTTGAAAAATGTCTTACCGTAAGTTAGCTAGGTAACCGGAAAATCATAGAAAGACACTAATTCAAAGACGTTTTGTTGAACAATATTTGCTACCAATTACCTCATCTATTACACCAAGGTTTTAAGTAGTACAGTGTGTCTTCAACACACCCATGTCAATGAACTGCCATTAGTAAGTTTTATTTTAACTAATGGCAGATGTGATAAAAATGGGATTATTAAATATTGCAGGCTAAAAGGCAGTATCTAAAGTATCGACTTTATTGGCTCAATTCTATAATGATAGAGGTTTTTAATACAGTTAATATAAAAATATATAATTACGTATATAAAATACATAATGCTAGTAAAGCACCAACTGTTACTTACCGCAGTAAAATACATATGTTTTATAATAACATTTTTCATTTTGGCAAGTTGCATTTTAGACATGCCTTGGTCTGTTTCTTGTGCAGCCAGGAAATGGTTCATCTGGGTATCTTTGGGACTTTGTATTTCATTCTGCAGAGCAAAAAAATAGTACTTTGTTTCAAAGTTAATGTTCTAACCGACTTTTATGGGCTAGGTCTTTCTATATATTGTATTGCAAGCTGCATGTGCCTGTGTATGCTTATATAATTGTGTCAGCATCTACATCATGTGGCAGATGCTGCTGGTTTGGATACAAATCACTGATGTTGTACGAAGTTACAGCATAGCAATTATCAAGGTAAGCTTCCCCATATTTATTTTTCCTGACAGACTTTAGGTAAAGTCACAATCACTGTGGCTGAAATAAGGACTATTCTATAACAGATTCTCTCTCAACACCAGAGCTCACACATTTTCACCTGGTCAAAAATGTAGTAAAAATTTAATAAGGCATTTCTTCTTCAATTTCATTTCTATTCATTTTATATAGACCACTACAATGAAATCTTTACAGTTCTTGCCCATAAACATGAAACAAATTAGTAATTTAAACTTTAATAAGTTTTACTGTTCTTATTTTTTCTATACTATTTTTGTTTGTTTGTCTAGTAATTAATTCTCTGAGTTCAACTATCATTTTCAGCTACTTCTTCAGCACAGGGAATGAGTAAGCGTTTCTCAAATTGGTTTCCAACTCATTCTGAAAAGACTCTCAGTAACACCACAAAGTAACATTTACTTGAAAAAAATAGCTATAAAAAATGCTTTAAATTTACTTCATAGGTTGAGAACATACATTTCAGTAAGAGTTTCAATGCATGCTTTTCATCAAAGATAGGCTAAGAATAAAACACCATGTTTGTTTAAGGTAAATAAACAGGTAACCACAAAAACATACTCCTCTTGTAGTATGATGACTTAAGAATCATCGGATAGATACAGGAGAAATATTCTGTTGGCCATTTTTTATTGTGAGCAGGTGCGGTAAGTTAGGCGTAACTTGCCTAATAATTGGATCTGGGACATAACAATAGAGAAAAAACACAGTACTGCAGGCAATGACAAGGTGCAAGAAGTTTATACTTCCATGTTTTCGAGACAAAAGTTTCAAATGTTACATGTCTCATCCAATTTTCAGATTTTCCCTTTAATGTATTGTTCAAAACAAATGTATTTGACATGTGCATAACTGTAACTCTAAACAAATATTTAGAACAAAATTTCTTGCATATTTCAAAACAGAATGAAATATTTTTGGTAACTAGAATAGAGTTCTAAATAGCTTTTGATGAGCCATGGATAACTGAACTCTGATGCATTAAGCAGTCTTTACTTATGGACCTTCATGCACATTAATTTCAATATGGTCGTTAAAACACTTATATTCAAACAATTTCTCGTACAGTCAGTCTTGGCAAAAATTTAGGAACTCCAGTGTGCATCCAACAAAGCTTTTAAAGTCACTGTTTAAGTATGAGACTAGTGTCCTAAAATCATGCATGTGTTTTAATACCCTGAACCAATAAATTTGAAACCTTAGAGAATCATATAATGAATGACAATCCCACACACTATGTTAACAGTAGATTTACAAGGTTAAGATAATAAGAACAGATACTGAAATATGAACATGAAGCAAAGACTTAGTTTAAAAAAAAAAATAAAAAAAATCACAGCAAGAATACTCTGAACATCAGTGGAGTTACAGTTGCCCTGACAAGAATATAATGCTGTTTTGCTGAATCCATCATCTAGAGACATATATGGATGTTTAGGGGAGGAATGAAATTTATATTTGCTAGAAGTAGCAGTCAGATAGCATGACCACAAATTCACAAAGTTAGAACAATCTAATGAATTATACACCAAGTACTTCTGGGACAAAGAGAAAAGAGTATGTCCATAACATTCTTTGATAAAGCCTAATATATTTGGACAAGTGCTGTGATTTGATTGCCTATATTTTATTCTTTTCCTTTTAAGAGACTAGGAGCCTTGGCAGTTTCCTGAGTTCTTCAGATTCATTTAAATAGAAAGCAAATGTTCTCTTGGTCTCTGAGGTTAGTTACTTTAATGAAATCTAAGCAAAAAAAAGATACGTGCCAAGTTAATGGACTCATTAACATGGAAAGTTGTTATCTCTCCTGGGAGGAATTCTGGGTGCACAGCAAGAAACATACGATTTTGACAGAGATCAATAAAAGGTGAGGTAGCCATAAAAACTTTACATTAATTCATCTATGAAAATGTCCATCTTAGCTGAAAGGCTTAAATGAGAGCAACTTTCTTGAACAAATTTCATTAAGAGTAAGCACTAGAGTAAGAGCCCACACTGATGTTTTTTATTCAGCATGTAAATATTTAGACCTTCTTCTCATCCTTCCGTAATACCTTATTATGGGGAGAGCTAAGTGCTTTGATCAGAAGAGACCAAAGGATTTATAAACAGTAACAAACACAGTTTTAGCTCCTACTTGGTTGCAAAGGTAGTAGTTTCAATTAGCAATTGACTAAAGTCACCCCAAAGCCTGAGAAACAACCACACTAAATGAATATTTGGAAGCCTTTGAGCCAGTTCCAGATGAAAATATTTAGATTTTCTCGACAGTGCATCTGGTAAGCAAATAAGTATGAAACGTCTTTCTTAAGGGAATAGTAACACAAAATTTGGTTCTAATGAATTCTGCACTAGCACAGGACCAAGTGCAGATGGCTTCTGGAGACTCTACAGCCTCTTCAGACAACCTGCCACAGTGTTCCATCAACCTGACAGCAGTAAAAACCCCAAGTGGTTCCTGACTTTCCATTTGCAGTCATTTTCCTACAACTGGGCACCATAGACAGCCTGTCTACTTTGCATCCCCCCTTCATGTATTTGTACACATTCACGAGCCTTCCTATCTCTCGGATACACAGTTCCAGAATCAGAAAGTTGTCTTACCTTTAATCAAATCACAAAACATTCAGGCTGATAATGTTCCACTCCATTATTAATACTGCATTATTTACAGTAATCGATAAATTAGTTTACTCACTTGAAAAAGGTAATGTCCTATATATTGCAAAGGGTAGTGTCGAGCTTCAGAGTGGCACTTTTTATTTTGTAAAGGAGAAATTTTACCACTGATGAGTACATGAGTTATATTGTGCTCTGCATTTTCAGATGAACATATGGTTGCCTTTCCAGCTTTAAGAACTCTAAATAAACATATTTAGGAAGATGTATTTACTAAATTATATTAACACTGCCTAAAGCTACAATAACATTCACAAAATACAAGCATGCAAGAGCAACTGAATAAGGCTTCTAGATGTATGGCACAGCACAAACTTCATTAGAAAGATAAAAGGGCACTTAGTAGCCTTCAGAAAATGAAATAACCCACCTAACAAAACATCCTTCTCTTCAAAATTTAACACTACTTATTAAAATCAATATATACCTCCAATATATTGGATAGAAAGTTTCACCTGTGTACCTTTTCAAGTATCAAATTTGAATTTATTGCATTATTTACCCCAAAATGATGATTTTTCAGTTAAGTTTTCTGTAAATTAAGCAGTTAACAGAAAGTGGCACAATGCTTTTCTGAAATGTAACATGATGTTTTCATAACAGAAATACAGATTTGCAGCATTAGTGCTGTCTATTATCATATACAGAAAAGAGATTTGCTTGTCTTTGGGGCACCATTACACGTAACAGCTTCCCCAGGGACAATTTCCAGTACAGCTGCAAGTGCTCCTATCTTTTAGAAAAAATGCCAGACAAAACAAAAGGTGGAAAAATAAGATCTAATGACATTCTGGATAGAGGTTTTGTTTTTCATAATCCAGACATATAAAAAGAAAATGGTGCTGGTCTTACACACTTACCCATCCAACAACTAGGCACTAAAGGCAGGAAGAGCACAGAAAGGGGATAAAAGCACAATGTAGTTAAATATTAGAAAGAACAGAGACTTTCCCCAAAGGTACAGCATCCTTTATGACTGAAAACAGTATCTGCTGAAGACAAAAAAATATCTACCTGTCAGTGTTTTATGACTGACTAAAAGGATCCCCATATTGAGTGCATGGGAAACAGTCTGGAAAAAAACATCTACAAAACTTGTTCACCTGTCTTACCGATGTTGTTCCTGTTAAAGGTTATTTCTATTTCAAGAAATAGAAACAGCATTGGGCAAGACAGCATTTCAAGAGTGTTATCATGAACATCTACATAAGCACTTTTCATGGAAAAAAAGAAGCAGCGTTTTTCACATGCATAGTAGGACACAGTAAATTCTCTCAATCAGACAAAAAATAGCATACATAAAAGATTTTGAGTTGGCAAAATCAGAAGATGGAAACTTCAATTACCCCTAACTTTGTCTTTATG
The DNA here is from genome assembly GCF_001522545.3 of Parus major. Classification (NCBI taxonomy): domain Eukaryota; kingdom Metazoa; phylum Chordata; class Aves; order Passeriformes; family Paridae; genus Parus; species Parus major. The sequence goes on along the minus strand of NC_031799.1, from coordinate 61,001,521 downwards.
CAATACAGATGGGCAGACATTCTGTGATGTAGCATACAGCCTTGTACTTTGATCCAGCAGACAAACTGCACTTCCCTTCTTGACTGTGCCTCTGTGGCACACTCAGACCTGAGCAGTCCTAACTGCTGGGATCTCAACAGAAAGCTGGACAGTATCTGAATGAATGGAAAGCTCTGAAACTGTCAGGAGATACTCCTTTTACTGTGCCAGATGCAAACAGGACTTAAATATACACTGATTTCAATTCAGGTTTAGAATTTAACGTAATGAATCCAAATACATACAGAAGAGTATGGAAAAAAAAGGTAAGTTCTCAGCATTCTCGCACTTTGGTTTTCTTTATCTTTCGTTCTTTCCTTCCTTCCTTTTCTTTCCCTTTATACATCTGTCCTCCCTTTCTAAACTATCTGTATTTATATCAGAATAATCTGTTTCAGAACAAATAACATCTTCAGAACTAGAAGAACTTATTATATAAATGTAACACAACGACTGATCAGGTCAGTGACAGTGTGGTCCAGATCCGTAAGACACAGTTAGGTCATCCAGCCAAGTGAAATAAAGTATCTAGTTACAGCTACTATTTGAACCTAAGGCCCACACAAAATAAAAAGTGTAAGTCTGTGTATCTTGCCTGATGAAGTAAGTCTCTGATAGGAGCTTACTTGATAAAAACATATGCCTGTTATTTTTAACACAAAGTATAGTGCCTATAAGAAGGCAAGAAAAGCAGTGATGTTACATATTTAAAGTCATTATGAAAGTATGGAAATATATTAATGAAAATAATTCAGAGTTTGGATAGCTGGAGGTTGTTATGGACCAAATTAACTGGGATGGAACTCCTACCTTCTAATACATGCCATTCGTTTATCACCTCTCTTAACAAGGAGGACAACTTTCCATCTGTGGAAGGCCCCTGGAGCACTTGAGTTTGTCAGTTCTTCACGCCATCTTTTAGGTGCAAATTGCATTTGAGGTGAATAATGGGTATCTCTTTCAATTTCATATCCCCATTCGTAGGTTGTTTCATCAAGCCATCTGCCACTTTCAGCACTATTAATTATGTACTCCTTAGTTAGTACCCACTTTCCTAAAAAGAAAATGAACTGTCAACCACAAAAGATTTTTCGTGTAGACAAATGGCAATCAACTGAAGAACTAATATAAAATTAACTTAAACCTTTCTTGTGCAAATAAAAGCTGGAATTTTAAGTACCGTTTAAAACTTCTTATTACAAGAATTCTTTACTTCAGACTCCAGAATCAAAAATCTCACAATGCCACTGAAAATGATCACTTTGTTTTCTTTTAATGATTAAGTATCTCTTTATCCTTCCTAGATAAAATACTTGTCTATCTTCTCAAAAATCTCAAATACATTTTCCTAGCTTCCCAGATTTTGTTCTTAGGACTTTCACAGAACCTTAGTAAGTCCTTTATTTTTAATACCATTTGACACATACACAATTTACTAAAATTAAGTAATATTTTACTACCTATGATTTTAAAGAAGAACTAGACATTTAACATGTAAGGTCTTTCTCTTAAATATTCTTAACATTACTTGCACTGCTACTGTAGTGAATATCAATATTCGGGGGACAGAGTTTTAGACTTTTTTCTTTCTCCTTTCTTCTTTTCACATCCTTTTCTCTCATCCCTTGGCTCCACCTCCTCCGCCTCTCCTCTTTCATGTTCCACATGTATGCTTTTGATATAGTATGTAATGATCTTCCCCTTTTCTGTCTCTCTCTCTTCTTACAGGTTCAGGTCAAGAGCAGTGGTTAGTACCCTGCTCCTGTGTTGAAACACTACCTACAGAAGACACTGTAAGAGAAATTGACTTGAATTGTGTGAACCTAATTGGTTTCACAGAACAGCAGGGTTGACTGACAAAATGTCTCAGTGAAGAAGCACAGATGGCACTTCTACAAAACCTAGCATAGGTACCGGTAGATTTATGACTGGAAAAGGTATGTTGTGCACAACCTGGACGTTAAAACCACTTTCATGAGAAGTTTCCATCTCAAAACGTCTGTCAGCTGGGAAGTACAAGACAAATGGTGTCCTTGATAGTATTTCTGCTGAACTCTATGGAGTTCTAAATGTGTTTAAACATGATCTTTCTTCACTACATGGAAAACGACACAGTAGGAATGAATACACTGTGTCTGCCATCACAAGTAAGAGCAATGATTATGCAAAATTAGCATCTCTTCTGGATTAAAAAGTATTAGATGGTATTGGGGAAGATTTGCATGTAAAAAAAAATGACAGAGCTTGGCATCACCATGAGGATACTGCATGTGCCATTTCAACTCTGTTATAACATATTCAAATTTTAAACTACAAAAAGTAGGAAAACATTAACTCAAAGGTTTAAAATTGCCAAAATGAAGTGCTGTGCCAGAAACCTAGATGCATTTTTATATTTTTTTTCCCTCAGGGAAAGTTTTGGTCTATTTAATTTTTGATAAGAGTGCAATCAGAATTTTATTTTAGTACAAAGAAGCATACATATATATATATACACATATAAAAAAATACATATATATGTACACATATACCTCCCCTACTTTCTAGCAGTAAGAGACAATTGAAAATGCTTACTAATATAGTATGAAATGAAGGAATTTACATATATCTTTAAAACCAAATGCATGTTTAGTCATTTAGTCTATTATCTCTTAATTTAAGATTATCCATACCAACAACTGCTTTAACTCCTCAGAGTAATATGATATAGGGAAAATAAATATCATGCTTAAAAATGGTATTGTGATATAACTACAAAATATTCAAATCTCATCACAGAATTCTAACAGGTGATCAGTCTATGAAGAAATCTTAAAATGCAGAATTGTCATTCTAGAATTACTATAGTGGTTTATGTATGGGATTTCAGCATCAGACCCTAGCTAAAGAGGAAGAACCAGAAGCTTGTGGCAAAATGGCAACAGCTTGGAATTTTCTTTTGCTGTATAAACAGGAACTTACAGTGACCTTTACCAGTGAATGTTCCATGTGAATTTGTAGTCAAAAATCCCTGCTGACTACAGGTGTTCATACTCCCTCTGCCCCCTTTTAAGCATCCAAATAATTAGAGCATGACTTCATTATCTATAACAAAGTTTTCTGTTTGGGAACAGACACAGATCCAACAAAGGGAAACAGCAAGAATATCATTTAGGGGAAAAAATCCATACAAAAAAAGTGGACTTCATTGTAACTTCAGCATAATACTATGTTAAAAATCAAGGTTAATAGAACAAGAAGAATGAAGGTTTGTAAGACAGTTCATTCACAAAATGAAAACAGATAACTAAAGCCCTTTTAAGGGTTCTTTCCAGACTTATGCTGTGATGCTATGAAATTAAACAGCAAATCTTCTACTCACCAGCAGCGCAGGCAGCTAAGACCTTTTCACTCTTGCACAGCTTTTTTGCTACAAGATGTGTACAATTCCTGTATTTCTAACAAAACAAAACAACACAGTTGTATCACTGGAAGTATTTAAATCCTTTGTCTATTTATACAGAACTAACTTATTGCGCAGTCCTTTCTTATAAGACTTGCATTTTTACTTCCAGCTCTAATCCTCTTTGAACAATACCTTACTCTCTATAAAAACACAGTTCAGCTTCAACAGGCATTTGAGCAGTGCCGCCTTCTCCTGTTTTTTAAATCCAGTTATTTGTATTATCCTTTTCTGGCTGCCACTTGCCATCTGTTGAAAGAAGAATGAAAAGGAAACAGTAACACACAAAATAGATACACCATGAGAAGTTGCTTGCAAGACCTGATATGACTATATTTTTGCTACTTCTTTTCCAATAAAATAGGAAAACACTCCAAAAGGAATGAATGCTGGTAGACCACATTTTAAGCTCTCAATGCCTGCCACATCAGGGACGCCTGAAAGGCGGTAACGGAGTAGCCGGAGACCCCCAGACTGCAGCCTGCAGTGGGCCGAGCCCCTCAGCTCCGGCATCTCGGTTCCGCATCCAAAAGCCCGGATGTTCAGTCCTCCGAACCCCAGCTCCGCTTTCGGAAGTACGGCGGGAGGGCCTCTCTCCGCGCCCCGCGGGGAGAACCCCGCCGCCCCCATCGCAGGTACGTACCACCGAGGTGCGGCGGGATGGCGGCGGTCCCGGTGGGGAGGTGACGAGCGAGGTCCCCTGCCTGCCCCCTCCAGCGCTCACGAACGGAGGCTACGGGATCGGGCGCTCTGCCGGCGCTTACAGTGGGCCGGTCAGTCCAGTCCAGTCCAGTCCAGTCCAGTCCAGTCCAGTCCAGCCCGGTCCGCTCCGGCCCGCTCCGGCCCGTCTCGGCGCTTGCCGGGCGCCGCAGCCCAGCGCGCTCCCGCCTTCCCACGCTCCGCCCCCGGATGTGGCGGAGCGGCCGTTCCGGGACGTTGTTACTGACGCTCCGCGGTCGCCGGGGCCGCCGGCGCGGAGTCGCAGGGGGATTGCGGCCGGGTAAGTGGCCCCTGTGGGGCTGCCCTTCCCCTCCCCTTACCGTGCGGCTGGGCCTTGGAGCCGAACGGGACAGGGCTGTACTCCGCTGCGGCCGCCTTCTCTCCTCTGCGGCACGGCAGAGCGCTGCGCAGTCTCTGGTCTACCAGGGGTCCGAGGCGCTGGTGGGCGCTGGCACCTGCAGCGCGAAGGCGGCGCTGAAATGCGTCTGAGGCGGCCCCGGCGGCGCGGCGCTCCAGGCCCGGCTTCAGCGCGGAGCGGGAAGGGGCGGTCTTCCCTCAGACCGAGAGGAGGGGGTCCCGTCAAGGCGGGGGCAGGCTGGGGGCGGGTGGCGGAGGGCGAGCTGGGAAATGCGCGGGCGTCCTCTCGGAGTCTGGAAGTCAGCGTCGATGTTGGTCGGCAGAGCTAAAATTGTGGAAGGCCGTCTGGCAGGGCTCTGTGTCTGTCTCTTTGCAAGCTGAAGTGTGCTACCTCTGGAGCAGGATGACTCTAAGAATCAGGAAAGGGACAGGGATTTCTGACCCTCAGAACCATTTTCTCAGTGTCTCGGAGAAACTTTTCAAAGTTTCAAAGCCACATGATGCATGCCCTTGTAGGGCAGGTGAACAGATAGTGCTACAGGCAGGTAATCAAGATGCATATTTCTGGAAAGGGCTTTTTGCTCTGTTGATGAAGGGGAGTGATCAAGTTGGTACAAAGTTTTTATGAGAGTCAAGGCTTGACTTTTTTAAATTACTAAATATGAAGAGATTAAAATAATATTCATCTTGCTACATCTTGCTATATACATCTTGCTGAGTGCTACACTCAAGCACTCAAAGTAGAATTCAGAAATGTCGAAATGCCAAGATTTGCTGTTTGTGAATTTTTTTTTCCATGTCCCACTCTTTTATTTTGGTTCCTTCTGTATTTGAGAGATGACTTCTGGCTATTTCTCTCTCATGTAAAGCACTAAATGGATATTTAATGAAGAGAAAGAAGAAATCTGTTGATGTGTCCTAGTAAATAGAAGTAGCATTGTACAACACTACTATTTGTCTTTTCTACAGTTTGAGAGTAGAATGCATGCATTCAAGAAAAAAATAAAAGAAGAGGAAAAAAAAAGATGGTTGAAACGCCTCTATAGAGAATTGAACTTGTGGACAACAAGACACCCTATACTATTTGACGTGTTTCAGATACTCTTTCATATTTAAGACCTGTAAGTTGAGATATATGTACAACAAAACTCGCAAGTGCTGAGATTTTGTCTCTGCAGCTTAGCTCAATAGAAGCCATGCTTTGAGCTCACCACTGCTGTAAAAGATAGGGATTAATGAAAAACCAAAACCAAAACAAAATCTAAAATTTGACAGCAGATTGGACACTAGGTTTAAGTCTGAGTTTATCAGAATATCTAAACAGAAAAACAGTTCTTCCAGGCCACAGATGGCTCTTGTATTGCTGTTTAAAAAGTATTCTGGTACCCTTAATGCTTACAGAAGTTTTTCCTTTCTCTTGTTTCCTTAACACTGCAGTTATATTTTTGTATGTAAGCATGAAGAAATGACCGTCAACAACCTTTGTCACTGCTCTTTTTGCAAAAATGACACTGAAAAAAATCTTAAATGTTTAGAGTTAATATTCAGACTACATTTCGTGCTTGCACTTCTCTATTGACAATGCAGATTAGTTGCATTTTCTGTTTTGTTCTTGTTGCACCTTTATACTTTTACTATTGATTCGTCAGGACTGTAAAGTGATTTTAATTCTTGCAAACTTTTACTTCATTTTAAACAGTTCAATTCTTATGAACTAGGGGTAGCTACTATTCATTACTTAACTGATAAGTAACAGCAATTTTATGTCACACAACTCTTAACAGGCTAGAGAAGTCTTCAGCATATGATACTGTAAACAAACTCCTAGTGAAGTAGCTGTACAAAGCTGTGAAGCTGTGTCAGGGGAGATTTAGGTTAGATTTAGGCTCTTCACCTACGGTGTGGTTGGGCACTGAACAGGCTTCCCAAGGGAGTGATCACAGCCCCAGGCCTGCCAGAACTCAGGAAGTGTTTGGACAGTGCTCTCAGTCATATGGTGTGACTCTTGGGGTGTCATGTGCAGGCCGAGGAATTTTACTTTGTGGTCCCTTCCAACTCAGGATATTCTGATTTTATCATACATACTTACATGATGACCATTTGTTACTTTTAAGAATTAACTTCTTTTGCCCCCATGTCTCTGGCACATAAAATAGCGTGGAATCAAAATAACTGAGATCTCAAACATTTCACATCTATTTTTTCATCAAAAATACGTTTTTACCAAAATGTACCTTTAAGGAATTTGGTTTTTTAAGCATTATTTCAGTGATGTCTGCTAAGTTTGGAATTCACTTACTCCCTGATTCTATTATTTGGTTCATTAAAAATCTAAAATATTTTCTTCTTTTCCACCCTTTTTGTGGTCTCATTATGGTAGCTAAGTGTCTCTTATGTCTCATAGGTCTCATGGGGAGCAGGGTTTTTAACTGATGTGTTTTTAAGTTCCTCTAGGTTTCCTTTAATGTATTTGTCAAATATACAATTCAGTTGCTCAGTATTACAAATTATATTTAAACAGTTTGTCTCTGGATTTTACATAGTATTTACTTTTGCACATTCTCTTCTGAGAGCACATTCTGAGACACTTGTGACATATTTTATAAAATTTAGGGAGTGATTTTCAGTGCTACACACATGATATGTAAAATTTCTAATTACATTGTAAGGACAACCAAGACTGGCCGTACAGCTCTCATGTCCATTTCATTAAGAAGCCAAGATCAGAAAAATGAATATTCCTTTTCCCCTATCACAGAAGGTTTTATTTACAGTGTATCAGGTGTCCATCTTTTTCAGACCTCCTTTATTAATTTTTTTACCTAGAGAGAAAAAAAACGAGAGTTCTCATTTTCATTACACTGTTCTGGCTTTCTACCTTATACTTTTTATTTCCTTTATGTTTTATACATATTTATATTACCACCATGTCTTCTGCCTTGAAATTTCACTTCTTACATTTCCCACAGATAGCTATTTTACTTCACACAGTTATCTTTTTTCAGACTTTATTGGTGCTGCTGCTTCTATGTTATCACTGTTGATCCTTGTCTGTAAATCTCAGTCTGTTTCTCAAAGCCTCTGCCACTTTTTCCTTAACTTTTCAAGTTAGGGTTTCTTTTCTTTTTTTGTTAATTTTTGTCTTTTTTTGTGTATATTATCCATCCCTCATAAACTTTTTGACTTCTGTGTTGAAAACTTTTATGTAATTACTTTAACATTTTGAAAGTGATAAAGTCCATGCAGAAACATATTTTCCATTTTGAATTATAATCTGACAGATTTTTTTATTAGTAATATTATCACAATGTAATACTTATTATATTACAAAATATATTTTGCAGTATGTGCTTAAAATACTTGCCACATGCAAACAGGATTATCAGTTGACTGATAAACTGATTAAGTAAAATTATTCATTGGAGCTTTTTTCTTCTGTCTAAGCATAACATGTATACTTTTTAAATTATACTCACAATGCAGTAGGCAAACATCTAGTAAGCACAGCTTTGTACAAAAACCAGTCTTGAAACTACACTGAAAGATCAGTCATAAAATCTAAAGCAGTGTGAAGTGTCTCCACACTGCCTTCATGTGGATAAAAATCTAACTTTATGCCACTTAAAGTCCATTTTTTCTTCAGTTTGAAACGCTGTCACTGGCTTCTTGAAACTGAAGGAACTTAAATTTTATTCTGTAGTGATAAGGGATTACAAGGATTACAAATAATACAATATAAATCCACAGAAGCTGCAGGAGCTTCTTAGTAGTAATCATCTTTCTATAAACATACCTGTAATTCATGAGCTAATGAATATAGGAAAGGCAGAATAAGCATTGTGAAAATTGCTGCTTTTCTTCAAGCCATACTGATTATATACACTCTCCATTACCATAACTTAATACTTATTTTTAAAAAACATCTTCATCATCTTCTCAGGTTCTATTGTTTGTATTTTTTTCATGTAACCATTTTTGTTCCAAAGAACAGTTATTTTTATGACTATTATAAGCTCAGCCAATCTAATCATCTCCTTGCATTCATCTGCCTTTCTGCCAGCTCACTTTCTGTTAATGTATGCCATTGTATGTCATGTATGTTAATGTATGTCAGTGAACCAGTGTTATGAACAAATGTAGAGAGCACAGAATAGTCTTCAGCAGCTTGTTCAGTAACTCTTCTGATCATGAGTTTATGTGTATTAGTTCACTCCGTAATGAATTAGTGAACTGTATTTTTTTTAGTGTACTTTCAGTCTTGGACTAAGGTTTTGGTTGGTTGTTTCTTTTAAAATATAGGCATGAGATGGATTTATTTTGCTTTTAATACTTAACTTCCCTACCACATAAAGTTCAAGTTTCTTATCGTTGTCTGACATGAGTTAATCTAGTGCTGCTTCTTAGACCTTCTTAATCATATTACTGCTCTTCTGCCCTGTCCTAAATGCGCTATATACCTGCCTGAAATACTTAATTGACCTAGTTTCCCCAGTGACCTTCTAATAATATTTTATCCTACATAGGAGATACATTCTGATGTGATCAGCAATTTTTCATTCAACAAAGTCCTTTCACAGTCTTCTTTTTCTCTTTTACTTTTTTGAGAATGTCCATAAGCTGATTTACATTATGTTTGCTGATTACTGGGTTTTTTTAGGCCATAAAATCACTTTCTTTGTCTTTTGGTATTTTGTTCTTCTCTAAGTAACTGCATTTAAATGGTAAATGTAGGTAAGGCTAGGAGATATTGTAAATTTCTGCTAATAGTAGAATGTTGTTGAGTACAATCTGTATGTACTATGAATATTCCAGAATGGTTTCTTCTCTGCAATAACGTGTTTCTCCCCCCAGGTTTATTTCTGACTAGACAACTGCCAACAGCATGCCCAGAATGTAGATAAACATGAGCTCTGGCTTGCAGACATCAGGAAATCAAATTAGACATGATATACCCAGTGGGGTAATGTGTTACATGTACACTTTCTACCTTCTCTGCAGTTCACTGTACTTGAAGTAAGTATAAGGGAAAAGGTAGAGATGATTGTGGATGGGAGAAGGATAAAAATACAGAAAACTTATGAGGAAGTATGGCATGAGTTATTATAGGGTAGATAAAGGAAGGTGCAACAAGAGCAAGAAAGTATAGAAATACCCTACAGAATGTTACAATTCTAGTTTTTTATCAATATGTAGCTGGAAGATGATTGTGACATATGGGTATCGGACATTGATTTGCTACTGAAGATGAGACTCATAAAATAGGATGGGTTAGAAAAGACTTTAAAGGTCATCTAGTTTAAACCCACTACAAGCTCCCTTTTAAGTACTGGAAGATTATGAAGAGGTTTGTCCAGGGCATTCTCATCTCCACTCTCAACAGCCCCAATTCCCTCAGCCTGTCTTCATACCAGAATCACTGTGGTCATCTTGTCACGTTCCTCTGGACTTGTCTGAGCTGAGCTGGACATGGTGCTCCAGTAGAGTCTCACTGGGGCTGAGTAGAAGTTTGAGCGGTTAGCAGAGGATCATAGAGGTTCCTTGTAACTGTTTAGTTGTCCCTTAAGGTAGAACACCTGTCATCAGCAGATGTTGCAGATCTTAGTTGCCCATCAGCAGATAACTTTTCCCAGGGTTTGGTAGTGCAAAGCTCAAACATAGATCACTGTTCCATATACATGTAAAGACAATACGGCAGGAGAGGGAACAAAATGGAAAAAGAGCAGGATGAGGATTAATCAGAGACTAATTAGAAAAATTTTGTGTGTAGCATATTGGACATACATGTCATTAATCTGAGGTGAATGGTAAATGCTGATTAATGTGGTAAATGTGACCTGACAAAAGATAACCAAGTTTTCATGTGCAGTTCCCTCCCCACCACCTCCAACCCATACACCTCCTCCCTTTTGATTGTCTCTGATAGACAGTTTGATTTGTTCTGAGATAAAAACATGTGGTGGGAATGTTCCTTTCCTAAGGTAATAACACCAGGTAGGAATTGCAGCAAGAACTGTCTGGATGGTTGCATAATTGATGTATTTCAGAGATGGGAGAGCTTTGATCATTGTGATTGACTTTGATGCACCTTGGCCTGCAAAAAGGTGTAAAATGTTGCTGGAGACTGGGCAAACTGGTCTCCTGAGCTTGCAAGCAGCTTCTGGGTGTAACACCTCCCCCTGCTCCCCAGCAGGGATGCCTGCAGGGTACGTCCAACCCAAAGGCAGGGAAAACTCACTTTTGGAGAATTGAGTAAAAAAGCAGTTAAGATCCAGCCACATACAGAGATAAAATCTGAAAGTAGTCCATACATGCTTTGTTGCTTTGTAACTGTGCATTCTGGAAGGCCAAAGGTTGTACAGCTGCATGTTTCTAGCCAAGCCTCTGATATTACAACCCTTTAGACCCACTTATATTATATACTGGATTGGCAAATTTAGGTACTGTATTAGCATTAATTCTAATCATAGTTATCCACATAATCAGTGTCATATTTCTCATACCTAACGGAGAGTCTTCTCTCTGCTGCACTGCTACAAGTGGTGTAGTTGACAGGATGACTTAATCAGGCATATTGAGCAGAGCATTTGTACACCTTTAGAAGGAAATTTGTGTGTTCAAGCATAGAGAACTAGAAATGGGCAGTATGTTGTCTCTCAAAGAACTTCTACAGTAAACTAGTCTGTCTGGTTTGAGAAATGGTTCCAGATCCTGATTTGCTGCAATCCTTGGAGACATAAAATAGGCCTCAGTGAATTATATTTGGAAGTTTTTCCATATTTAAGATACTTTTCAAAGTAACACATCCACCTCTTACATTTTCATAGTAAGTACGTTGGAATAATTTTGTCTCTGCAGAGAGACAGTATAGAATTAATCTGAGGCACTTAATCTAGTTGAAAAGGTGTATGTGTATATGTCTGTCTAAAAATCTGTAAGATGGTGTAATCTGCTGTTCATGGGCTTTTCTTGAACAAGGCAGCACTCTGCAAATCCAGGTAATTAATCAGAAAATATTTGTATAAGGTACTGACATAATGAAGTGTGATTATGTATTCTATGCAGAAATTTCTGTGGGTTGGTTCTAATTGTTTTGGTTTTTTTTAATGAATAAATTTAGGTCATTTTATAAGAAATTAAAAAGAAAATTGTATTACATAAAGACTCCTTGATTAAGAAACTTAATTTTTTTTTTAGTTTTCTGTTTCTTTGAATACCATGTAGTTTAGAATTTCTTTGAATTTGTTATTAGTGGAATTTAATCATAAGTTGTGTATATTTAGTCCTCGAAAGCATCCTTTTTCACTTTATTGTTTAGATATTCAATGAAGTTCTTGCACTGTGGTTTGGTTTTTAAAGACCTCAGTGATAGGACTTAATTCTTTGTGATCTGAAGGTAAGAATTTAAGTGTTCTTGCAGGAAACAATATTCTGAGATGGAATTTCATCAGGTTTTGACTAGTTATGTGTTTTTGCTTTTGGAAGGTGGCTCTGATAGGCCATGCTTCAAGTTCCAGCTCTGCTTCATTTATGGAGCTTATTGTAGTCTTTAGTTCCTGTACCAATTTTGATCTCTGTCTAAAACTCGAAGTCATGTAATTGGAAACTCTTCCTTTTATAGCTAAATATGTCATTTAGCCATCAGCTCTGTGATGTGCCTAATCTCTCTTGCAGAATTCAATTGAATATCAAATCCAAGTTACCCCAATAGCAGAATGCTGCTAGAGTGTTACTCTGTTGTACTAACTAATCTCTACTTCTCTTAATTTTAAAATTTTATGTTTGATAAGGCTGAAACTCTTACACATTGTTGCTTAATTTTATTCCTCTTTAGTTAATATGGGTGAAATAATCAGCTTACAATTTCAGTGTTAGCAAATAAGCTACTTATTTAACTTGTCCAAACATGTTGAAGGTATTGAACTTTAAGGCAAAAACATTCTCAGTCTGAAAAGGGAACACTGACAAAATCATTCAAAAGAAAAAAGAGGAATAATTTATGAAAGGAACTGTAGCTAATGATGCCATCCAGTTGCTTTAAAGTGCTTCTACCTCAAGTTTAATGAATTAGATTTGTCAACAGCATATGTTTTATGCACTACTTCTAATGAAGTGGCATACCAGCACTACAGTGTACTTTGAGGTTTATTCCATCAAAGCTTTTTGCTGTCATAAAGTAGACCTTTTTAAATAATAGATACTAAAAACTACATTTAAATAACATTAAGGTTGTGACACAAACACCAAATGACAAACTTCAGGCAATTCAAAGTTAGGGCTGACAACTTGTCATTACCTTGCATTGTCATTTTTTGAAAAAAAAGAAGCACCCTTGCATGATTTAAGGATTGAATGTCAGACTAACTTTAAATTTCTTGGCTTTTGTGGGCTGGAGTTAGAACCTTACTGTCATTTTTTTATGCAGGGTTTTTTGTTGTTTTATTTGTTGGGTTTTTTGTGTGTATGGTTTTTTTTTCTTTTTGTTTATTTTAATTTTGCATATTCTCTGTTTTCAGGAAAAAAAGCAGTGGAAGCCTGTACAGGCTTTATTGTCTTTGTTTTTAATATAAAACACAGATATGAGAGTATTGGTCAAAGAACAATTGTCAAAATTACATGCTGTTCTTTAAAGCTTCCTTTGTTTTTGTCTTTGCTAATTTTTCTATGGAACTTAGGAGTTACAGGAACTTTAGTCCTGGAGAACTTTAACTAAAACCCTATAAAGTATTGAGAATTCCTAATTCTTTTCCACATAAAGAACCACTTTCTTTTTATTGAACACTGCTACCTAAACCAAGTGTATACAGAAAGTGTTGTTAAAAGATTTTTCATTACTTAAAATATGTGAAACAAAGGCAGTTGAACAGGGGAGATTGTGTTATTTTTTACACATGCTTTCCCATTTTGTTGCTGTTAAATGTAGTAGAACTTTCTGTTCAAGTATCTTAGCATGTGTTTGTAAGTACAGTCCTTTCCATTCCTCTATAGAGATGATTTCTCAAGGTCTGTAAGTCTAATACAGACAATCTATTATTTTCATCATCATTTTGTCAACTTAATCTAGCATAAACTGGTACTGCTGCCAAGTTGTCAGGCCTGCACCGTCACTCACTTCATCCCTGTGCCACCATCAATGCTCATACAGCTGCCTGGTAAACAGGGATAAATGGGCTTGCATGGGCTAAGAACGTTGGTAGGATCCTGTGAAAAAGGATCAGAAAATGAGGTTTCTCGTTTAACTTGTCTGAATCTCTTTTCTCAGTACAGTCAATTTCTCACCATTCTTTTTATTGTGTCGCTATTGGTGCGTAATTGCACAAAAACTGAATTTTAATAAAAAGTTGTGATCATTCCAGGAAGAATTGGTTTAGAGAGCTAAATCATCTACTAGTACAGATAAGTGGATTGTTTGAAATCAGAATAGTATTCTCTACAATGTTTTAAATTCTTAAGATGCCACTTGACTGGGTGTGCGTAAGCTACGTCAGGCAATGTAAATACAGGGCTTGGTGAGGAATACAGCCCTCTTCGTGCTTATGCTGCCATAAACCTACCCCTGGTGCACACTGTGGTGGAGGAAGAAAATGGAAAAATCATTCTTGCCTTCATACTAAAAGTCAAATTACTAGTTAAATACCTTGACTTGATACTTGCAAAGCTATTGACTTTTGATTCATGTATTTAGAACAAACTTAAAGTTTCTGGGTAATGTTTAGCTCCAGTGATTAGCATAAAGGTGTTGTGGTACCACTTTTTACCAGCCTACCTAAGAAAAATGTCATTGTAATAAATGCTACCCCACTTTCCTATCTTCAAAACCTTTCCTCTTTTTTCAGAATATGTGCCATTGTATATTTTGGTTTTGTTTGTTATGTCCTTCAAACTGCTTCATGGTGGTATACCAGTGAAGGAAGTGTTGGTTTGGGACCACTTGCTATTGGCTGGGTCACAACAAGCATAGTTTATCATGCAGGTTAAAGAAATAGATGAATCTCTGGTTCACTGCAGGACTGTTATATAAAAATAGATTTGTGGACAACTCATGCCTCTGTAGGATATTCTGCTAAACTTATTACTTTATTATTATTTAGTTATTACAAATTTAGGCAGTTAAAGAAAGATATAGAGTAAATACTAAAACTTTGATTGTAATATAAATTTCCTCCTTGAATCTTTTATGGCTTATTATATGTTTTAAGTTGTAAAATTCTTTGTAATTAATATAAGAAAAAAGAAATTTGCTAAAATGTTAGTGTGACCTTGGGAAAAAATTTTTACTCCGTTAGTTTGTGATGTCCTCCTGTCTTTCTATAAACTTGAAATGTAGTTTTCCTTTACAAAAACCAAAAATTAATTTGTTTTTCAGTGGAGTTTTGTTATATAATAGGCAAGTAGCGCACGTTGCTTATACTGTAGTTCCACTTCTTAGCTGATTGCACAAGTCATTTAAGTCTTGTAATTATGTAGAAAATAATGCAGTGCATGGTGTTCAATTAGAAGATATTTATGAACACTTGCCCTCTTAGTCATGAAACTAAAGGCTAAGTGGTTTTGTCACTAAAGAATCTAATATAAATTTTATAGTAGGTTTTTTAAGATAGGGAGGAGGAAACCCTTTCTGCATCACAAATCTGCTGATTGTCTTTCCTTTTTGCACAGTAATTTATGACCTGGTGTGGTTCCAAATAATTATTTCTTTTTCCCAATGTGAATGCATTTAGTAATGATTAATTGTCTCCCTTTTTGTGCTCTTACCTCTGTCATATCTTGACATAATATTCTTGACATCTCAGAAGAGATGGCTGAATGTAACAGAGCTATCTCTGAGTATTCTTGAACCACACTCATGTGGCATTTCCAAGGCATGTGTAGTAATAGTATAAAGGTAAATTAACTTCACCATGAATACAGTATGTTTCTTTCCTGAGCTGGCAGCTGTGGAGTTCTTTGTTGCTCTGTGATAAGGAGCTTCAGGATGGAGCTTAAAAGTATTGTTTAAGATGGTTTTTATGAGAAGGAAGTTCACTGTTCACTAAGTAACTATTCCTTTATTTTTCTTTCATTCTACTTCAACAGCAGTGGAAAAAGATTGGGGATAAATATTCTTTAAAACTGGCACTTGGTTATGTGTTCTTTTGCTTTTGTAGCATCATATTGAGATGACTTGTACTTCCTGTAAAGATATAAAGAAATAATAACTTATAAGATGTAAGTTATCAACAAAACTGAAGTGAAATATGGGGAGGGTATTCTGGGAAGTTAAAGGCCACCATTGTGAAACTGGGTGTAAAAATGATTTATATATGGCTTGTGATTTAGTGAGACGGCTGTGTCTTAAGATTTTTTTTTTCTTCCTTAATAGTTACAGAACTGAAAACCAGTTAGACACAAGGTGGAGTTTTCTGCAATTAGTTTGATTACCCCTAACTAGATGTGCTGTAGACCTGCTTTCATATCAATCACTATATTTGTACTTTAAAATACAGATTTTTTGTACTTTAATTTACAGATGTCTTTTGTATCTTCTATTTTTATTATCTTCAATAGTGTTTAAACCTTAAATTATATATAATATGTGTCTTTTTTTTAATGCATAAAGCTACCTGGCAGCAGCCATGAGTTCTCTGAATATTAGTGATAATTAACTAGAAATCAAGTTGTAGTCAGGGCTAAGCACTTCACATAAAGAGGCATAAATCAATGTCCTTTTAATTTAAACTGACAATAACATTGGTCTATGTGTTACTTATATTTTTTTTTCCTCCTTTATGTGATGTTTTGATCAGATACTTTTTTAAGAGTAAGACCTTCAGATTCAGTCTGAGGGAGATCTGTGGTAGAATCAATATAGTGCTGATTAACAAGACTGTGCTTTAACTAGCCACGCTGAATGAAAACAGTATGCTCCTGAAACTCTCAATCTTCACTGTGAAGAAAAACAGAAGGCAAGCTGGAAGATGCCTGGCCATGGAGATGAGTGAGTCTTCATGAGGAGCCAGTTACCAGCCCAGACTGTTGAAAGCACACTATAAGGCTTCTGAATTAGTAAAAAGCATAATTCTCTTGCTGTGGATCGCTATCTATGTATATGTCTCTGTTTTTGTTGTGACTTTACAGATTTGTCAAAGATGGGCTTTTATTGTTTTGGTATATAGTTACTAGTTGTCAAAGAATATTTGAAAGTGGCTTTGGTTAGGCTTAATTTAACTCCATACATGGGACAATCATCTGAGGTATTTGAACAAACACTTCAAATGAGTGTTATAATGGGAAGCATCTTGGTTATTATGTTTTCTTTTTTCATAACTAGTAGTGTTTCAAAACATGATTACAACTTTCAGCTAAAATATTGAAAGCAATAGACTTTCAGATAATTAGAGACTGGTGTGTCTATGAGAAGAAAATATTTTGTATTAAAATGTATTATGCTTTGATTAATCACATAAACCTAAAACATAATACTAATTATGCAATACTGTGCCTCATCAGAGAAATAAGTTTTAAATTGATACAGGTGAAACAGTGTCTTGAATTTACTTTGAGGACAAGCCAACAGAGTGGAAAATGGTTACATATGACATCCTTCTGCAGAATTTATTTTCTTTGAACATATTTTCTGTTGTCAAATGCTAACCTTTTTTAGACTGTTGCTAGTGTCACTGAATATAAATTCTTCCTCCTTGAAAATCTGATTTATATTACAGTGTTAGGACCAGCCATTTGGTCAATCTTAGAAATGTAAAACAATCTTGAAGCGTCCTATGAGATCTACTAAATTGAAATTATTTGTATAATCTTTTTCTTGACTCAGCTGATGACATGCAATTGTCATTTCTTGCAAGCAATTTTTTTCTTTTTTCCTCAAAACTGCTGGCTTTTTTAAACACAATTACAGTTGTTGGTTTGCTAATCCTGTGAATCAGTCTGTGCTGAACAAGAAGCTTATCTGAAACCCTTGGCAGCTTCAGTGAAAATTAAAAAGCATGCTTTACTACAGAGATTGTCAAGAGAGAAAATAATATTTGTCCAGTCGGACAGCTTGCTTTTGTAGTTGCTAAATGAAAGTTGAGATTCTGTCTCTTCCTTGAAAGCTTCTGTGTCAAGAAGGTAATTTGGACTGTTTGTGGTTTGACAGGGATTATTAAAATCAGATGAAGTGAAGGGAAGGAAGTGTGAGAAAGCAAAATTGACAGTGACACTCTCTATTATTTGCAGCTTGGATCATGATGACTATGTTGATATGATAGATTCTAAATGTTAGTTTCACTGTGAAGATATATTAACCAACAAATACAATAAAATGCAGTTAGAGATTATTCTTCTGACTTAAGAGAATGCCATCTGACATTTATTTTCACTGGAAAGTTTGGGAGAGGGGGTGTAGCAGAAAATAAAAGATTAGAGGGGAAAACAGTAGGAAAAGGGGAGTGGTTCAGAAAGAACTTATTTTTTTCCTTTGTGATTTGATTTCTCTCTCTTTTATATTTTTTTTTTAATTTTTTGAGTTTATACAGCTTGCTAGTATACTTGAGAGAATAAAACTGAGAATTGGTGGAATGGGTTATGAAATTTCTTTTTGCATTGGCTTGAATTTGGTAGGAATTTTTTTTGCATTAGTAGTTTTGCTTAAAGTGAGCTCAAGTCTTAGATTGTTATTTCACATCAATTTTTCATGACTTGCATCTTGTATGCTATTTTTAAATAGAGATATTTTCTGCCACTTTGAGATAAATAATTAAAAACCTTAAATTATTGCAATATTCATATAGCTGAAATTTTAATTGCTGAAGATACATTAGCTACCAACTGTATGTATCTTTTGGTGTCTACTGAATAAAAAATGTATTATTTAATCTTAATCCTTTCTTAATATCTTAGTTGTATAGGTAAACTTTCAATTTTTGAATAGACTAGTTAGTGCAGAAGTAAGACACTTGATTAGTCAAGTTTGAAGAGTGCTGTCATTTCTATTTGGTTTCCTTTTCTATTTTCCGGTATGGGAACTTTGTGAAAAATTGTGTTTTGGAAGTTTTTAGCATAGAGTCTTACGATTTTATAGGAAAATAGGGAACTCAAAAGAAAATAGGTGACAGATGAAAGCTTTTGCTGTTACTTAGCATAGCCATGCCTTCGTATCTTTCAAACAATGTCATGCAATATTTGAACAGTTAAGCCATGCCATCATCTCATCTTCACCTATCTTAGAGTACAGAGCAGCATATTAACATTGAGAGTGATTCATCTGGCAGAACAAAAGGGATAAGGGTGCAGAATGACTGACTGAGGGAAAAGAGGTTACACAGAGTTGTTTGCAGACTTGCAAAATAAGGACTGTCAGGAAAAGAGATGGTGGTGTTGAAAACACAGTTGAGACACTGCTAAAGAAGATGCTCAGGTACCTCAGAACCCAATGTAAAAGGAAAGTTCCAGACCCTGCTTTGTGCTGATGTGGGAAATGTGAAACACAGACAGCCACCCTAAAATAAAATGTATGTAAAAGACAGTCTTACAGTAAATGTTATTTATATATCTTCGTATTTACTTCTGTATCCATGTCATCACAGAGTAACCCACCTACATGACCTAGGAAAGCCAGTTGATGTAATCTTTTAAGATTTCAGCAACACTTTTGATTCTGCCTCTCAGAGTATCCTGGACAAAATGTTTGGCTTGCATCTGAATAACCATGTTTTGCAATGGGTGAGCAGTTGGCTCATGAGTCAGGCAAGGGTTATGGTGAATGGTGTGACATCAGGCTGGTGTCCAGTGACAAGTGGGCTTCCATGGGTCTCCATCCTCATTCAGCCTGGCTCTCTTCAACATATTCATTAATAACTTGGATGCAGAACTTGAAAGTGTTAGAGATTACACTACATTGGGAGGTGCTGTTGTCTCCCTTGACAGCAGAGAGGCCCTGCAGAGAGACCTCAACAAGCTAGAGAGATGGTCAGTCACTAATTGTGTGAAGTTTAACAAGGTCAGCTGCTGGTTTCTGCATCTGTGATGGAGGAACCCTAGATGTGTGCATAGACCGGGGAGTGAGAGGCTGGAGAGCAGTGCTGTGGAAAGGGACTGGGGGTCCTGGTCAGTAGAAAGTTGAATATGACTCAGTAATGTGCCTTGACAGACAGGAGGGCAAATCAGGCCCAGCATCACCAGGTGATCAAGAGAGGTGTTTGTCCTGCTCTGCTCTGCAGTTGGTTGGGCCTCACTTTGGGTAATGTGTGCCTTTTTGTGGGCACTACAATCTACAAAAGACATTAACCTGTTGGAGAGTATCCAAAGGATGGTTATGAAGATGCTAAAGGGTTTGGAAAGAAAACCTTATGAGGAGCAGCTGAGGTCACTTGGTTTATTCAGACTGGAGAACAGGAGATGGAAGGGACCGCTCATTGCAATTTTAAGCATCCTCATGATGAGAAGCAGAGGACCAGGTGCTGATCTCTTCTCTGTGGTGACCACTGATAAGACTCAAGGAAATGGCATAAAGCTCAGTCAGGAGATGTTTAGTTTACCCATTAGGAAAACGTTTTTCAGTCAGAGGATGGTTGGGCACTGGAACAGGCTTCTCAGAGAAGTCTGTCTGAGTTCATGAAGTGTTCAGAGAGTGCTCTCAGGCACAGTCTTGGAGTGTCTTTTGCAGGGCCAAGAGTTGGACTTTGATGAATCTGGTAGGTCTTTTGCAGCTCAAGGGATTCTATGATTCAGATCACAATATCACAAATTACAGTATTCTAAACTAAAAAAAAAAAAATAATTAAAATTCAGTTCACAGTTAAACATAGTTAAACTTACTGTAAGTTAGTTTGGGTTGTGGGAGAGCTCTGTTTCCTGAACATGCAGGTTTTACAATGTTATGTAGCCCAATTCCCATAATTTTGAGACTATCCCTGTTCTGTTGGAATCCATCTCTGTCTCCTTGTGTGTAGTATTCATCAAAGGGGAGATTAATTGACTCAAACTACGTTTTCTACGTAGTTTCTGTGGAATTCATCTGATGTTTTCTACGTCTGTCATCTGTGGAATTTATCTGAAGAGCAAGGAAAGAGTAAAAATAAACTCAAAACCTAGCATTTCAGTATTTGCAGTGTTTTAAGTAAAAAAAGTAAGAGAATTGTTTAGAGATTCAGAACATGGCAGATAAGAGGAGATATACTTGGCACCAGTGGGCATTGATTATCTTGTATAGTTCCAGAGTTAATTTCAGATTCCTCATTGCTTGTTCATGTTAGCATGTAATGGTTGTACCAAGTTTTATTCTTAATGTAAACAACAAAAATGCATTTCACAATTTATGCAGTCTAGTATTTTTACTGCAGAAGTAGTGCACACGTTTACATTTTGGCCTAAGTTAGTCTGTGAAGATGTAATTTAGCATTTAATTTCTTAGTGAGATGTGTAATTCAGCTCAGATCCCTTTCCTTGTATAATTCATTTTCAGAGCTCTCAGTTGGAGCAAAGGCATGTCTTTATAATTTTTTTTAGAGACAACATAGCACCAATATTTGTGATTACGAGAAGTTCTCTTTTCATCCTCCTTTCAAAGGCTAATTCATACAAATGCAAGGGAAGGGGCTTGGAATCTTTCCCTAAAGACATCTCCTAAGAAATGAAGGAGACCAAAGGATTTTGGTGGGCCACTATTGGAGGCCATGGTCACCAGAAACTGTTCCACAGTGTGATTAGTTCTTGTTAATTCTAGGGGATAACCTCCTCTTTACACTTTTGTCAGTGTTTTATGCAAAGGGATTACTTGTTTTGGTAGTATGTAATGGCTTTTGTTCCCAGAACCACTGCAGCTAGAAAGTAGTGCTGTATTTTGGTAAAGTAACACATTAACCTTCTGCCTGTTTCTGATACCAGGTGTTGAAAGCTTGTTGGAACAGTAAAATAATGTAAGCAAAAAAACCAAACCAAATCTAAAAAAAAACCCCAAAAAACGACAAAATGAAAGGGCATTTCATAATAAATAAGTATTTTCAGTAGTTTTAAAACATCTTGATAGGATGTCTAAGTGAAATAAATTCCTACATATCAGAAGTCACATAAATGAAAGTAACTTGAGTAAAAAGTACCTGAGAAGCAACAGGATTTATTTTTCTCTACTAATTGTTACTGTTCCGTAATTATTTTTATACCACAGAGGATCTTTATCTTATTTATCTATGACTCTTATATCTGTCAGAAGGTTTTGAGAAAACATTGAGTAATTTTGAACTGAGATTTTTTTTAAATGCTGAGTAGCTCTTAAAACTAATATCCAAAGAAAGGGATTCTGTTACTAAATTATGTTCATCTGCAGTAGCATAAGTTGCATCCAAATTCACTAGTTACATCTTTCTAACAAGTAAAACAAGAAAGAATTAGAGTTATTTTCTGGCACCTATTGTGGTATCCATTATTATGATGCAAGCATGAGGACTTGCATAATAAGAACAGAGTAGCAGTCTGAAACTGTCTTACTGAAATTAGATCAACAGTAGAATTTGTAAGAAAGAGGACAATGTATGTGGTATTAAGAAACTCAGTTACTTCAGATGCGGGTATAAGCACATCAGTTGGGGTGAGGCACAGCAGTTATCTCAGCAGCTTGTATGCAGGGCATGTAGAAGGGCACAGGCATCCCCCAGCCCCTCAGGTGAACTCAGCTGGTGGTTTTTGCCCCCCCAAGTAGAACAGGCTCAACAGTGAATTCCATATGGTTGAAAGCTGTTGCTAGAAGGAGCATGGTGACCCGGAGAGCTTCCTTTGAAGTATGCAGCTGTCTAGATCTCCATCTGCAGAGAGTGTTAAAGCCTGCCATTAGTACCAGAGCAGCAGAGAGACAACACTTGCATGTGGTATGACCAGGTGGATGATCCTTTTTTGGATGGGGAGGGGGGAGCTTTGTCACCAAGGATGATGGAAAGGCTGAGCTACTTAATGCCTTTTTGCATCAGTCTTTAACATAAAGACCTGTTATCCTCAGGACAACCAGTCCCCTGATAGACCAGGACAGGGAGCAGAACAGACCCCCTGCAAGGCAGGAGGAAGTGGTGACATGCTGTGGTACTTAGATACTCACAAGTCTGTGGGAAGGATGGGATTCACCAGAGTACTGAGAGATCCAGCAGGAGAGCTTGCCAAGCCATTCTTCATCACTTATCATGAATTCTGGTTAACTGGGAAGGTCCCAGACAACTGGAGGTTGGCCAACATGACTATAGAAATAGTTGGAAGGAGGATACAGGATACTAGAGGCCTGTCAGCCTGACTTCCATGCCAGGGATGGTTATGGAACACATTATATTGAATGCAGTCATATCCCACATAGAGGACTACCAGGGGATCAGGTAGTCCAGCACAGGTTTAGAAAGTCCTGCTTGGCCAGCTTGATCTTCTTGTGCAGACCAGGTGACCTGGCTAGCAGATAAGGAAAAGGCTGTGGATGTTGTGTACCTGATCTTCAGCAGAGCCCTTGGCACTGCTGTCTCCTGCAGCATTCTACTGGAGAAGCTGGCAGCTCATGGCTTGGGCAGGTGCACTCTCCAGTGGGTTAAGAACTGGCTGGGCCCAGAGCATGGGGTGAATGGTGCTGCAGTTGGTGGTCAGTCACTACAGGGGTTCCCCAAGGCTCAGTCCTGGCTCCAGTCCTGCTGAATGTCTTTCTTGGTGGTGTGGATGAGGGGATTGAGTGTACCCTCAGGGAGTGTGCAGACAGCACTAAGCTGGGCAGGAGTGTTGATCTGCTGGAGCGTAGGCAGGCTCTGCAGAGCGCTCTGGACAGGCCAGGTCAGGGCTGGAGCCGGTGGTGTGAGGTTCAATAGGGCCAACGCTGGTTCCTGCACTTGGATTACATCAGCCCCATGCAGTACTACAGGCTGGAGAGTGACCCAGGAGAAGAGGACCTGGGGTGCTGATTGACAGCTGGCTGAAGAGGAGCCAGAGTGTGCCCAGGTGGCCAAGAAGGCCAATGGCATCCTGGTCTTTATCAGAAATTGTGTGGCCAGCAGGAGCAGGTCAGTGATTGTTCCCCTGTGCAGTGGTGATGCCCCAGCTCAAGTCCTGTGTTCTGTTCTGGATCCTCTACCTGAAGAAGGCCATTGAGGTGTGGGACTGTGTGTCCAAGAAGGGCAACAGAGCTGGTGAAGAGTGTAGAGAGTAGGATCATATGAGCAGCAGCTGAGGGAGCTGTGGTTGTTTAGCCTGGAGAAAAGGAGGTTTGTGGGAGATCTCATTACTCTCTTCAACTCTACAACTTTCTACACCAGAAAAGAGAGTGTAGTGTGATGGGGTTGGTCTCTTCTCATAGTCAGTTAATGACAGGACAAGAGCAAAAGGCCTCAAGCTCTGTCAAGGAAGGTTAATTTTGGATGTCAGAAAGAATTTCTTTACTGAAAGGGTTATATACTATAATGAGAGCAAATAGCCTTAAGATGTGATAGGAGAGATTCAGTTTGGACATCAAGGAAGAATTTCCTTACCAAAAGGGTTGTTAAGTATTGGAATGGACTGCTCAGGCAAGTGGTAGAGGAACCATCTGTGGAAATGTTCAAGAAAGAATTGAATATGGCACTTGGTACTATGGTTTAGTTGACATGGTGGTGTGCAGTTTCAGTCAAAGGGTGGAATTGATGGTCCTGGACCTTTTTTCCAACCATAATGTTTTCTGATTCTTTGATAGCTCTTTTGTCAAAAGCTCTCTTTTCTACTTCTGTGTTCTTCAACGTATTCAGTTTTAGAATATGACTTACTACACTGCTTTCCAAAGCATAGACCTGTAGGTTGAAATGCTATTGACTGCAAACTGCTCTGTGATCTAGGAAGCCAAGATAAGTTACATGTGTACTTCTGTTGTCTTCCCTTGTTGAACAGTCATTCCAGTTATGCTTGATTGAGTACAAGAATATATGATCATCTATCAAAAATCTTGAGACTCAGTCTTTCAGCAGCTATTACAAGCTATTAATACTAGCTATTTGTTTTAGTCATCTGTTTGAAATTATCTGACAGGAACATGAGCATTACACAGATACCTTTATAAAAGAATTCTTAAAAACCCAGTGCTGCAAAATTTATTTCTTTGTATCGTTAATTTACCTGAAAAAAGTAAATTAAAGGTTTAAAAAGAAAGCGTAACTGTGTAAGTTTAAGAAAGTGTGTTTGTAAACAGTTTAGTCTGTATAATTGCCTTTCGAAAAGCTACGTATTCATTTTTTTAAGTTGTAATTTATGTAATTTGTGTAATTTTTCTTTATATGATGACTAGGCAGAAGTCTTTGAGTCAGCACTTCTTACTAAGCAAGCCAGGTTTGTTTTTTTTCAGCTGAAGGAGGTAGAATTCTTGTGGGTAAGAGTTTTGAAGGGGAGTATATCGTTTGCAGTTATGCTCTCCCATTTCTCATGCTTTATCTATTAGGCCACTGTGCAGCTGGCATTGCTTCAGTTCCTCTCAGTTATGTAAAACAATGATTCTGTTCTCAAGCCATGAGTTTCATGTCTCTTGTGGTTTTGGCACTTCAAAGAAGAATCCACACATATCTTCATGTAATTTCCCTGACTTTTTTCTTCATTTACTTTTTTCTCCCTTCCTCTGCATCATGATTCTGGATACTTTCTTGTGCCACATGAAGCAGCTATGTGCAAGTGGTTTGAGAACTTCAGAGAAAGAGACAGAGAAGGTTGACGTGTTTCTGAGATTCACTGGAAAAGTAACTTTCTGAATAGGATACTATTCCACTCACTTGGCTTCTTATTCTGAGTGAGGTTTCCAAAGTGTCTAACAAAGCCAAATCTCTGTGTTTAATAATAATCCGAGTCCTGAAATCCTTCCTGGGACTCTACTCTTGCAGGATTCTTGTCATTTCTGTTAGCAGACCATTCTGAGTGCAGTAGCTGACATTTTCAAAGAGATTTGTCAGGAAATGCCTTTCAGGGTTATTTTAAACCACTGTCTCAAATGTGCCGAGGTCTCCCCAATGCCACTGATCATTCATGCTGTGTTTTTAGTACAGAGCTTGCAGCTCAGGTTAAACATTTGAATAAGTTGAAGGACCACAGATACCTTGTTTGCCTTGGTACAAGAAGGAGACCAGTCAACCAGATGCACCTGGATGTGGCAGATGTTAGCCATCAGTACTTAAAATTACATCAAACAGCTTATGTAGTATTGTTTTGGATTTGCATGTCCTGTTTCTGGAAGGAAGGGGGAAGCTACAGGAGGTGGCTTCTGTGAGAAGTTCCTAGAAGCTTCCTCAGTGTCTTGCAGAGCCAATCCCTGGTGGCTCCAAAGATGAATATGCCACTAGCCAAGGCTGGGCCAACTAGAAATGGTGGTAATGTCTCAGTGATAATATATTTAAGAAGAAAGAAAAACAAGTTGTTTTTGCAGCTAGAGTGCAGTGAGAACATATGAGAGGAACAACTCTGCAGACACCAAGGTTAGTGGAGAAGGAGGGGGAGAAGGTGCTCCAGGTGTTGGAGCTGAGATTCCCCTGCAGCCTGTGGTGAAGAGCGTGGTAAAGCAGCTGTGCCCATGCAGCCCATGGAGGAGCCCCATACTGGAGCAGGTGGATGCCTGAGAGAAGACTATGGAAACAGGAGATCCATGGAGAGAGGGGCCTTTGCTCTCAGGCTGGAGCAGCCTGTCCTTGAAGGACTGTACCCTGTAGAAGACTGACTCATGCTGCAGGGGTGGACAATGGGATGGACTCATGTATGTTGCAGCAGTTCACAGAGAACTATTTATGAGATGGGCTCACATCAGAGAAGTTCATGGAGAACTGTCTACTGTAGGAGGAACCTCAGCAGGGGAATAAAACCTCTCCCTGAGCTGCAGAAGAAATAACAGGTGATGAACTGATCACAAACCCCAATCTGTGTCTCCTTGTACTGCTGGTGTAGAAGGTAGAGCTGGGAAGGACGGAAGGATGGAGGAAAGGTATTTTTAAGGGTTTATTTTACTTCTCATTATCTGATTTTTGAGCTTAATTCATATCTCTAATTAGTCTTTTTTGCTCATGATGGTATTTGAAGAGCAATCTCTCCCAGTCTTAACTCAACCCATAAACCCTTCATTAGATTTTCTGTCTGCTGTCCAGCTGCCAAGGGGAGGGTGTGAGTGGCTTTGGTAGGTGCTTGGCATCCAGCAAGCATCAGTGCACAACAAGCATAAATGGTCCCAGAGTGTCCTAGAGTCTCCTTCCATCTGCCTTTTCTGATTTTGCCCATCAGAAGTATTTTCTGTTTAAAAAATTTCATATGTGATTCATCTGCCAAATGCTAAGCATGGTGTGTGAAATTTAGATGGCTCAGGACAATAAAGTTGTTCCCTATGGTCGGATGATAGGAGGCCTTTTAGAGATATGTCCTCATTTTTGGTAAAGTGTTTTCCAAGTTGTTATGTAGATGAATGCAGGCCCTAACTAGTAGGTGTCTTTACCATAAATTACATTACATCCTTTCTCACTGACACTTTAATCCAGTTCTCTTTTTAAAAAAAGTCTTAAGAGGCTGACCTTTCCCTGCTTTCCAAGACCTCCAGCCAGTACTTATCAGAGTAAGAATTGTCTACACAGAAGGTACTGGCTGCTATCATTGAAAGCTGAAATCAGGACACAGCTGTGTGTCCTATTGTGATCCCTCCAAGAGGACTGATGCTAGCTGTTCATCTTGCCCTTGAGATTTAAGGGTCAATGGTGATCACTTTCCATGTTTTCCAGCATCACAGTATGATTGTATCTTTAATTAGGAATGCCTAGTGTTTTAAGATTTTGTCTCTTATATTGGATTACAAAATCTAAGTTCTAAGGCTAAGTTCAGCAGTCATTTGCAGGGATTTTCTTTTCCATTTATGCAGCTATTTTCCTGAAACCTTTTACAATTATATTATCTCTGAGTTTCTTACCCCTTTGTAAAATTTGTTTGCATTGGGAAGAGGGAGTGTCTGAGGCAGTTTGGAGAACAAATACCCAGGCAATGGTTGCATAAGCCTCATTTTCTTTGGAAAGTTGATTGAAAGGCAGGAATATAAAAAAAGACAAGTACAAGAATAGAAGTTGAGAAGGCAATTAATTAATTAAATAGAAAGAGTTTGGTATAAAAAACAGTAGTAAACTTTTAAAATTTAACTTCATTTCACAAATTCTGCTGTGAAGGAGAAGAGGCTGTAGACATTGAGGAGAAAGGTGTTATAGTAGGTGTTATGTCACTTATGCTATGATGAAAAGCTTTTTTATGAAAGGAAGTGATGCAGATGCCTTTAAGATTATTTTGTCAGTTTTGCTACTCTCTTACAGTTTCCATGTATTCACAACCAAAATAGTTTGTCTTTTCTGGGCTTCTTCATGAATTTTCTGGTGCACTTTGAGTGAGAGCAGTGAAGGTTTCTTATGGGTTCATTCTGATGCGTGCTTTGAAGGTTTGGGTGAGAGGCTGACTAGAAAGCCCCTCCTGGATGTGTTGTATGGGTAAGCAAGCAAGCAATTCAAACAAGAATTTGTCTTGCAAGCTTGAAAATACCTAACACACTTTAGGTTGTGTGTAGTCCAGTACATACTCCGCTGTACTTATGTCCTGGTTGCAGACAGGACAGGGGTAATTTTTGCAGTAGCCAAGTGGTTAGTCTACCACCTCGCATCATTGCCCTGGGCAGGCAAAGAGCATCTCATCCATTTGAGGGTAGTGTGGAGATGGTTCATGTATGGCCGACTGCTATGTGATGAGCTTTTTTGTGTGTGAATAATTTCTTGTGCACCCCATTGTTAATATTGTTGCCATTACTGTTAGTTTCTTATTTCATTGCTGCTTCCAGTATGTTGTTCTTACCTCAACCCATAATCTCTACTTTTTGTGTCTCCAATATTACTCCCCATCTCATGGCAGGGGGAGGGGTGAGTGAACGAATGACACATGGTTTGAAGGGATTCAGTGGGAGCGCTATGTTAGGGAACACCATTCCTAAACCACAGCAACCTTATTTGGCACCCAGCATAGGGTCAAAGGATTCAGATAACGAAACATCTGACCAGAGTGGGTTTGAAGCATATTTGGTCTGTGTTTTATTTGGTACAGAACCACTGCTCACACTGTGATCTGTTCACATGGGTGTGCTACCTAAACCATTATATACTTCCATGTTTGCACTGTGTCTACTGCCGTGCTCTTTTTTCAGAGCAGAGAAGGGATCAGGATGGCCTTGTTGCTGTAGTGTGTGATATCAGTTCAAAACATGATAATATCAATGCCAAGGAAGTAATTTGGGATTTGTGCTTAGTGTTCCACTGCTACACTGGCCTTGGGTGCAACCTCTGGGAATTCTTTAGTTATCCTACCTAGCCTGTGAGGGGAACAGGGAAGGATGATTTTCCATACCTTTTCACCCTCTTTTACTTCCTCACACCTGTCACAACAGCTTTTGAGAATTTTTAATTCCGTTTGGATGTTAAGGAAAGCACATTCATGCTGCCAGGTCTGCCAGGTCTCCTCAATGTGTGTTTCACCATGTTTAGAGTCAAAAAAGAGATCTGCAATAAGGCTGTATAGTCATAAGTGGAATGGAATGTGGGAGAAAATGCGCCAGTATTTGGAGGCCTGTTCGGCTCCAATGGTTTTGAAGTTCACTTCTGAACAACTGCAGGACCCTGATGAAGTGGCAGAATATTTGAAAGAAAAATGCTGTGGCACTCCCAAGAGGAAAGCAGTTATGCACCATGCTGGGCTTTGGCTCCTATTTATTGGCTACTACTAGGCACCTCAGGGGTAGGAGGAGGAAATCAGACCAACAGCCACTTGAGGCCACCCAAACTGCAGAACAGCCCATGCTGATAGAACAGGAGGAAGAGGCAAGGCCAGAGATAATCACTGATCCCTATCCCCAGGTTAGCTGCAGAATGTGCAAGAAGATTTCAGCCACCAGTCTGACCTGGCTGCAATATCACAGCTCACAGATATGTAACTAGGTGGTAATGAGGCCAAGCAGCCACGATCCCTGTCCCAGGATGTGGACATTGACAAGGGGATTGGGAAGAGGACAGAAGCTCTCAGCCTTTGGGGATGACTCCTGTCAAGTGTGTGCACTACTCTCTGAAGGATGATCTAGTAGTGCACCCAGGCAGGTGGGACACCATGGAGAAAGCACCCAGTACCTCAGAGAACTGGCTGTGCTGGAGGTAATCTCTAGGGATTGAAATAATGAGCAGTCCCCTGTAGATGCAGATGAGGTCCAGTGTGCACAATCCACGTGGCAGAAGTTTGCATGGAGCACATGATCATTGTACACAAACTCATTGGCACTGATGTCCATGAACAAAGAGCTTCAGGTGATTACCTAGCTACGGCAATGTGATGATCACCTTTTTTCCTCCCTTTTTTCCACCCTGATTCTTGTCTGTGAAAAGGCTGTCCAAGACGGTGGACAGAGTTGAAAGGCTTCAGCAGATTAGAGTGGAAATGCCCCATGCCCCTCCAGTATGGAGCAGAGTCTCTGCTATTGGGAGCAAGAACCCCTCTGTTCAAGAGAGAGGGTACAAACCACAAGGTAACCTGTGTTTTTTGGTGTGTGAGCACAGAGAGGATGTGAGGAAGTGGGATGGAAAACCCACCTCTGCCCTGGCAGCACAGGTATGTGAATTGAGAGGAACAACCACCACAGGAAAGTCAAGGACAGATGCAGCTCCAGTTTCAAGTGAGAAAGTCCTCAACCAGACTAAAAGGGCTGATGTTACTGCCAATCCCATGGTAAGGATCTCCAGTTCATATAGCAACAAATAGTAGAAACAGCAACAAGTACCATGACCAGAACTAGAGAGGCCCTGTCTCCAGCTGTGTGGAGAAAAGGGACAATCAGATCTATTGGACTGTGTGGATCCAATGGCTTGGTGCATCAGACCCACAAGAACCTAGTTGACACAGGTGCATGATGTACCCTAATGCCATCAAGATATATAGGAGCAGAATCCATCTCTATTTCTGAGGTGACAGGGGACTGGACAGCTTACTGTACTGGAAGCTGCAGTGGCTCTGACTGGGAATAAATGGCAAAAATACCCCATTGTGACTGGCCCAGAGGCCCTGTGCATCCTGGGCGTCAGGATGCCCAGGATCAGGATTCCTTACATCAGGAAGAGGGTATTTCAAGGATCCAAAAAGGCATCATTGGGCATTTGGGATAGCTGATTTGGATTTGCATAAAATTTGATTTTGGAAGCAGGGGCTATAGGTAGTAGGTTCTGTGAGAACCTGCTAGAAGCTTTCTCAGCATCTAGCAGAGTTGAACTTTGACATATCTAAATATGAATGTGCTGCTGGCCAAGGCTGGGCCAGTTAGATATGATGGTGTCTGGTTCAGGGCAAATTTGGGAGGAAACACCAGAGAGGTCCCTCTAAAAAGCAGACTCAAGTGTCCCCTCCCCCAACTGGTTTGGGAACAGATTTCCTTGGAGAAAAGTGGAAAAAACTGTTTTTTTAACAAGCAAAGTATTTACAAGCATAAAAAATGAATAATATTAAACAATAAAACCTCTTGCTGTTGTGAAGAGATGGCAAATTCACAGTCCTTTGTGACTTTCACAAAGTGGGATGTAGCTCGGCTCGCTCAATCTCTTATCAGTCCCTTCTGCACTGGAAAATGCCACATCCTGGGCCTCACTGGGCCAGAGATGTGAGCTCCTGGGGTTTGTCTGAGTTTTCAGGTAAGAGCAAGGCTGATCAGTTCCAAGGAAAAAGAAAAGGCTCAGTCTGGAAACCTTCTCTGCCTCAGCTAGCTATAAAAAAAACACTAGCTAAAAGTAAAGGAGAGCTCTGTCCTGCTGTCTGTCCATGCTGCAGACAACACAGTTCAGGAGCAGAAGGCAGAGGCATAAGTGCTGTTTCTGAACACAAACTGCACGCTTCTTCTTCCCCGGCTTTTGCTCTCGGGACCAGTCTTAAAGGTGAAGAACTCGATATCCAGCATAAACAGAACAGATGATTGCAGATACAAGCATCATAAAGTCCCCCCCGGAACAGCTGGTAATGTCCCAGTGATAACATACTGAGGAAGAAGAAAAGAAAGAAAAGTATTGCACGGTTTTTATTGCAGCCAGCGAAGAGTGGAGTGAGACTATGTGAGAGGAGCAATTCTGCAGATTCCAAGATCAGTGGAGAAGGAGAGAGGTGCTCCAGGTGCAGTTTGTGAGCTGAGCAGTTTGTGAGATGCAGCCCATGGTGCAGTCCATGGGGAAGCAGCTGTGCCCCTGCAGCCCCTGGAGATCCATGGAGGTGCAGAGATCCACCTGCAGCCCATGGAGAAGACCCACACCAGAGCAGGTGGACACCCAAAAGAGGCTGTTCCCCTTTGGGAGGCTTGTGCTGGAGCAGTGTATCTGACAGGGATCTGTAGACCTGTGAAGAGAGAAGCCCGTGCTGAAGGTTTCCTGGTAAGACTTGTTACCCCATGGGGGACCCATGCTGGAGCAGCCTGTTCTTGAAGGACTGAGCCCAGTGCAAGAGTGACCCACATTGCAGCAGTTTGGGGAGGACTGTTGCCCATGGGATAGACTCACCTACCTCTGAGAAGTTTGTGGAAAACTGTCTCCTGTGGGAAGGACTGCTTCTGGAAATACTGGAAGGACTCATCTCCCTGAGCAGAGGGAGAAACAACGTGTAATGAGCTAACCATAACCCCCATTCCTTTTCTCCTTGTGAGACATTGTGGGACAGAGCTGGGACAGAGGTAGGGATGCAGGAAAGGTGTTCTTTCTTATTCCACTTCACAGTATCCTGCTCTGATTTTGTAATAAATTAAATTAATATTTCTAATTTGAGCCTGTTTTCTCATGATGGTATTTGGTAAATGATCTCCCCTGGTCCTTGACTCATAAACCCTTTGTAATATTTTCTCTTCTCTGTCCAGCTGCAAAGGGGAGTGATACAGAGGCTTTGGTAGGTGTCTGGCATCCAGTCAGTGTCACTCAGTCACACTGCTGTAGAGACAGAAGACATTAAGTAGCTGAATACCTTGCCTGGTCTTTCAGAGGACCCTTCTGCTGTGGGACTGCTGAGGGTTAAAGAACAACAGGTAATGGTCACTTTCACAACAGTGGAGTGTTGGTAATATCACACTAGCCAGGAGTCTGTGACCCCCTTCCATGAGATGATTCATGAATTGCAGCACCAAGGAGCAGTCAGCGAGACTCTCTCACCCTTTAGAGCCCTATATGGCCAGTGTGTAAGTCCAGTAGAGAGTGGAGACTGACAGAATTGTTGTGGTCTAAAGGAAGTCACACCACCACTGAGTACTGCTGTGCTGTATGTGCTGGAACTTCAGTCTGAACTGGAATCCAAGGCAGCAAAGTGCTGCCTTCATTAATACTGCATAATGTATTTTTCTCAATTCCTTTAGCAGCCATACCTGCAGCATTTTGCTTTCACCTGGCAGATACCTAGTACACCAGCAATCAACTGCCCCAGGGATGGAAACACAGCCCCACTGTTTTCCTCGCACTTCTCCAAGAATAAGGGTGTAGATATTGCTGAATGAGAGAAATGGCCAGCAGTCTACCTCTGCACTGATCTGTGGTTGGCAACAAATACTGTGTGCAGATGGCTAAACCAATGGAAAAAGACCAGTTGGCAGAACAGAAGTAAATGCATTCTGGGCTGCTGAATTGTGGCAGGATCTCACTGCCCAGGTAGAGGAGCTGGCTGTAAAAGTATATCATGTAGATCCACACATACCCAGAAGTTGCGCTACTGGAAAATATCACAAAAATGGACAGATGGTTTGGGTTGTCAAGATTAAAGTGTCTTGGGTGGACCTGAGCTGGCAGCATAGGGAAATTATTTCCAGTCAGTGGGCCCAGGACACATCAGGGTATCAGGGAAGAGATGCAACATAAAGATGGGCATGTGAAAGATGGGTGCACTTAATGATGGATACTACTTTTCAGGTTATTCATAAGTGAAACATGCACTGCATTTAAGCAAGCAGGTGGGTACAGCCCCTTTGACGATGGTCAAAATCAAAATATAGGGTGTTTTTGGCAGGTTAATTACATTGCACTCCCACCAAGGCAGGCTCTGAGTGCTGACAGAGGTATAAAGAACTGCTAGATGGCTGGAGATGTACCCTGTGCCTCACACCACTGCCTGCAACACCATCTTGGGCTTCAAAAGGCAAGTCCTGTGACAACATGGCACCCCAGAAAGAATTGAATCATACAGCAGGACTCATTTCAAAAATAGTCTCATAGACCTCATGGCCAGAGAGCCATGGTATTGAGTGGGTATCATATTCCCTGTCATGTACCAGCCTCTGGGAAAGTTGAATGATGCAATGAACTGTTAAAAATCACATTGAAAGCATTTGGTGGTTGGACCTTCATACATTGAGGTCTGTACTTAGCAAAGGCCACTTGGTTAGTTAACGATAGAGAGCGGTTCCATGATTTGACCTGGCCCTACCCAATTAAATATCATACCAAAGAGGGTGATAAAGTTCCTGTGGTGCATATTAGGAATGTGTTAGGGGAGACACTTTGGATTAATCCCGTTAAGGCAAACCCATCTATGGGACTGTTTTTGCTTAATGACCTTGGTGCACTTGTTGCATAATGCAGCTGGATGGGGAAACATGATGTGTACATGAAGGTGATCTGATTTTTAGGTGAGAGCAGTCTGTAATTTTTTTTGTATATTATTAGTAGCTGAATGCCATAACTACCATGGACAGTGAGTCTGGGCTGCTCCAGATACACTGGTCATGAGCTCATGATGCACACCAGCCCTCCTGCCCTGGAAGACATCCAGAGTGGATACAACTCACAGTCACAGACTCAATGAATTTGACAGACATCTTGGAGGGATGGCCTTCCATGATGGAAATGATACCTGTGCTTGTGTATATGTACTCTATATATATTGTTGGAAGGTATAGAATTTGGGCATAAATTATATGGTGCATAGGAAGGGGTGGGTTATGTTCTGTTTCTTACCAGGGCAGGGTTATTTTTAGCAGTGGCCAGGATGGGTCATGGCTAGCACCTGGAGGTTATTCTATACTACCTCACATCATCGCTGGGGACAAGGCAGGGAGGGCATTTCTTCTGTTTGTGGGGAATGTGGCGATTGCTCAGGGCAGGTTTCTGTATGGTGGGCTTTTCCGTGTATGAATCAATTGCCTTTCTTCTACAACTTTGGTGTATTTCATGTAATGTTGTTCCTGTTACATTTCTGATCAAAACGTCTGTTTCCAGTAAATCGGCCTTTTCTCAACCTGTAAACTTAACTTCTTACAATTCTTCTCTCACTCCTGCCTCAGGGAGTGAGGAATGAGAAAGGGGGAGTGAGAAAATCAGTGCATGATTTGGAGTGTTTTCAGTAGTGATTCCTAAGTCACAACAACATGGTAAAAATAGTTTGATTGTAATCATTTTACTTATGAAGTGTCTTTTTCTTAAGGAGAGGCAAACAGATGCTTAGCAATGCTTTTGAAGGAGAAAAACAGAGCTGAATAAGAATATGACGCTGTTGTGCTGTAGAATCTGAGTGACGCATTTGGCATTAGGTAGTATCACATCAAGCTTTACAAGCTGAGTAATAGTAGCAAAAAAAGTAATCATTTCATTAAAAAAGAGATGAAAAAGATAAAAAAAAGGAAATTTCATGGCTAAGGAAATGTTTCACATGGCCCTGTGTAGTACTACTAATAGTAATAATAGTATTTGGGGAAAAAAACCCAAATTCATTTCATTTATACTATGAAACAAACTTTAAGAATGTGGCTATAAACTTGGGCCAATTTAAGAGGCATCTCTGTGGACAGCTTCTGTATTTCATTTTTATAAAATGGACATCTTTCATGCTCTCAGCTTTAAATTGAGTAGTAATGAAAGAAAGTAGTGTGTGGGAATGAAGGGACTGAAATGCAGCCTACCTTTTAAAAGCTGTGGTTACAGGCTTTTTTTGTAATTCTTTTTAAATATAATACTTTCCTTGGAAAGCTATTTCCTGTTAAAATTCCAGTAACTCTTTCTGATCTACTGAACGACAAGACCTTAAAGGTCTTGAAATTTCTTTCTTTTAAATACCATTGTCTTTAAAGTGTATTGTGTTATGATGGAGGATTTTTCCAATAAACAAGAAAAGAAAGGCTTTAGAAGTAGCTAGTAGGTATTTGTAAGGTTTTCAGTTGAAAATAGTATACTTTTGGTTCTTTACCAGTGTGCTAAAGGATAAGTCCTTTCCCAACAGTCCTTATAAATCTGTGCAGTTTTAGACAGTAATGATGAATAAGATAGGAATGCTGTAGCAGATGCTTTTCAGAGCATAGTTCTGTGAGGGTTTGGGGGAGAATGTTAAATACTCTTCTTTCTGAGTTTGTAAGTGCCACAAATGAGAAAACTTAAATATTATATCTAAATAGCACTTATTGCTGCAATTAGAAAGGCAATTCTGCAGAGGATGCACTGGGAGTCCCATATGTCTTATGTTCTTGTTCTTCAGGGAAAAAAACAATGCCATTCAGTCTTTCTGGGAAAAGTAATTGTTGGTCTTAGACATTTTCTCATACCTCTATGCAAAATTTATTCAATACTTATAACCCTCATCTGGAGCAGTAGAAAATAAATTAGTTTTATAGAAAATAAAATAGTCTGTTCTGAAATTATTCTATTTATTGTGCAATTTCTTGGCTAAGAAGATTGTAAAAAATATTGAGTAGGTATTTCTAATTAGGCTTCTAAGAATCTCTTTGCATTTAAGATTATTTTAGTCTACTTATGGGTAATTATTGTTTTAATTGAAAATTATTTCAAAACTTTCATCATTCATGAAGTATAGTAATTTGACAATGAGATTGATTGATGTAGTCTTAATTGGTGACAATGCCAGAGTAATTCTCTCCCTAGTTTGTATGTGGCATTGGGATAAAAGTTGATTTGTAATTTATTTTTTTTGTAAGGCCTTATACCATATATAAAAAAGAAAGCATTGTATCAGATTTATCCTTTTTAAAAACATTCCCAAACTTATTAAATGTAACAGGAGTTATAGCAGGCACAAAATGCTCAGAAGAAGCATTTTGGATTTTGAAAACCAGAAAAGAAAAACAAAATAATTGCACTCGTATACAGACACACTTACGTGTCGTCACACTTAAAGTTTTAGTAACCATATAGACTAATAAGGAGGTAGGAAAAGCCCCTGGATTTAGAGGTAGGATTCTTAATGCTTGTGGGCTTCTTGTGTGAGGGTGGCTTGTTTATAAATGCTGGACCTTGGCTTATACACTGTGTGGGATTCCAGCTGCAGGATAACCAACTGAGAGCTGAAGATGGTATAGGACTGTCTCTCAAGAGCTACTCAGAAGATGGCCATTTGTTCTTTACAGAAGATTATGAAATCACACTATCGTTTATTCCTTTCTTCTGATACAACTACTCAGGAGTTTCCTTGTAACTCCAGATGGCATGTTCCTCTTTTGAAGTCACTGCCTTTGACCAATAGTGTTTGATTAAGTTTGTGTAAATTAGAATTCTTTCCTTGTCTTTGAATATTTTTTTACCAGTCCCAGGTAGCAGCAAATCTTAAAAAGCAGTGCTGATTCCTTTCTATTCTCAGCACTTTCTGTGGCTCAAAGAATTGGGGAGAGACAAAAGGGAGAACTCACAGATTTTAGTTATAAATTCTGGCATGTAGATATGCCTACAATATGGGCAGGCCTAAGTTACATAGTTTGAAAAAACTACAGATATTAAAAATAGTAGCATATGCTATTTGTCAGAAATGTGCATTTTCACAGTCCTTTTTGATAATATTATGATTTAAGGGCTGATACGGTCGCCTTAGATCACAGCACTGCATTCTGATATTACAGCTTTAGGTGGAAGGCATAGCTTTCTGTTTCATCCACAGCAAGGACTCTGTTTCTTTTCTTATATTTTATTCCCATTCTCTTACTTAGTGAGTCTTATGGCAGAATTTCGAAGAAAACTGTATTCAAAAGGGTTACAAATGAGTATTTAATTATAGATACTTAGAATCTCTCTTTAAAAAAATACAAAGGCAAATGTTTTAAGTATATGGTGGATAATAATTTACGAATATAAAATTAACATTTAAGTATAAGTTTATGACAACAGCGAATGTGGAAAGTCTGCAACGGAGGGGAGCATTGCAAGATGATTTTAATAAAACTTGTTTCAAAGTCATTTGTGGCATTTAAAATACTGAATAAATAAAACCATCATGAAGACTGGTGGTTCTGTTTTGTTGGGGTTTTTTTCTTGTATCCATTAAATGTCTTTTTTTTTTTACTGGAACATTATATTCTTTTTGTATATGTTGCATATGATTCAGCAAAGTCTAACGAACAGGTGAAAGGCAATTTGGAAAATTTAAATAGAGATCTTCAATACATAACAGAAATAAAAATGGGTCATCTTCTTTTATAGAGAGAATTTTTAATTTTCCTTTTATTTTACAAGTGTATTTTTAACAGTAAACAATTTTAAAGGATTTTTACCACAGAAAATTGGGTAAAAAGCTTTTACCAAGAGTAAGAATAGAGATCAAGAAATTACAGTTTTTAAATGGATTTCTTGTGTATGCTCTATATGGTTTTCAAAATAATTTTAAATATTCAGACTATTTAAATATGCAGAACAGTAGGAATTTCACATTTAATAGTAGTATCTCAGGCCACTGCCATCACTTTTGCTGCCTGCTGTGTGATTGTGGATGACATCTTCTGTGCTGTAAAGCAGCTTGAAAGAGTTATGCAACTAAAGCTAGGTAAAGGAAATCATTGTTAAGGTCTCATTGGAAGTATAAGCTGAGTGATGAAAAATCTTGACAATTCTCTCATACTCTTTTAGTTTTGCAAGGATGTTAGGGCAATAAAGAGATAACTCCTGTAAGATAAGCAGTAACAGAAAAATGCTTCAATGATTTGGCTAATTCTCTATACTTTCAGCGCTGCATTTTGACATATCCCTCAAATTGTGGTTACATTGAGATGTGCATATTCAACAGATGTGCTCATAAAAAATTCTGTTCAAGATTTAGCTAAATGCTGCCTTTACAAACTGTATGTCTGAGAACAAAGGTTTAATATAATAAGTATAAACATTACAAATTGATCTCAGAAATCCCATGGAATTTCACATCTATGTTTGTACTGGGAGGTTTTTACAATTATGTTTAATTTAATTGTTATTTTCAAAATGAAGAAATACCTAATTGGAACTAAATATAATTTTTATAAGAGATTTCTTCCATTTGATTGACACTGAAAAAGAAAACACACAAAAAGTGCTTTTCAGTGGTAAGCACTATGAATTTTAAAAGCAAGAAGTATCTGTTGTATCAACTTGAGTGTTGTGTAGTATTTTTTTTGAATAGGTGTAATGACTTTTGGTAAAGATAGTTTCATAATTTATACTTGTTAGAAGAGGGAAATTATTACAGTGAGGTTAAATTTAATTGATACCATGGGTTAAAATAAGAGACCTGAAAAATATTTTGTTTTAAGCTTAACTGTACATAGGTTAATTTTCTTGAGTAGCTACTGAAAAGATTGACAGCTATGTCATTTTAATGTTGATTAACAGTCCTCTAATATGTTTTGAAAAGAACTAGGCCTATTAGGATAGGGACTTAGAGAGTTGAACCTGAAAGCAGATTCTCCAAGACAATTTGTCTTAAAACATCATAATAGTAAATTGAAATATGATGGAATGATACTTTTATGCAGATTAATAACAAGGGTTAAATTAATCTCCTTCACAGAAAAAAAAGTGGGTTATTATTGTCTAAAATACTTTGACAGAATTTGGAGTTTCAAAACAGGGTTCTCCTCCATACTATTCCAAATAAGAATTTTAAGAAATGGATTTCTTTCTTAAAAAAGAAACATTGGGTGTTTTCCCATCAGAGAAGGTCTGTGTCATACTGGTTCTTTGAGAGCATCAACGACTGTCTGCTCTTTGGAGCAACAGGAGAGGAGGGGGAAAACGCAAATGGCAGGGGAGGGCCCTCGCTAGCTGATACCTATTCTGCTGCCCCGAGGGGAGACAGGAGGCTGGTGGTGCAGTTCTACTTAGAGTCCAGATCATCATTTAGAGTCTTCTGGTGCACTGAAGGCTCTGGCTCTGGCAATGCTAAATAATAGTAAAATTTCTTCTCAATTGTACTAATTTCTGTCTTGATGTTCTTATTTTTTTTCTTCTGAAACATTTTTGGGTTTTGATTTTTAGAAGAAGAAATTAGTATTAGCTATCTAAAACAGTATTTAAAAGCTGAATAATCAAATGTTGCTTTTCTTCCATAAACCAAGACTGAAAGGAATAATTGCTTTGTTTTGACAAGTGAACCAAAGAAGTATGACATAGAAGTCTTACAGGAGTGCATGCATGAAAACTAGGCTGTCATGTTTACAAGGTGATTTTTTTTCATTTGATGAATTTTTCAAACAGTCACTAGTCTGTAAACTATACTGATATTTTTCCAAGAAACTCAAACTTCTTTTGGCTGTCCTTTAAGGAAAAGAGTTGGGATTAAATATAAATACACAGTTTTGATCGTGCAGCTATTTTTTGAAAACTCTAACTCATTCCAAACTGTTAGCATTTTTTCATTATATATATATTTATTATACAGTTAATATTGCACCAATCATTGATCGTTCTACAAGACAGTTGAATAAAAGATGGGTTTGAGTTACAGGTATTGAATGGAGTTAAAAATCACATTCTGTGTAAACCTTTTATAAGAGAAAAGGGAGTGGGTGACTGAGTCTATTGCAGGTAGTATACTTCATAATTGAAGAAAGATCTGTATTTTCATTATTCCTTATATCTCCGCTCTGTAAAGAGATATTTAATGGTTTCTATTCAACTTCTACTCTTAATTTGTGTCTTTAATTGCAGTAACATCTGTGAAGTTTATATTAAAAGGCTGACATTTCCTCAATGTTTTAAGAGATATACTTGGTTTACATCCAAGCTTTTTCACCAGCAACTGATTGAGTTTCAGCTACATCCCAAAATGCTGCAAGTGTTTGAATTGTAATTTGCAAAGGGGTATTCTGTAGCCTTTGAGAATTTAATAAAACATATCCATGACATATTTCATATTGATGTGCTGTTAATTGAGATATGCAAGATATTATGCTTTAGAGAGCTTCCTTTTTTTTTTTTTTTATCAAACATGGCTTTTTGGAAGAGCAAAACCAGAAATGTGCATTTCTTCTACTTTGAAGTCTACATCTCTGACCAAAACCAATCATCTTGACCTTGCATCTTAAATCCCTGATGTACTTTTTAAACATGTGTTTTGTGGACAGTTCATTTAGAAAAATTCAATCTGTTTTTCTAGTAGTGCCTCTAGATAACAACCAACACTGTAGTTGCTTTGTAAAAGAGTATTTCTTGCAGGAAAATTAATGCATTTATTATATTTTGTTGCTCAAACTGTGTGCATCTGAATGTTATGTTTGTTCCTCATGTTGCTGCTGGATAGTATTAAATATGACATACTAAATAGTAGATATGAAATACACTGGTTATTAAGAAGGTTCCATATTTTATATTATATTTTTCTTTAATTTTGATAGCAAGTCATCACTGATGATAAAATCAATTTCATTATTTCTCAAAAAGAGGATGCAGGAAAAAATAGAGAACAGGAAAAAAAAAAGCCCTACTAATGCTTTGCTTCTGATATAAGGACACAAGGGTAGTGTATTAGTTTCAATATGCTGGTGGATTTGACCTTTGTTTAACAAAATGAGTACAAAGTAAGATGAAGCTTGGTTTAGTCTGAATTTTTGTTTGCATGCATTTGCAATGATGAATTTGCATTTGCTGAATTTCCAGAAAACAGTTACTCCTTGGACAGAAATTATAAGTATACAGAAAATAAATTTACCCTGTAATGTGTTTATTTTTAGTTTATATATACAATAGTGAGAATTTTATTTCTAAATCTTGAAAGAAAAAAAAAGCTACTGCTGTGATAAAGGTAAAATAACTCATTTATTTATACCAAAGAAATGCAAGGTACTATAAAATTTACATCTACATTTGCTTTCCTGGCTTCACTCTGTAGCAGTCTATGCAGAAGCATAATAAGCTAAAATTTATATTATTATATAATCTAATATCTCCAAAGAGCAAGGTGTTGTATACTTTGGTCCTTCTGATCTGCATCTTTCTATTATTTAACCATTTTGCTGTATTTGTTTTACAGGTTCTAAAAATGGAATGGGGAGGAGAGTGTTCTTTTGATTCTTCCAATTTAGACTGTTTGTTAAATGTCCTTCCTGGAGAATTGGAATTTCAACAAATCCTTAGTGATCTTGATGAAAAAATAAAGAAGAACTCTTCCAGGTAAGGAGTATTTTATTTGTATCCAAAATACTAGTGAAAGTAATTGCATTTGGGAAAAATGTGGCTTAACTCACATTTATTTTCTAGTAGTAGGTTAAAATTCTGATAAATATTTCAGCAGTAATTTTATTTTAACCACTCAAGCATTTAACAAATTTTTAACGCTATATAATTACTGTACTGTAGTCTTTCTATGCTATTTTTAACAGTTGTACCATCTTAATCTTAGGTTCTGTTGCAGTAGGTGTGATAGTGAAGGAAGAAAATGTGAATTCTCATGACAGTTGTATTTTCTACTGCTATGAGATAGAATTTCCTACTAATGAGAAATTTTTATTGACTGAAAGGACTAAGGAATCTAACAAAAAGCAATATATAAACTCAGTATGTTCTTTAAGCTTTTCTAATGGAAAAGCTTCCATTTTTCTAATGGAAGTAGAAAAATGAATTAAGTTAATATATGTATATTTTTTTCTTATATGATCCATTGTTTTACTATTTCAGCTACAACTCTTGTGCTGCAATTACACATTTTCTTACTACAATATATATTTCTTTGTCTACTTCCTTGTAACATACTGATTTCCAAAAGTCAGTGTTGTAGAAACAGTGGAGTACTAAAAAAGTTCATTATTGATGCAGATTTTTTTGCATGAATACAAAGAAATCAGTTCAGTGTTCTGTGCCTTATTTATAGCTTAACTCTTTAGTACCTTTGTAATACTTTCATCAGTGAAAGATGCTCTTAAGCAAGTAAAGTTAGTGTCCATTTAAAAAAACAAGTGTATGGTCAGAGATATAACAAATGGCAGGATTTTACATTAAATTTTGAAACTGCTCACCTTTGGAATAACAGTGTATCTTATTGAGAGTTGCATGATTTCAAAGAACTTCCTGCATGACATCTCTTTCAAGATCGTATCATTTTAATGTAGCCCACATTTTTCAGAGATCTTTGCTCCCAAACCTTCCATCTTCTTCTTTCCATCCTTCCCAAATCCTTTTGGAAGGATGGAAAGAAACCATTACCATATCTCTCTGAAAACTGACTAGGATAATTTCTCAATTATTGTCATATCAGTTATACTAAGAGGGCTAAGAGGTTTTTTTGGGGGGGGTTATTTCTATTACTCTTACCACACATTTTCATTTAAAAATTTGATGTTATACAAAAGTACTTGCAATATTAGTAATCCCATGGTAGCAATGTTGCTGAAGCTCTAGTAAATATGCTGTTATGGACCACTGCATAATACAATTCTGTGTTAGAGTTTTCCAGCTGTTAACATGAGTGAAATGTAGATATACTTACTTAGAGATTAGTTTATGTCATAACATAGTTAGTTACACAGGTAATTAAGTTTCGAGTGTCTATGGTCTTATACATCTGGTAAAAACAGTATCAGCATTTTTAGTGTAACTGTTGTCCCCTCTTCAACTACCAAATAAAAGTGATTTTGTTGTCATTCTGCAGAGATATCCTGAGAGTTAGGAAGATTATTCTCAAAATAAACCTTTAGAATGAATGCTTCACTACTGTTTTTTGTTTTAATGTGTGAAAAATGTATGCTGCTTTTGAGAAGACATCTGACTGTGGGAAGGGAAGCCAGCTGTTCATTCTTTTAAGTGGTACTTTATAGCCACTTAACATTATATGTTATATTTTACATTGACATCATCACAGTGGAAGTGTTTGTATGTCTTGAAGGAGGCTGATTGTCACTGCCCTACCTATCTAATCTTAGAAATTAAAAGGACCTTTCACTCTAAGTTCTGTAATATCCAAATAATATTTTATTAAAGGAATGCAGGAAACTGGATAGGATGTGGTACACATCAATGCAGGTCAGAAAAAGTTTTGTATTTCTACTGAATTGACACTTAAGCTAGTAGTTACCAGCTGCTGTTTTGCTCCTGTAGTATGTCAGTTTCAGAAACTGAGAGAGTTTAAAATAAGATGAACAGCAGCTGATGTGAGTTTTAAATTAAAAAAAGTCCTTTTATTCTAATATATTAGAGGTATGGAATGAAATAATTTTCAAGTTACCATTGATCTTTGTAAGTGGTATGATAAGAACACCTCTGTGTGATACAGTGATGCAATTGAAATACTATCCATTTTTCTAAAAGTATAAATAAATAAAATCTATTTTTTCTAAAATAGATTTATACTTTTATTAGACCACAGAGAATGAACAGAATAGTATACATCATATATATATATATATATATATATATATTTAAAAATAAAACATTGTGTAAAAAATTATGAGGCAAGAGTGTATAAATCATTCAACTGCTCGTTTATTGCCTTCTAACTGAATAGGTTTTATAAAATTGTGTGACATGACAAATCAGATATGTTTTTCAGCTGTTGAATTACCCTCAGTAGTTTTGTACTGTACCAATTCTATTTGGTGCTATAACAACAACAAGGGGAGACCATCTATGTGCAATTGTTTTATATGCAAATTTTAATGTAGAAAGTGGTTCATTCATTCACTATTATTATTATTGTGTAACAGAACTCTTATTACACTTGAATGTTAAGTTTATTTTTAGAGCAGTTTATAGAAACAGGTGAATATGAACTCTCAAAACTATTGTCATTGCTGGCCAGTTTTGGTACAGGGGTAATCTCAAGGTTATTCTCCAGTGTGAAGTTATATTCATTGAGTTGGACTTTTGTCTTCATTCTTTCCTTTCACATTGACTTTCACTGCTTATCAAAATCTAGTATATGGATTATTTTTCCTATTTGGTGGATTAAGAATTACTAACATTTCAATTTTGAGCAATCCACAGAACTGAACTTGTAGTTTATTTAATTTAGTACTTCTAAGCAGGAAGTACAGTACAGACTTGAAACCAAGCCTCTATTTCATAACTTGAAGTGATTGTTAAGCATGAGGTCTCTTCAGCAGTTGATTTTTATTTGTGTATTCAGTTTTTTCTTAAGTGAGTGCTGCCTTTTAGTTGTCATAAAGC
Source organism: Parus major (assembly GCF_001522545.3). Lineage (NCBI taxonomy): Eukaryota > Metazoa > Chordata > Aves > Passeriformes > Paridae > Parus > Parus major. Next base: position 60,956,632 of record NC_031799.1, on the reverse strand, counting down.
AAGAAGATTTTATGAGGCTGTAGGACAGTAAGAGATATTCTAGGTCTTCATCAACAGAACAATTGCTTAGAATTCAACACAATTATTTAATAATAATTGTATCTCCACAGCACACTGGAGATGAAATTTGCGTCACAAATGACTGATTTGACTTCGATCTGATAAACTTTGTGTTGGTTTAACACAGCCTGGTTGATTTTTTTGGGGGGGGATGAGCCACAGAGGTGCTTTCTGTGACAAGCTACTAGAAGCTGTCATGATGTCCAGTCTCTGATGGCTCTGAAGATGGACATGGTGTTGGCCCAGTTAAAGTTGGTAATGCCTCTGTGATGACACATTTAAGGAGAAAATCCACACAGGAGCAGTTTCCAGAGGTGGCGAGGAACCACTGCTGGGACCATCTCAGCACTGCATGTGCAGCCATGAGGCTGCTGCCGTGGCTGCCACCATTTCTGCACAAGCCACAGAGAGCTTTGCCTGCCTGGCCACCCCTAGCCAGTCATGCTGCAGGCAGGAGGGCAGGGCCAGTGATGGTGGCTTCTCCCTGGTGCCTTGAATGAAGAGAGCCAGGCATTGAATTGTTCCAGCACTGTAGCAGGCACATGGGTTGCATGGTGGTGGCTGGGCCATGTGGCCAGCAATGGAAACATGGCAAGTGATTCCTCACACAAAACTTATATGAAATCAGCACTGCAAGATCCTGCAGAAATCTTTAAACTGGTGGGATTTATTGGTAATGGTACTTAAGAGGAGAAAGTGAGGATATGTGGAAAAAGACAACATGGCCACATCAAGGTCAGTGAAGAGAAAGAGGGGAGGAGGTGCTCTAATCATTGGAGTCAAGATTTCTCTGCAAGTCGTGTGGAAGACTATAATAAAACAAACTATCTCCCTATAATCCATTAAGTCCATGAGGGGATGCAGAGAGCCACTCACAACGTGTAGGAAAAGTTCTCATGCTGGAGTGGGTGGATACTAAAAAAAGCTGTAATCCAATGGATGACCCAAACAGAGAGAAAGGGCCCTTGTTTCCGGAGGTAGAGAAAAGAGGTTCCTTGCTTCCAAACAAAAGCAGCTTATCCTTAAAGGACTACAGCTCATCAACTAGAGGCTCACATCATGGCAGTTTTGGGAAGACTCTTGACCATGGGAGGGACTCATGTTACAGCAGGTTGGATGGGACTGCTACTCGTGAAATTGGAACCACATTGGAGAAGTTCATGGAAAACTGTCTCCCGTGGGAGGGACCCCATGGCATAGCAGAAGTGAGACTCCTCTCCCTAAGCAAACTAAAGAAAAATTTTGAGTGATGAACTGACCAAACACTCCCATGCCGTCTTCCTGCACTGTCGGTGGGAAGGAGAGAAGGTCTGGGGGGAGGAAAGTGCTTTAAAGGCTTATTTTACTCCCCATTATCTTCTTCTGACTCTGTTAATAATAAGTTTACTTTATACCTTTAAGTTTGAGCGTGTTTTGCCCTTAGAGTGTTTTCTCCCAATCCTATCTCAACTCATGAGCCCTTTGTTCCAGTTTTCATAGGCGCTTGTTGTGTTAACCAGTGTCAAACCATGACAAAATTCAACCTAATCAGCTGTAGTTCAGTCATAAGGATTTTGAAGAAGGACTGCAATGAGGTCGATGCTAGTAAAGTGCTTATAGCATTGCATCTTTCCCCATCACTATTTGATATAAATTATAATAATTATTTGAGAACTAACAAGATCTTTACCTTGTGAATTGTAGATCTGGAAAGTGTCTCGGTAAGGATGTTAGTATGACATGGTTCAGCTGTTGATCATAACTTTTCTGATTTGCCAAGAAATGCTTACCAATGTAAAAATTGTACAACAAAGGAATGGAGGAGTTTCAAACAGGCTATTAAGTCAAGCTATCTCATTCAGTTTTCCTGTATCAGAACTGATATGTGCAAGGACTTACGTGTTTTTACACTGAGATGTGCTGAAGGAGTTATCTTCCTGTTTTATTTGGGAGAAAATCTTGGCCTGTTCTGCTCTGGAGATTTCAGGAAGTAGCTATACCTCACATTCCTGCTAGTCAAGAGATTTATCAAATATTACCACCTCCAACCAAAATCCTAAGAGTGTTTGAGTATTTGGGAGAATGTCGAAATGAGGGCTAACTGTAGAGGAAAAAAAATATGATTTTACTCAGACCTAATGTTTATCATAACTTCCAAAAATAATTTGACTCTTTTGAGTGAATGTAACTGGCTTGTACAAATGTACAAATTTTACAAATGTATTACTTTAGTGTATGCCTGAGAATTTGATGCCTGTAAAAATATTAGAGCAATGTTATTAAAGTCTTTGTCAGAATAGTAGTTGCCTAATCACTTTACTGGACCAATTGCTAGGAACAAGTAAATAAACTGAGAAAGAAATGTCATTTTTTTCCTGTAGAGCCTGTGTTGTCTTTGTGCATAATCACTGAGTCTGGGTTAGTTGTTCCATATCAACTTGCTAGCTGGGCAGCACAGCTGCTCAGAAATTGGCTGTTTTATTGACACACTGTTTCTTTACTCAAATATTCAGGGATTATCGTGGTGTCAGTACCTTAGGTGGTTAATTAGCTGTTGTCTACATCTACAGAAGCTGTAATCAGATCTTTGACTGCCCTGCAAAGTATCCTATTTAATTTCATATGGGCAGATATGAGATGATGGGTTTTGAACCCTTATTTGTCACTGTCATGTTTTGATCAATGGAGTTGAAAAACTCATGTTTTACTGCCTGTCTTCTGAAATGACTTACCAAGACAAAGGTTATGTATTGTGACTGAAATATCTCAAGCCTTTAAAACAAGAGTGGAAATTTAAGGTGGGAGTGCAGTGGTTTGGTTAGAACTGACTGTTCTTATATGGTCAATCTGTTGAGTAACTTTCTCTTGCTAAAGTGTAGCAAAGTCATCACCATTCTATTTCTTTTGGTTTCAGTGATACAGTTACTTTACAGTTAGAGTGGATATGGTTTGTAAGTAGCTAAATTAGAGATATCAAATAATTTTCAAAGTTCTTTAACCAGGTGCTCTGTCTTTGGTTTACATTTTAGGATTCAGGATCAAGAGACAGTTTCACAATGGAAATATCTGTGCTAAAAGTCTTTCTCTAAATTTTTTTATTACTCACAGCAGGTCCTTAGATACATAGATTTCCAAATGATATGACTTTTTTTTGTACAGATGCCCTATACTTCTAGCAGTCAAGCTTTTTAATGAGTAATAACAGTACTTTTATAACACTGCTTACATCTTCAACATCAGTGGAAACAATGATCTCATTTATTTTAAAACAGTCTGTTCTGAATAAAAGACATGTAAACTGATTATAAAGCTATGTTTCCATTAGTATGATGATCTTAAGAATAAGGAATGTGAAGTTAAAAGATAATTTCACTTTATAGCTTAGCAGTTTAATTTAACCAATGATATTGTCATTTTATAGCTGCTCCCTATGCTAGATGAAATAAATTGAAATGCACTTGTTAGAAATTGAAAGAGTCAGGAGATCATACCTCAACTTACTCATAGTAATCTTAGGCAATAGAAAATGATATATGGAGAGGGCAGCCCTTATTCTGATGTCGTACTTTTCAAAACAAAGTTGTGTGCCATTGTATGACAGTATGATAGTGCTTACGTTATCAGTTCCATTACAGTACTTTTTAAACTGTTTGTCCGTTGATGAAGCCACTTTAAAAGCATTTTCTCCAGATGATTAGGTTATTTGTAAAAACTGTCATTAACTTAATAAATAAGACCACCTAAGGGCTCTTACATTGAGATTATCTCTCTGCAGTGGGGGTATTTACTGAATGTTTCTCCAGAAAAGCACTACAGTGTGGACACAGATAATGTAACACAACTTTGCTTTGGTTTGTTAAAGAACTGCAAACACTCTGACTTTTAAGAAGGAGGTATTTCAGTCAAATAATTTCCACTTGCATAATGGTATGCTAGTAGTACGAGCCACACAGGTGCAAGGTACTACTTGTGTGGGACTAAAGATTTGTTTCTTGAAAAATCAGTCAATTAAAAAAATGCAGAAACTTAGAAGCATAACTATCAGGTTTCTTTGCTTCACAGAAAAGTTGGGTTTTTTTCGTTGAGCTTTTATATTCCACTCCCTCTCCAGTAGTTTGGTGACTGTTTTTTTTCTCTTTGTGTCTGAACAGTTCCACAGGTTCCAAAAAAATATTGAGTCATCTGCAGCCAAAAAATTTATTGAGGACTGTTAAATTTGCAGTCCATAGCAGGTATATAATGTCAGTTGACATCATCTGGATTAATGCCTAAGTATGTTCAAAAAAGGAGCTAATTTGCTGCTTTGAACTTAAAAAAATACATTTGTACTTAATGAAAAAATTTTATTGGGAAAAAGGGAATTTAGCACTTTATATGACTTATTTAGAAATTGTATTTTTAAAAACTTTAAGCGTATTTTTCACATCAAAATTACATTTTTGTTTGCAGTTTCTGAAACTTTTGCAAATTTATTTTCTAAACCAGGAAATCAAAGTCTCATTCTACATACAGTGGTATGAAATGATACAGTTTTGATACCAGCCTAGGTGGTGAGAATAATTTTAATCTTATTTAATGGAAGTCTTTTACTTAAAATGCTTGCTTTCTAAACTCAGATAATACACTTCATTCTTCTTTTCATTTTTTTTTTACAGTATCCAAATTCCTAAATATATAATTAATTTTATTCATGTAAAGGATTAAGTAACTATAATTAACTATGTTTTTGTATTATTGAGTGTTGACAAAATTCTTAGTAAGATACAGCAGAGGTTTTGAGACCCTGTTTACCTCCAGTATTCTGTATGCTGTAAATAAACAGGATGAAAATATGTTTATTCAATCAAAACCAGCTTTAGTGTTAATTAAATGTTTATTTTGGGAGGATAAAAGTATTAAATAAAATTAACATAGCTATCATGATTTATACCTGTGGAGGAAGTAAGGAGCAGGAGAGTGGCACCAGAATCTATGCATTTAGCCCCTTTATCAGTATTGGGACCAATTACCTAAATTGGTCTGGTCCTTAGAAGGCTGTAGCTTATTCCTAGCTTGAAGTTTATTAGCTCACTCACAGATTAGTATGTCAAAGATAAGTGTAAAAATTCACTCATAATAGTAGCAGATTGGCACAGATTTAACAACAGTAGTGTCTTTTATATTGCACAATGCTGTAATCTATTTGGGCATGTTTGAGATACATCAGCACACCACAATAAGAGCCTTTGATAGTGTCCCAGGAGCTAAAGTGTGTGAAGAATGCATTTAGTTTCATAGTCCTGAGAACAGGTTTCACAAACTAAAAAGATACTTGCCAATCTTTTGTCAAGTTTAGAACTGGAATTCATGGCTGGGCTATTAAACTTAGTTTTGCCTGGATCTAAATTCTATTTTTCTAACTGAAACTGTATAGAATACTAAGCATTGCTTTTGAAAAAAATGTAGAAATGAAATACTGAAAAAGTGTTTTCATAGAAAAATAGGGTTAGATTGCTTTGGATTTTTTTGGGGTTTTTTTTGCTTTCACCTCAATGTCCACACAAATAGAAATAAAATAATTCTGGATGTTCAATTGTTCTTGTGATCTTTGCAACTGAAATCACTGTAATAACCTAACAGACACATCTGGTTTCATAAAAAGCGTTATGATCCTAGATGAATGTTAAGGAGTGGATCAGCTCCTTGAAAACAAAGTCTGTTTTCTTTCAAATATTCTAATGACAAAACAAGAAAGAAAAGATCTGCTTTCTCAGCACAACTGGTTCTAAAATTCTTTTCAACATTTTCTGTGTTGTAAATGGGTCTTTAAGAAGTTATTAATATATCTTATGGTTTATAAAACAACTGATGATTGCTAAAGGAGAAAAATGACACATTCACCTTTGAATACAGCAATTGATTCAGTTTATAGTCTCTGCTTTAGTTAATTAAACACCAAGGACCAGATACTGATACCAGGTTGGATAATGTCTTATTCATTAACTACGCTATTAAAAAGAATAAGATTGTTTGAAAGTGAAGCCGTACATACTCTTGCTGAGGGTGGTACAGTCTGGCCTGAAGGAAAGTTTTTTTACCTCTAGCTCAACAGTACTTAAGTGTTAATTGTTAATTCTGCAAATTCAGGTCTTAATTTGTGAGGGTAGCTTAATTCATGAATAAGAAGGACTAGTGTTACCTTAATTTTAAGTAATGTTTCTTTTTAAAATATAGAACATATAAAATACTTTTGTCTTCAGATAATGAAGAAAAGTCCTGTGATTTTTCTTTTTTCTTTTTTTTTTTTAGCATAGAAAAGTGTCTTAAGGACCTGCAATCAGACGTAAATGAAATATGTACTGATGAAGTACTACAAAGCACAACTGACTGCATTCAGTGGCTAAACAACTGCAATTTTAGTTCTCTCAGATCTTCTTCTACAGACCACAGAGAGCTGCTGGAGTTCCTTAAGACCCTGGTAAAAACTGTTTATTAAAGACTTTAATGTTGGAAAGATGGTTATATGATTTAACGTGGGAGAGTGGGTGGATGAGTTCAATTAGTTTTCTCATTTCGGTCTTTACTGTTGTGAGGATAGTTCATAAATTCATGTTTCCAGCAGGGTGTTATGTTTCCTTTTGATCATGCCTTAAATAGACAAACTTGGAACAAAATCTTTTCACAGATGCTACCATATGTTCAGCACTGCCTGGATTGTTTAATAAAACACATGTTGGTAAAAAAACATTGGAAGTTACTGTCTACAGTGAGGCTGTTAATGTTACTGCATGTTCTTCAATTGTATCAGTATGGATTCAACTCATCTAATATTTGTTATTGTCCTTTATGCATTATTTAAGCATAAACTTTCTGCTTGCTATGAGTCCCGAGGGGTAGGTGGTAGATGCCCCATCCCTGGAAATGTTCAAGGCCAAGTTGTACTGGGCTTTGAGTAGCTTCATCTGGTTGAAAATGTCTCTTCTCATAGTAGGAGGACTGTACTAAATGAGCTTTAATATAAGTCCCTTCCAATCCAAATGATGCTATGATTTTACACTTCCCAATGAGAAATCTGGGAGCAACATTAATTGTTCTACCAAGTTATACAGCTAGATGCAGCCAGAAATCAAATTTCACTTCAATGAAAAATACCATCCTTTCAGAGAGTATTTTTATCCAAAATTTTTATTAAAAATTTACATTTGAATATATGTGTGGAAATGGAATTCTGAAAAATTGGCAAGATGAATGAAGGTTGATCCCTCCGTAAATTATGATCTTCCAGTTTATATGTAAACTATGTATGTGAGGTCAAAACAAGGAAACAGTATCCAGTGATTATTCTTTGTCATTTCCGTGCCATGGTTTAGTTGTAGACAAAGAACAACTTTAGGCTAAATCAGCTGCAATGGAAACAGACAACTGTGGAGAAGTGGAGTGTTTTCTCTGGCTGGAGCACAAGCTTCATAAAGTCAGTTCTTGGTTTTTTTAGCTCTTTGAACTCTTGGTACTCTTTCAGTCACCACTGATTCCACTGGATACTGACCTGTGTCAAATGAAGGAGTAACTTCTAGAGACACCAGTTCTTTAATGTTCTTTTGGTGAAGAGTGATTTTTTTCTCTTCTGACAAAGATGATCAGTATGAATACTGCTGTTAATAATCATCCCATTCAACGGTGTCAGAGACTGCTACATGTCATACTTGATCTAGATGAAATGAGAGAATCCCAGAAAAAACTGGCTGTGAAGTTCTTGTTTTCAGGAGTCTTATTATTTCTCTTAGTCCGCTTAGATCCGTGCTTAATTCCTTCAGAAGGTGGCATGGCACTGATGACTTATTTGTGTCCATTCCCTGCTTACTTTCTTCTCCAAGGTCTATTCAAGCCATATGCCTGAACACCAGATGGCGGCATTTGTTTGGAAAACACTAAAATGTCCCCATCTTGCACAAAATGTGCTTTCTAGTTCTTCAGCTTTGCAGGAGCTTACTAACTGCATGACAGTCTTGCTGTGAGCTGTAGTATCCAGTTAAGCCCTGAGAACGGCTCTGTGGCAGGCTGCTAAACAGACAGCAAACTGAGAAGCCTGAAAGTCTCAATTCTGCAGAGTTTATCATGAAAACATTTTTGGAGCTCAGCAATTTTTACATCACCATTTCCAAGCTTATGGCTTCTTAGATAGTCCAACGTGCTGTGTAGGTGGGATTACAGATGAAAAGTGTATCTGTACTGTCTGTCTGTATCTTTAGTACTGACTGTACTACAGTCTGTCTGTAAGAAATTATATTCACAGTAGATAATCTTCAGTTCCATAAACAGGTCTGCAGGAAAGTATTTTCAATAATATTCAGCATTAATGCGATTATTATGATCTGATTTTTCTTAAATATATATCTCTATCCATTGAACTAACTAAATAATTTCTTCTTGCATGCATTTTAATTAAGATTTAATTATAGATTTAATATTCAGTAACAGGAACCTTCTTTCTCTTTCAGGATCTTTCTATTTCAGGACAATATTCCTATTCATTGTTATCCTTTATTATGTGTGTTTATTTTGTTAGGAATTTTGTTTATCTTTTAAGCTGCTGGGACAATTAAAAAATAGTACAGAGTTCTTTTTGGTCTTTACCTGGGGTGCTGTATTTAGGTTTATTATTATTATAATGCATTTTTAAATTATTATGAAAATATCAATAATTTCTTCATGAAACTTGAAAATGTTAATTATGTGAAATTTTGTCACTCTGTGTTACTATTTTGTAATACAGACAAATAACTCAATATTTAAAAGCTTGCATGCACTAACACATTGTCATTAAATTCTGTTCCTGCTAAAATACTGGCAGATTTTTTTTAACCAAACTTTCATCTTACTGTACTAATTTATTGATATGGTAGGTAGTTGTCCATACTAGGCATTAATCCAGTTGGTAAACTGCAGCTGGTTTTCTATATGTTACTATTGCCACTGAATTTCTGTGCTCAAAAGGGAGCTTTTTATGTTTCTCAAAAATCTTTGGATACTAATTTGGGTTTTTTGAGTAGTGTTGGCATCATCTTTTGCAATATTTTTATAGTTAATTTTTAAATTAAAATGCCTATATCAATATAGGCAATGTATGAAGATACTTGATGACACTTTTCAGAGATTCAAAGTTCACTTTAGGTACTCTTTCTGAGTATCACTAAGTCTAAAATGTTATCTGCAAGCTCCTGTTTTTTATGCTGTAGTTTAAATTGCAAAGGGCTTTTAACAGTCCTCAGATATATAAAAATACTTCTGCTTTGCCTTTCAAAGCAGCAGTAGGGATTTTGTTTGGAAGATCATTTGGATTTAACACTGAATGCATCAGGTGCATGCACTGTTTTGACAGCTTCTCTTGCTTTGTACATTTCAGAATATAGTATATAAGCATTAAATTAAAATTAAAATTTTAAATTGTTAAATTTTAAATTAAATTTTTTAGATTAAATTAAATCATTAAAAATACCCCCAACATTTAAAGTCCAGAAGTCTACTTGTCAAGAGATGACCTTTCAACATGGTGATTAGTAATCAGGGTTTCAGTTTACACTTTGAAATACATTTTTCTTTGGGGCCACTAAACTTTATATGATAGTTCAGCAGATAATAAAAGAAATTCGGGTAAGTATTATGTATATGCATTTTAATATTTATGATTTAAGAATTGAACCAGTTGCAGATATTTCTACTACATGCATATGCTTTTGTAGGGTGATATTATTATTGAGCAGGCCTTCATAGAACTTTTCTGCTGTTCATACTGCCACACTGGTGAGGAAGTTGGAGGTGCATGGGAAGGTGGGAGGAGACACAGCCAGGACAGGTGACCCAAATTGAACAAAGGGATATTCCAGGCCATGTGGCATCAGGCTCAGTGTATAAAGTATGGGGAAGAAAGAAAATGGATACGTCTGGAGTGATGATCTATATTTTTCCAAGTAACAGTAAAGCTTGATGGGGCCGTGCTCTATTGGTTTTGCTCTATTGCTCTAAACACCTGCCTGCCACTAGAAGCAGTTAATTAATTCCTTGTTTTGCTTTGCTTGTGTGCATGGCTTTTGCTTTCCCTGTTAAACTGTCTGTCTCTCAACCCATGAGTTTTATGGCCTTTAGCTTTCCAATTCTCTCTGCAGTCCTGCTGGTAAAGGAGTGAGCAAGTGGCTGCCTGGGGCTTGGTTGCTGGCTGGGGTGAAACTAGGACAGAGGCAAGATAAAGGACATGACTGGAGTGAACCCCCCTGAGGTGGTTTGCCACAATGCTTTTCTCTATTGGAGAGAAGCAATGGGACATGAATGAGTAAGTGAGAGAGTTTCTAGATTCTCATCCACTTAAAGCTTTCCTACTGAAACTAAGTAAACTGATGAAAAAACTAATGAAACTGAAACTAAGTTTCCTACTGAAACTAACCTACTGAACCAATTCCACTCAGTTTTCTTGTGATGGTAGTATTGATCTGTGACAAGAGATCATCGGCTCTTCCGATTTAAATGAGGAAGGAACAGCAGCCATGTGATTTCACTTGCTTTCTTAACTGACTGCCTTCTCCAACCCATACAGCACAGATATACATCTGTGTATATCTATGGAGGTCACTAATAAATCAGTCTGCATCTTGGTTTGATGGGATACACAGCTTGTTATTCTTCTGTCCTGTGTGATCTAAGGCTCTTTAATTCTTAACAAGTTTTCAATTTTAGTTCTTTGAGGGAGCCCTGGGAAGACTTTCCTATCCAAAGAATGGTCTTTTTGATGATTGCCTGCTGAGACATAGAAACTGACCATTTTATAAATTCCTTGCTTGGTTTTATGAGAAAACCTGTCATTATCTGTGTAAATCTTAAGTCATTTTTTTTCATACAGTTTCCTATAAAAGATCCTGTGACAACAGGCTGCCAAGGGTTTCTTTTGAACTGTGTTCTAGAATTGATTGAGAAGAGGTTGGCGATATAAGAAAGACGAGAAGATGAATGTGTGAGTTTTTGGCTGAGGTAGACAAGAAAATTAATTTGCATATAAATCCTCTTTTCCACAGGTTTTATAATTTCTGTTGCTCACATATCTTATTTGCTGTTAAGATTATTAATATTGAAAACACAGTTTTTACTCTAGTATGAAGCTGTTCATTTAAAGAACGAGAATTAACAAAACTTTCTAAAACATTGTCTGATTTACCTTTCTTAGCAAAGCTTGCTGAAGAATGAGAAAAATCAAGAAGAAATGGTACTTCAGTTCCTTCTGGATCTCTCTAGTCAGTGTGGTGTCTCATTTCCATGTACTGCAAGCGGGACGTCTTTTGAGTTAACATCTTCCCTTCATACCATTCAGGATGATTCAGCTGTGGATGTGAAATCTCTTTGGGATGACGTGAGATTGCATCTTCGACAATTTTTAGTAAATAGACTACAAAGTCAAGAAGAAACAAACAGGAATGCTTTACAGCAACAAATGGAGTTTAAAACTCAGTGCGTACAGCAGCTTTTGTTTCTTTATCCCAAATCGGAAGTCTTAATGAAGTATCAAAATATGCAGAATAAACTGGTTAGTGATCTTCTACAGAACTGTATTTTGTCTAGTTCTGGTGAAACAAATTTTGATAAGGTGGTTAATGGTTACCAAAGTTCTATACCCAGATTGTGCACAATGATAAAAGAGGATTTGTATATATTAAGTGGAACTATTGGTCCATCTTCATCATTAAAGTTTATTAATGAAACTTACTTGGATACCATCACTGAAGAAATGACAGTTCTTCTTGAAAGACTTTGTGAGCTGCAGTTCAAAGAAAATGCTCTACACATAGTTAAAGCAAACAAGATTTCAAAGAAGCATAGAGGAACAGTTCACACTGTGGGTTAGTAGTCTTATTTTATGTTCTTTGTAGTTAGATATTATCTTAATTATGCTACTATATATATATATATATATATATATATACACACTTGATTATTTTCTGTGAAGAGAGAGAGACGCAAAATTAGTAATTACAGCTTCATGTTTTAAACATATTACTGCAGTCGAATTCTAGACTGTGTCAGAATTGCGGTGCAAAAGTAAGAGAGAGTAACTCATGTAATTTAACAAGACTCTATTATAATCTACTGGATAACACTGTAAGGTCATAGTAATTTTTTTCAGCCTGTTTTATTCCAGCTGATGAAGTATGTATATACTAGAATAAGAACTATTTAATTATAATTTATTATAATTTAATAATAAGAATAATATAATAAGAACTATTATAAGTTCTTATTATAGTCATACTTCTTATACTCTGTAAGTATATAAGAATAATATAAAAACGATTTAATTATAATTTATTTAAATAGATTTAAATAAACACAAACTCTTCAGTCTTCTACTATTTAATTTTCAGATATTTAAAGGAGATTATAGGAAAGACAGTACAGTAATGTGTCCGTGAAACAGCTACTGATTCAGACATCAGAGCTGTCCCAAAAGATTTCTCTGCAGAGTCTAATTCTCAGACTAAGAAACAAACAAAAAACCTGTTTACACTTTCTAGTTTTGTGAAAGTATATTAAGTTAGAGTTAATACCACCTGGTCATTTTTTGTTGTTCCAAGAAATGTCAAGCGGGAAAGGAATCTGTTATTGATGTAGTATTTTATGTATTTTCTTTTTGCAGTTTTTAAGTCTTGACATACTAATTTCCAAAGGGAAGAACCAGTGCTTTGGAAAAAAATTATACAGAATAGAAACTTCCATAACATAATTGCACAATTGTATGTAATTACTTTTTCAATGCAGTGTCTTGAGCATATCTCTGTTCAGGAGCTGTTTGTTTAAAACATAGCTTTCCATAAAGTGATTTGCAGACAGAAAATATTAAAAGTTTAGGATCATTTGAAAAACACAGAAACAGAAGATCTTTGAATTGTGCAGCATAGAGAAAGAATGAGTGAGGTGATTATTTGTCAGGTTTGTACAGAAGAAAATTACACACTTCTGAATTTTAAAGTCAGTGTATGTGTTCATGTAAGTCAGCTAAAAATTCCAGTGGAAGAAATGCAAATAAAATTTTTCAACAGGAACTGAAATGTGGAGGAATATTGGAACATGTGAAGGACAAGGAGGAAGACATGCAGACAAATAAGTTGAAAGGATGAGAAGTTCAGTGTATATACTAGTGGGATACAGTGTTGGTGGGAAACAATGAAAAGAAGTAGTGTCAGAGTGCTGTTGAGATATGAAATAACAAGGAATGTGGTTTTGAATTAAATAGTGAGATGTGAGTCAGTGAAAGGATTCACTGAGATAAAAAATTACCTGTGGTGAAGAAGTTTTTAATTTAATTTTTCTTTCAGTCTCAAAACAGCTCATGAAGATGTGGAAGTTATCTCCATTTTATGTGGAAGTACTAAAATATGGAGTTTAAAAGTGATCACAAACGTGTCTCTCTGAAAAATCATACTTTAACCCTGTATTGCAAGACAGAAGAAAACAGTTGTTCAATCTATTAATGCAGTACATCCTCTGCTTAATTTTTTTGATACAGGATGTGACTTTGCGTGTTTTTGTGCCAGTACATCTATCAGTACAGATTTCCAGTGCATATTTCTCTTGTATAGTCAAAAAGGGAGGTGAAAACAACCAAAGTAAATCATAGAACTTACTTGCAACTTTAAAAATTTTTCCACAGTTAATTAAAATATGATTTTTCTATTTCATAAATATTAGACCAGATTTTAATTTTTATTGAAAATTCATGAAATCTTGGATTCCAGATGCAGCAGCATAAAATGTGTTTGGAATTTCTGTTCATTCATATAATTAATTAATATAATTTAATTCTCAGGATTACTTTCTTCACAGGGGTTATCATAGTTGTTTTTTCATGTTATTCTACTTTAGGAAGTTAGTATGGGAAGTAGGTATTGATTTGCCTACTGGTTCTCTACTGTTCCTACTAGTTTTCTGCAGAAAATGGCTCTTACTGACTTCAGGCAGGAAGACCATAAGGCACCAATAGTGAAATCAGAAATCAGAAGGCTAAAACAAAATATGAGATCAGAGTTGTGAAGTTTTGAATGTGATTTTAGGTTTTTTTTTCATTTTCTGGACATGTCATAGCCTGTAATTTGGTATTATTCATCAACTCAAGCAAAAATTATCCTGATATTATTATTATTAAAACAGCTATTACTGAGTAACTTATTTGTATATGAGTTTGTATGTGAAGAGCCTTTTTTTAGAAAGCGATTTCTCTCCTACAAATGCATGAATATACTGTATTTGTACTACACTAAGTTATATAAAGGCATTTTTTTCCTTTAGGATTAAAATGTTCACAAGGCAATTCATAGTGAACTAACTGTTTGGGAAATATTCTAAGAGGTCTGTAATGATGGAAAAGTTCTTAACGTCAAGTGACTTTTCCTACTTAGAGGTGTTAAATTCTGGTACTTTGTTGCCCTCCCACAAATTAGAGTGGAAATTTAATTTTTACATTGATTTAATAGATTACACTGGCAATGATACCCAGTTAGCCAAGTATCAAAAAAACCTCGTGCATAAATACAGAGGGAAGGACAGAAAGAAAAGGTTTTTTTCTTAGCTGAAAGACAGATGTGTTTCTTGTTTTTTGATGTATGTTGCCTCTGCCCTCTGGGAACCTTCAAACTAGCACATTTCAGAATATCAAAATAATTTAATCTAGGGCATTCAATTGGGACTGTTATCCCGGAGGTGATAGAAGGGTTTGTGTTTGCTTAGTCCATCCTCAGGGTAATGTGGTTTTTAGTTGATGTTTGTTGTGGGGTTTTTTTTATAAGAACTGCTGTAATTGATCCTACTATACAGCATATGAAAAAAAAAATAACAGAAAATAATAAAGCAGTGCTCAGAAAACTTTCTGTAGACAACCTATTTCTTTTGGTAAAATAGAAATAGTCTAAAACAGGCTTTAACAGAGTTATCTTTAAAATATTCCATATATAATAATCTCCCTGTGAAGTAAGGAATCAGTATTTTTCTTTTCATTCTGTATTAAAGCAGTTATTTGTGAATATAAAGAGAATGTTTCCATTTATCAGTACCTAGTAAGTGTGTGGATTGACAGAGAAGCTGTCAAAATGGCATGTGAAAAGAAGCAAATTTTTGGAACTCAGCATCTTCAGTTGCCAGCTCTAGTGGAGGCAGGTGGTTTTGTGTTACAACTTGATCCTCTTACCTGTTAGATCTGTGCCTCTTATTACCTTTAACAGTGAAGGATTCAGTCTATAGTATTTGGGGTCTTATTGTAGGAGCTTTATATATAACATGAATTATAATTTCTCTGTGTACTTTCAGGACAAAATCAGTGTTTCCAGCTTGCTATAATAATGTGCAAGGAATATTTCCCAACACACTACTTCAAGTTTTTTGGGTTATTAATGGGATTCTGTTGTTTCAGACTTTCTGTCATATTAATAATTTGCATCTTTCGAAACTTTATGTAATGTTGTGGTATTTAAAAGTATAAGAAAAATATCTGTATGAAAAGTATCCATACTTAGCATGGAAAGAATCACAGCTGGTTTTCAGGTTGTCTCATGATTTTTTGCTTTGATTTCCAGTGCGGTATTTCTCAGAAATTATTTGTTCTATATCTGTCTGTGTATTGTAGTTTTACCTTTTAAACCTTTTTTGTGTTCCTTTGTTTGCAAAAATGTTAAGCTAGTTTAATCAGGCATGATTAACCTATATTAATAATAATAATTTGTTATCTGTTAGATAAAGAAACAGCTACTCTTACAGGTAATAAGACATATGGAAGAAAATAATAATATAATAATAATAAGACATATAATAATAAGACAATGGAAGAAAACCTTCCATTAATTCTTTGGCTTTATTTATATAGTTTTTGTAAATAAACAGAGTAAAAATACTTATGTAGACTAATCTGCTGCTTTTTTAAATTTCCTGTGGCTAAAATGAAACAGAGATCAGAGTTTAAATTTTATTTTTTTCTGACATATTAAAATTCATTTGCTTAATATTTTTAAATGTCACAAACTTTCCAGAGACCCTTAAACATTTAAAATCATAACTGAACTCTGTTTTTAAAATCAGAGGCAATAGATACTGTGTTTCTAAATATCAGTAGTTCATTATTTCTAAGAAAAATATTATTGCAGAATGGAGGTAAACTAAAATGATGCTGATTTGACTAAGCACATTTTTACCTAGAATATAATTAAAATACCTTCAGAGATATACTTTGATATTAATGTATTACACTTTTACTCCAGTATATATCCTTTTAGTTAGATGTCCAGCAGGCTTTGTTTCTCTTCTCTTTCTCCAGATTATAACCAACTTCCATTCTATTATAAAGATATATTTAAATGAAAATTATGATTTAAATTATATTTTAAATCTATTATCTTTAAATGTTCATGCGTTCCTACAGAATACTGTGTTTGTGGAACACCAAAAATTAATATTGCATATAGATAATCTTGAATAGAAGGATTTAGTACCATTTATATGAACCGCATTTGTGCAGTGGAGTTGGGAGCAAGAACAGAAACAGGCTCTGGAGTAACTTGTTGTAGTGAAGACAACTTTGGGATGTTAAATTAAAGTACTTTGTAAGAAAAATCTATTTTCATCTCACTTATACTTGCATATTCCCAGCAATTTCCTGAGGAGCTAACTTGAGATATGAGTTTTGGGTTTTGCACATTTAACTTACGTTTGACTTCTCTACTGTGTTTAAGTGCATATGGTTTTATTCCCCCTAGTTTATAACTTCCTCTTTTTGAAATTAAGGGCTTTGGTTTCAGACTTGCTTTTATCATTCTGTATAATTTACAGTCGCTTGGTTTGCAATCTCAATAGCCACCATTATGGCCTACAACCAATCTTCTATGATTTTTTTGTCTTTTCTATCAAAAATATACCTAAAATAGTATTAATACTTGTGGGTTTAGTGACTACATGATTAAAAATACCCGAACTATTCATATCTGGGAATACTTTCGGTTCAATAACCTGAGTGTAATTCATCTACCATTTAAATGTGGAAACTAAAGAGTTCCAAACTTGGATTAATGTAATTAATATTTACATCTTTGCAACTTTTTTTTATTTTTCTGTACAGATAACAGTTTATTGCAGATAATTTACAATATTTTTACATATGAAACAGTTGGTTTTCCAGCATGTTTTCTTGCATAGTCCACTTTCTGGTTTTTTACAAGTATGAGGATGAAAGCAGAACTTGACTTGCTACTGTCCAGTCCTGAAAGTCCTGCTGCATCTTTCTAAAGTGCTGGGAAGACATACAATACAAATTAGTCCATATGGATTACACATGATAATATCCAGTATGACATCCTGCTTCTTCAAGGATTCAAAATTCTATTGTCCAAATCCTTGGACCAGTACAAGCAAGCTTTCCATTAAATGTGTTATATGTTCCTAAGGGCCAAATGTTTAGAATTACAAAGTTTTAGAAATTAATTATGGAAGTTATTTGAAGATTACTTTTTCCATAAATTTAAATTTTAGGGTATTTGAAGACCCATATAATTACTGTAGTGACCTTAGACATCATAAATATAACAATAAAGAGGTAATCCTCCTAGCTTCCTTACATGTGCCTCTTTTTGTTCCTTCTTACTTCAGGAAACCCACTGCTTGTCTCCTCCTGTGGACATGCTGGTTTTGTTTCTGTTTGCCCATGACCAGCAGTTTCTTTATGTCTTCCATTATATTGCTGCCTGCTTGGCATTTCCTTCTGTCTTATATTTCTGATCTCTCTGTTCCCTTACAGAGTGCCTGGCAACATATCTTCTGTAGGAACACAGCTTTAGGGATCTATATAAAACAAGATACAAAAGGAATGGTACCTGTATTGCAACTACTTGACCCCTTGAGCTTCTCTGCACATATATTCACAGAATTGTAAGGTGGAAGGGACCTGAAAGATCATCTACTTCCAACTCCTGTGTCATGGGCAGGAACACCTTCTACTAAATCAGGCTGCTCAAAGTCTCATCCAACCTGCCCTTGAACACTTCAGGGGATGGCGCATCTACAGCTTCTCTGGGCAGCCTGTGCCAGTGCCTCATCACCCTCCCAATCAAGAATTTCATACTAACATCTAATCTAAAGCTACCCTCTTTCAATTTGAAGCCATTTTGCCTTGTTCTGTCACTCCTGCCCCTGGTTTCCATTTCTCCTGTACCCCCTTTAGGTACTGGAGAGGGCTCTGATGTCTCCCTGGAGCCTTTTCCATGCTGAACAACCTCAACTCTCTCCGTCTGTCTTCAAATACCGTGACATATGGAACAATCTTCTCCCTACCTTACACAGGTGAAGTAAAAAACCATATGGTTTCCATCCATGAAAGACGGGGAAGTAATAGGTATAAAGTAAAACTATAGCACTTCTTTCTTACGCATACATAACTATCACAGAATATATGATGACAGCATGACAACAGCAAAAATGTTACTACACAGGGGTTGAGTAAAAATGCAGACACAATCATTAGTTGTTTTGCTTTCTATATACCAGAGACTGATAATTTTTTATTATAAACCAGTCAACTTTGAGATATGCAATAGGTTTTTCATCTATTTAAAGTAATGGAACAAATAGTGTTGATGGGAATTTACAAATACAAAGTTGAAATTGAAAACCAGTGGATATACAGATATAATACAGATTTCTGAAGTTAACGAGATGGTCTTAACTGATTTTTGTCAAGATAGTGAACCTTCTGAACTAAAAATTATGCAGTAAAACGTCAAAATTATTTTAGTCACAATAGTTTGTTTTGGAAAATAATATAGATGGTTAAATTAGCGGGGAGTGGTATGCCAACAAGATGGTTGTAGCATTCTAAATTAGGATGTTTATGTCCTTTTCACTGAGTCTTACAATTTTTAAAAACCTCTCTATCTTCAATCAAGATCAAATTTGATCTCTATCTTCAGTGTATCTTCTGAGTTTTGGAAGACAGAGCTTTCACAGTCATTTTATGGGACTTTTCACTACATTTACTGAACAAAGCAAGGCAATGGATATATTCTGGTCGGTCTGACCTAAAGAGAATAAAAGTGGTTAAAACCCAGTCCAACTTCTTAATTAGAAATCTAGCACATAGTGCCCATGAATATTGTGGACTGTCTGAAATTAGATCAATTACTGGTCTCAGATTTTCCAGAAGAATTTACTTTTCCTCAGTAGATTCACACACTGATCATCCTCTGGCTACGAAACAGATCTTTGTACTTTAGCACAAGGGACAGTGTATTTATTTTCTGTTCATGTGCTGGGAAATTCCAGTAATTACTGTAACACAGAAATTACATGTTCTGTTACGCACCATATTGTCAGCTCATGTGTGAAGAAGAGCTTGTGTAATCTCAGCTCAGTGATTGGGAACTTGTATCTTTACTCACACATGATTAATCATTCTTTTGTATATTAGTCTTTCTACAAAATATTTGTTTAAAAATTATTAATTTTGAAACATTTCTCTTGAAGTTTTTAAATGTCAGTGTCGGCCCTCTTTTTTGTCTGCCTATATTTATTTTTGATGCTTATATTCCTTGGAAAAGTAATCATGAGAACTCTGTGGTGACTTTGCTAAACTAGAATTTTGAAATACAAAGGCATGGGAAGCAAAAATAAGAGTATTGGCTCCAGCTGTATTTTTTTATCTTATTTGATCAAATTAGAACTGGCTCTCTTATATCTTGGTCTATGAGAAGCAGAAGTGACACAGGCACATAAATCTATTTTGAAGGAAATTTGTAGTATCTAATATCACACATAATCCTTCCCACAGAAAGGAATGATCTACACATGATAGAAATTACTGATTGGTTGAAGGTTCCTAACAGTCTAAATTGAGTAGAGTAGTTTCGATATAATGAACCAATCTGTGAGAGACCCGGTGAATGCACTGAAATTCAGCTGGCAGGCATTTTTGCTTTTACAGGCATTAAAGAAATGTAAGCCAGATTAAAATAAATATGTTGATTACTGTGTTTTTATATACACATTAGAACTGTCTTTTATCAGCCAAGTGTTATAAAATGGTTTGCAGGGAAACACATGCAAGTCCTATCAAAGTTAGAATTCATGAGAAGGTTTGACAGACTTGGCAGTCCTTAATTTCTTTCAGTAATGACTGAGGAACATCAACTTTTCTAGTTCTTCAAGGACTCCAATTTCACTGGAGGTGCTATTTGCAGTTATTTTCAGCAGGCTTTCTTGGTTTTTATGCTCTTAAAACATTCTACTTTGGTGTTTTCTGTGTGTGAGTGTGAAGACTTCAGAGAATGTGATAACTCCCTCGGCCCACAGTGTAGCCTGAAGAAAAATAAAAAAATATGTCTGGAATCAGTTTATGTCATTGATAAGGCCAAAATATTGTTTCAGCTCTCTGAGAAATATTACTAAGATCATCATTTTGTCATAGGATAGTTCTTGCAGTTTTCAAAAAGAAGTTATTAATTATAGAATAGCACCTGAAAACCCACTCTTAACTGCTAGAAACAACTGCAGCTATTATCTGTCTACAAGTTTGTATGTCATTTTAGTTGAAGGGATGTTTACAAAATGTGTGCTGTTTGAATATTTTGATAATTATTAAAAAAATTTTGGATGTCAAATGTTAAATTCCTTAAATGGACCAGTCAGTTAATTTGTTCTAGTTCAGGAACTAAGTAATTAATTTACATTTGAATTGTTTAAAGTGTCACTGTCTATCAGGAATTGAAGTGTATGATACGAACATCTTGTAATTTATTAGAGGCTGTGCATGCTTTTGAGAATTAAGGAGGAGGTTGAGTCTGGTTTCAGAGCAAACTGACATAGGTATCTGTGCATAAAGTAATTTTCTTGAACATGACTACAAAGCACTTCATCCTCAGAGTGCTTCAGTCTCTTTAGTTTGTTCCTCAGGGTTGTAAAGGGGTCAGATTTGTGAGATCATTTGTTTAAGATGACAACACCATGCTGTGTTTCCAGCATTGGTCTATCCTTTTGTTTACCAGTTGGTCAGTAAACACAATTTACAATTAAAGATTTCATATTGGTGGACCTACCCATGCAATGTTGACAAAAATGTTGACAAATAAGCATTTGGTTGCAAACATCTAGCAACCTGACATGGAATCAACCTTCACTATGGGGTCAAAACTCATCTCATTTTACTGGGAAAACATTATGGAGCAGATTTAAATAAATTTTAATCAATAAAATAATTAAATTTAAAAAAATTAAAATTAATCAATTTAAATTTTAATCAGTTGCATGTGTAGCGAATCCCTTTCAAAAAATTAGTTTAGTTTTCACTGAGGTTGTTTAATAGCTGGCAGTGACAGCGCTGTGACAGACACACTCTGCATAAATATATGCAAATTTATGCATGCTTATCATGTTTATACATAAGTTGAGATCCCTTACTTCACTGCATTTTTTTGCCACATGCACAGTATGAATGTATAGTATAAGCATTTATGAAGGTCACACAGTAATGGAGATGTCTAATAAAATGTTTAGCATTTTTAGATCTGTGACTTTTTTTTTTTTAAAGGGACAAAAAATGACAGTTTGTAGTTTCTTTGTGAAGGCTGCTTTACCAGATTATCCCAGAACTCCCGGGTCTCATTGCACCTAGCAGGGAGCTGCAAAGCGATACAGGTGTTTAAAAAACCTTAACCACTCACATAACAGTTTACATCACTAATAGTTCTTTCTAGCTCTGTCAGTTTCAATCAGCAAAGAGCACAGGTGATCAGTATATCTGATAAACTTGTCAATGCCTTTTTAAAGCAGGATTCTCCAATCTATTCAACTCTACTCTGTCCTTTCCTTTTTCACCATTTCAAGTAGAATCTTGATAAGACAGAGATACAAGCAGCTGTGTATAGCTAGCTCAGGCTACAACTAATTTGTGCAGAAAAAAATTAAATCAGGAGGTAAATTATTTCATGATTGCTCATTCCCAACAGAGTTGGGCATCATTCTGAAGAAAATATCAAATAATTGGTTTCAGACCATGTCAGACACATGCAATTCCCTTCTCTAATGGCTATGTGAGGTAGGACTAGGCCTCAGGGGTCACCAAAGAACTGAAAATAGCTTAGTGCCAGGCGCAGCAATAGAGAGACAGAGCACATAGGAAATGAAGTGGCAATAAATGCAATCTATAGGGGAAATGTGCTTCACTTGGAATTTAATGTATTGGCTTAGAATCTGGCAGTAAGCCATGCAACAATTGTTTACATTTCTGTCAGCATCTGCATCTGTTCTGCTTTGTAAATGGCACTTATCTTTGAGTGAGTAAATGGTGGAATCAATAACAACTGTTAAGGGATTTCCTTTTTTTTTTCATATTCCATAAAAAATTCACGCTACAAACAATGTCGCCTGAGATTAATAAGAAACAGACATTAACAGGGTCAAAGGGATTTGTTTAGGAACATTTTATAGCTTCTTGGATTTGCAGTAATTGTATCCATGTGACTTGAATGTATCTTGTAACATATCCAAATTAAACTGTTAAAAAAATGCTAGCTTGCAGTAATGAAGATGATTTTTTATAATTATCATAAGTACTGTGTATAGAAAACTGCTGGCACTGTTTGTAATAATTTAGTTCTGTGTAATACCGCGTATTACATCTGCTATACAGAAATACTAAGTTGCTTTTTACAGTATAAGCAAATTAGCAATTATATCCAGCAATACCAATTATTTAAACCTAGCAGTTGCATTAAAAACTGTATACCAACACACAGTTTGAGAAAACTGTGAGCAGATGTCCATAAAAATAGAATATATCTTTGCTAAATGCAAATGAAATAATAATATAACATATATACAAGCTCTGTTTAGGAGATAGTGGGCAGATGAATGCTGTCATAAATGCAAGATTGTTGTAATAGTTATAGCATCACTTAAAAGTTAATATCACTGAGACCTGAGGAACACATTATTGTTAATGGAATTTATGTATATAACTCCCTGTGCATGACTTTGAAAATTTACCTCTTGGAATAGCCCTATACACAGTGATTGTCAGCAGCTGAGTTTGTTTTGCTTTATTAGGCTATTTCTTTTTGGATTTAGCAAAATGGTAATTCCATTTATTATGTATGCAGCTTGTAGTTAGATTTTAAATTTAATATTGCACTTCCTATTTTTTTATTTTCTTCCTTACATGGCTTTATTGAATGAAATCCCTGACATTGCCTACTTGTGTCTGTAGTAGAACCTTATTGTAGATCTATCTTACATGAAATCAAGCCTTAGAAATGGGGACAGATGAATGATATTTAATGTATTGTGTATTGGGAAGGTATTTTATAGTACAATTGTTTAAGTGGGTTTTAGACACGGTTCCTGCTGAGGGAGAAATCCCCACTGTAATCACTGAAGAAAACAGTCATCAGGTTGCTTTCCAAGGATTCCACCATGAGTCTCAGAAGCCGTTTAGCCATGTGGCTCTGTAAAGTGAGTAGTAAAGGCTAATTAATCTGAGAGCAACACTGTCATAATGTAGTTATTCTTTAACATTCAGAGCCAGCTCACCTCTGATGCAGGTATTTGTGCCATACTTTACTGTGTCACATGCCTGGACGAGTTGAAATTATTGGAATTAGGCACTCAGTTTTTGAGATGTTGTGAATTCAGAATTCTTTAAAACATTTGAGGTAATATGCTCATAAAAAAAAGAATAGAAAGAGAAAATAGTAACAAAAGTTACATTTAGCTTATGGATCTCATTCATACATGTTTTCTTAGGCCTTCTGAGATTTCAAGTGCCTCCAGGCAATAACCAAGGGAATTGGAACACATTTTTTCAATGGTTTCAATAGCTACAGCTTTGAGGAAAGTATCACTTTTGAAACTCGGTATAAAATCACAAGTTAGCAAATATACACAGGTCATCTAGATCTAGCTCAGTCTTATTCCTCCTGCGTCTTCCTTTTCAGAGATGAGGGAAAATCTTCAAAAGTGCTAAAATAAAGGCAGATACTTTGCTACTGAATTTAAGTACTTAGGAGAAGGTCAGGTACAATAATCAAGTACTTTAGAAAATACCTTTCACTTTATGTTGCATGAAAAATGCTTTAATTAATTTATTAGCTGTCTTAGAATTCATATGGGCACCTCTCAACTTCATCACTGGTGATGTGAAATTCTATACCATCTGTCCAGCTAGATCCAGCCAAATGGTCTTTGGTAAACTGGACAGCTTTACTCTTCAACAAGGATGGCATGTCCTTCAGATCTTAGGAAAATTTCTTCTGCTTCAATGCACTCTGCTAAAATGAAAGGCCGAACCTGAAAATAGTACCCCTAGTTTCTCCAATGTTGTATAACTGCATCAGCTGCCTTGGCACCAGTGCACAAACCTTGCACAAATTGATAGACATCCAGTATTAGTTTTACTTGGGCTTTCTTTTTCTATAAGAAAAGCTTCCTAAGAGTAACCTTGTTTGCATTGACAGACTTCTGGTCCATTTTTTGATAGCTGGATTAGTAAATCAGCATGCCTGAAGAAATGAAATAGAAATGAATGAGATTAAATTAAATTAAATATTCTTTATATTTCATTTAATCTGCCTCTATATGGTACGAACTCAAGCGTACAGACTATCTAAGTATAGAGATGTTTATTGCAGGAAAGTTCTGAGCTTATTCCTTTGCTTCATTCCAGTTTTGTGTAATGAACCATCAAGATTTATTTACTGGCTACAGATACTGGCAGTGCAGGTTCAAGTTAATTCAATTTTTTTGTTTTCTCCCTCCTATCCCCCAGAAAGAACTGCAAGCTAGATATCAGAAACCTCAAGCACTCTCTCTTTTTTCCTCTTAGCAAAATAGTTGTACAGTCCTCCGTGAGGCAGTAAGACAGTTTGCCAGTTTTTCTGAGGTTTTTTCTGAAAACTCATGTTCTCTAAGAACTATGCAACTTTCTGTTGCATAGCTTTCTGTGCACTAGTGAGCCTGAAGGCCCTGACCACTCTTTTCGGGGACCTACACTGCAGCCTGCCCAGGACATCTATTTCTGCTGCACTTGGGTTCTGAGTCCCTGCTTGAATGACATCACAGATGTTCTGATGTTCATCTCCCCCAGAGCTGTGGACCGCATTGATTCAATTTTCCTGCCTTGAGCTTGAACCTGCCTTATCACCATGATTCTACTGAGTGTTCTCTGAACTGTTCCTGACTTGTGGTTACCTTCACCAGACCAGATCCAAATTTAAAAGGGTGAATTAGCTTCCTGACTCCACCTCAGGTTTGTGTGGTCACCATGAACTTGGCTGGTGATCTGGAATCTTGGTTGAAACCTATCATCTCAGGATCTGCCTTGCTTAGGATGGGGGCCTGGCTGGCAAGGAGCCTGTCCTACTCGCTGTTTTAGCATGCTTGACTCCCTGTTCCTCAACTAGCAGCCAGACTTCAGTGGTCCCTGACACCGTGCTTGGCTTAAATATTTTCTGTTGTAGTTAAAGATAGCTCATTTTCCTGACTTAGGATATTTCTGCTAGCAGATTCAGCTGCCAGAGCAGTTTAGGAATCATCAGCATAGGTATTGGTTTTGTACAGCAACGTTGGTATGATTCTTGTTTTGCAGAGATGGAAGCCTGGGGCTATGTTCAGGAGCTCAGAACCTTTTCTTACTCCTCTGTGTTTGTTTAGGTCCTGATCTCAAATTTTTTTGAGCAGTATTTGCAAAATCATCTTAATGGCACATTGACAAAGGCTGTAGAATGCACTTTACCTCACCATTGCCTCAGTACCAGCCTTTCTGTCCCTTTTCAGAAATTCTCTCTAGGTATTGCTTCAGCAGGAAGCTGACATATCCTGTTTTTAGGAGGTTCTTTAGAGATCTTGTTGATGTTTGTCTGTATCCAAAGATCCTGCTGCAGCTATCTCCTTGTACAAGGACTAAATGAATTAAAATCAGACATGAAGAAAAAAATCAAATTAAAAAAAAAATCAAATTTAGAAGAATGATAGTAGTAAATTGCAGGTGGTTCAGGAAGGAAGTTGATTTGTATCATGTAACTTTCTCCATTACCTTTCTATCCTGCAGTTAGACTACAATGCCATTGCTTAATTGATTTGTGGCTGGCTGAGATCACCTTCATGGGCTTTCAGCCACCCTTTGTATGGTCCTCTGTGCACTGGATAGGATTCTAACAACAATTTCAGACCATTTTTATCATGGAGGGGTGCTTCTCTTGCTGTATGGTGTCACCTGGGTAAATGAGTTATATTGGTTTTCTGACCTAATAGTAAGTCATGATCCAGTAACATTTTCAGAGTAAGCATACTCCACTCTGTGAATATGGCTGATTTTCCTCCAAACAGGTTGATGTCACTGAGGTTTGATTGAACATATATCACAATTCTCATGGCTCTTTTCCATCTGTTCTCTTCATGACAACACACATGTTCTCTTCATGACAATCTTCTACAAGATTTATAAAACTGTTTTGAGATGTTCTTTATGTTACTGCATTGGCTGCTTAGCTCTTGGCTGTTTCACAGTTCCTAAAGGTTTATTTCCGGTGGTTGTCCAATCAGAACAATGTCAAAAAGGAAGTGCTTTTTCATTCTACTCTGCTAAAAAATGGACAGTGACGTGCTTGTTCAAGATCGCTGGTTGGTGGTCTTCAAAATTAAATGCTGCATTCAGTATTTTAAACCTAATGATCTGGAAGTATATATGGCCTTTCAGTCACGCTTTGGATACTTGGGTGTGTGCACACTACTTGAACATCAAGCACTAAATAAATGAGTTGTCATTTCTGAGAAACAATATAACAGAAATATGTTCTGAATGATCATTAAAAGTAAAAGTTTTTACTTTTTCTGTGCTTGGTAATATATTCTAAAAATAGCATTACTGTGTTATACCTTTGTCTTTTATGTCAACTTTCTTTCAGTCTAATAAGGACAATATCATTTGAGGCAATCAAATAAGTGGATTGATCCTTTGTTCCTCAATAGATGGGTCACAAGCATTAAGATTTTCAAATTATAGGAGATAGAACTAATGTTCTGTACATTTTTGTGATGTGTTTTGTGATTCTTACACTGCAGACTCAGGCAGTCTTTTCATATCAGTTAAACTCAGATTATATTCCCTAGTTTTCAGGTAAGGAGTAAAATCCTCTGAATAGCAGATTGTGATTTTTTTGTGGGTTTAAGACTTAAAATTAGAAATCCAGTGATAGATTTGTTATTTACTCATTATTCAGAGAGGACAGACTCCAACACAGGCAGTTATGCATAACTCTTTTGACGTTCTTAGAAATGCAAGGGACTAACATGAATACAAACTTTTTGGAACTTTGAGGAAATTCAGATGTGTATGCAAAACCTGCAGTCCAGTCTCTAAGGCTGCAAAACTGGAATAGCAAATTACAGAATTAGTATTCAGAGTTCAACTCTGCTGCTTAGATCTATGTCTAAAAGTGATTTGTAAATGCCAAAAAAATATTTAGAAACTTTGAGGGAAAAGGAGGGTACAAAGTACTTAAAATTTGCAAAGGTAAGAAAGATTTGACACATAAAAGTACATTTCAATCAATTTCTTTTTGTTTTCCTCTTTCAGAGATTCCCTTTCAAACCACTCTGGCTCTCCCTCTGACACTTTCTAGATTAACGGTTCTGCTGATGTTACATCTGCAACAGAACTGCAGAGGAACATCGTATCAGTTCATCACAATTTCCATAAAAGTGCAAATTTGTTACATTTAAAGACATTATAAAATTAAAGTACTTAAACCCATGTGGTTTGGTAATACTGGATTGGAAACGTCTCACAGTCGTTTATAGGCTGACTGCACTGAAATCAGAGTTCCCTGGTTTGATGTGACATGATTATATGTTATGAGTGCATGTGTTAACCTTTCAAAATAAAATGTTCGGTTTCTTCTTTTAAATACCAAATGCTTATAGTTATAATACTTGCTGATATTTTCTCACTGACAGACTCACTTGTTTTCAAACCCCACATATTTAAAGTTGCAGAGTGTTAGATTGATGTTTCTTTCACTCAAATGTCATATTCATCAACTGTATTGTGCTAGCAGATTGTTAAACAGACAAGGTGACTTGCAGAGTGACAAGTGATGTGATGTCCCAAACCATTAAAATACAGTAATGATGTGTTTTTTTCCCTTTCGGCTTTTGCAACACGGTGGGTTTTCTGTAAAACACAGGTGAGAACATTTCTGAGTAGATCCATTGCGTGGAAAAAAATCCTAGTTTAATGAATGACAAAATCTGGAATTCAATTGGAACCTCACAGATAATTGAGAAGTGCTGAAGAGTTAAGAAAAAATAGTGTAACAGTATTTTATAATGAGAAAAAGATACATTATGTTATAAGAAAAATTAAATTGCTTGATATATTATACTGTCTTACATAATCAGTTTTGAAGGATATTTTTTTTTTTTCAGTTATGATAAAAGCTGTTTTATAATTTTACTTGACTAGCCTCCCAGGAATACCACAGGAAAGGACGGAACTTCTGCTTAACCTTGTATCAGCTCAAATGTATTTCTCAACTTATCAAACTCTTTTTATTAATGGAGGAAAAAATTGAGGAGCTCTCCACAGAAATTCTGCTGCTGCCTTCATTTACAGAGAGGAATAAGAATGTTCAAGGTAATGAATGATTGTCCTGATTTGTTGGTTTACTTTGTGCAAAAGAATAATATTATACTATTTTCAACATTAATTACCTAATTTATGTCATCATATTTTTCAAATAAATGTATTACCATATCCACTGAAAAAGCTTTTGAAATGTGCAGATTTACATTTGAGCAGAATGACTTATAGCAAAGAACTGATTACTGTGTGTAGAGATGTGATGCACTAACTGTAGGCCTTGATGGAGCACCATGGTGAAAAACTATCAAACACTTTAACAAGATATCTCCTACTAGATTCTCTATAAAATCCTGTGTGTCACATAGGACACAACAACAATACTTGGAGTCTGAATTCTTTGAAATTGACTTTTTCTGAAATTGTCCTTGAAAGCTGTCTTTTTCAAGAAGTAAGAGCACTGACTTTAATATCAACTTAGTTGATCTTTGTCTACATTAAACTAACTGCTTAAGGATATAGTCCTTGTTTTAACCTGTATTTCTCATACTTTCTCATATGTATACTATGTTTACTAGAATGCCTATCCCACTGGCCTCAGCGGCTGTGTTACAGAAAGAAGCTCTGCATCAGTAAAATGATGAAGCCTCAGGTTTGCATTTGGTATAGGTTTCAAGCTCGCTCTTTTTTTTAATCTAATTGTATTCAGGAGAACCTGGTATCGTGGAAATTCAAGTGAATAACACCTTCCAGGAGTATGCTCATAAATGTTCTTCTACTCTGCTGCTTCTGCCAGTAGAGACTCCAAGTCATGAGAGAGAAATGGTTTCAAGAGCTTTGATTCTATTGCAGGGAAAAATCAGACCAGAAATGAGGCCAGGCTACTCAGGGGGAGAGGATTGGTGAAGTTAAATGTTCACCATCTCTATAGTCAAGCTGCAGGCTGAGGAGAAAGGTGTTTTGGGAATGATGTAGTCTCAGAATAGTAGATTGATGAAAATAAAAATATTAAGTAAGAGTTCCAAGGCACACGTTTTGTTGATGTATTCTTCACCTGTAATATTGACACTCCAAAATAAAGAAATAGAGGTTAATCTATATATTTTTAGGATATACATCAAAGCTGTAATAAAATGTACATTCAAATTCCATTTTTGCTACTAACTTCAATGTATTTCTGCCTCCTTTAGTCACTCAGTTTTACTAATTCTCAAGAAATGTTAAACTATTATAAATTATGATTTATGTTTTATGGCCTTGAATGTACAAAGAGGTGTTAGAATAAAATTGTGGACTTTTCGATGTGTGTTGGACAGGGTATACATTCAGTAAGGGCAATGGTAAATGTACTTTTTACTACTGTATTATGTGACAAAGTATAAAAAGAATTCAAAGAGTCTTGAATAGGGAAATTTATTTGATATTTATGTGACTATTATAAGGCATGTTGTCTCCAGTAATTCAGAGAACTTAAAGATTTCAACATTAGCAAGAAATATTTTGCTTTCCAGGAAATAAAAATTACCCTGATGGCTTTTTTCCAAGCTTAATTCCATCCAGAACTATTTCGCCAAAGAATGTTAAGCTGCCTTCTTAGAGAAATATTCTTTTAGAGTAATCATGTCTATAGCAAGTCAGTTCTTAATTGGTACCTCTACTTAATCAAATCTGAATGCGATATATTATTAGATCTTGTAGGAGGCAGTCTTGTGGGTAGAAGGCACATTCTGAAAAAAGCCCTAGAATTCATTTTACCCTGGAAAACAAGTGAGGGTAAATATTTTTCTGGTGCTTTTAGTGAAGTCTTCAGACATACTTTTGTGTTCAGAGTTGCTGTTCTGATCAGGTGGCTCTATTCACAAAACTTTGCTCGGTGATACACTTACAGATAGTTTTTGAAAAGAAGACATGACCAGAGAAAATTTTAACAAGACATCTGACTAGAAGAAAGGTTTGATGGTGTTATTTTAATTTTGTATTGTTGGAAATCTCAGTTGTAGTGAAGTGAAAGATAATTTGATGTGGGAGAATGAAAGCTATGTTTCCAGTAGTTCCAGGTTGTGTTAAGTACCAAAAGGAATTTAAGACTTTCTCTGTTAATGTCCTATAGTGGGTTGATAATCTTATTTTTTTTCACTGATGATGGGTGAGTTTTTTGATAAGAAGGGTTGGTTAGAATCTTTGTTTTATTTTCGTCAGAACACATTATAGTATGTGACCAGGCAATATATAATGGCCATCTTCTGTGTTTCTTTAGAACCCTTATTACTAGAAATCCTGTTTAATTTGACAGAGTCAGGAGCGTAGATATGTCCGAAGCAGCTTTAAATTGACATGGTACGAAGGTCAGGTTAATAGTGCAGCACAGGCTGCAGAACCAGCCTAAGTAGAGAGGATTAGCCCAGGCTGAAGTGTGTGCTGATGGTGCTAGACAGTTACCCATACTTTCAGTAGGTTAAAGCTAGGTTGGGTACAGCCAGCATACCCCTCAGTCTCTGCAGTGAGGGATATCTGAAGTGTCAGTACTCTGTACATAGTAGTACTGGCAAATTAGGAAAAGATGGTGGATTCATAAAAGGTAGATGAATGTCCAAGTCACCTAAAGTTTCCCTAGACATTGCATAGACAGAAGCCTTGTACTTGTTTTCATTATTTTTTGGTTGCTTCTAGTGTTCATGGGAGACTTTTAATCTGTGTAACTCACACAGAGATGCAACAAAAATACTGTTTTTTTCATGTATTTGTGTCAAGTAGTGTTTTTTTGTGTACAGCTGTTTCAATGTCAATTTTGTTTTATATTCTGTAGTATTTCAATTTTGATATTTAGAACATGTATAAAGTTCCTTCAGAAACAAAGTAGTTCTTTGGAAGTTTCCTCTTTTTAAATTTTTTTTTGTCCCAAAGATGGCATCTGAGTTTTATCTAAACCAGACGGTTTCTTGGCCCTCATTTTTCCCTAAACCCAGCAATGACAAAGAGCAACGGCTGCATAAATTGGATGTAAGAAGAACACTTAGGGTTTATCACAGAAGAATCAAAGATTTCATATCTTCTGACAGATTGTTTGTACTCTTAGGGGGTCTTAAGAGGGGTCAAATGGCTTCTAAGAGTTGCTTAGCTAGATGGTTAAGGGATTGTATTAGAGAGGCGTATGTAGTTAAGGGTAAAGAGGCTCCCAGGGTTTGTAAAGCTCATTACACTAGGACTATAGCTGCTTCTTGGGCGGAGAGGTCGAAGGCTTCCACATTGGAAATTTGCAAGGTGGCCACCTGGGCTTCTCTTCATACTTTTTCATTGCATTATTGCTTGGATGTAGTCTCTTCTGCAGATTCTGCTTTTGGTAGGAGGTTGCTTGTGAACCAAAAAAAGAACAGTGAAGAAAAGAAAGACATGTAGTTCAGAGTTCTAGCTGGCAACAAGACAAGTTTCTTTGCAGCGTGCACAATGGAATCCTATGAAGACCAATTTAGGCCGTTGAAAATAGATGTTAGAGGGAAGTACTGCCTACCAGTGTTCTCTGATGGTAACCCCATGGCAGACAATAGCACCAAAGGAAACAGTGAACCAGAGTGAACTCTGTAGGGAGATGGATGTAGAGAGTTTTTTAGGTGATACGTATAGGTCTCTGAATTCAGTTTGAGAGTTCTTTATCTGGCATCTTCTGGAATATATTCATAATCCTCATTTTCACAAATTACTTTGCATAGATTGGAGAAAATATTTCTCTGAATTTCATTTTCCACTTGAACTTCTTTTTACTGTTCATCTTCCACTTCTTCCCGATTTTATTTTTTGACTTTACCAGCAGTAACTTAGTGTTCCTCAGTGAACAATGTGTGCATGCCAAGATTTGAGCTTGATTTAAAACTGTATTTGTGTTATCTAAGCACATTTTTTTTAAAAAATAGCTTAAATACACATTTTGTCTACTACCAATGTGTTCTTCAAGTTATGCTTTAAATCAAATTTAAGGAGAAAATCATGCAAAGTTCTTGGACAAACAAGTGATGGTGTGGTTTTCTTCCACCCTATAGCATTAGTGTGACATCTAGGTAAGACAGCTGCTCTGCCTTTCAGAGAAAAGGTATCTATATTTTTCTATCATTTACTCATTTGCTCGTAATGGTACATAACCTCTCTTCATTCCACTAAAGGTATTGGATATCATAAAATTAGAGGAGTAACCATCCCAAGCTTTTTCTTGATTATTTAACCCTTTCATCTGCATGTCTTGTCATGTCTACAGTGATGAGATAGTATACTTCTCTATTTACATTCAGTTGAAATTCATGAGATGTTCTGACATACCTAGTACTTCCAGCACCACAGGGGTTGTTCTCTTTGAAGCAATCAGGAACATTTTTGTCTACAGTCAAGGGTTAAGCAGGAGATTCGGGTTTAGAACTATGCCAGATTGCATTCTGTTTCCATCTGTAATTAGATTTTTTCTTTCCTCTTGGGTTTTCAGAAGCCTCTTGTTAAGACTTCTGAAAAATAAAAAACATCTAATATGCTTTCATCTGTCTCATTGCAGTGAGAAAGATGAACTTTGTACAGATCAGATAATGAATACCAGAAAAGGATTTTTCCAGTTGAGTGCTTGAAAACACTGTGGGAAGAGTTGTCAAATCCTTAGATTTACAAGCTCTGTCTCGTGGGACTGGGAAGATTTGCAAAGGTCTTTTCTTCACACCTTAAAAAGAAATCCTTAACTCTATATCTGTTTCTGGAAAGTGTAATAAAAGGAGTATAGAATGCAATTTTAGAGGTGCATCCTCCTAACAGACTTTTATTGCAAAGTTGCAATAATTGCAATTGAAGATTTTTTAAAAATTGTGATTTTTACTTTGGTCTCAACATAAGATGTTCAAGTATCCTCTCTTACAAATACACAGCTTCAGTGGATCAGTCCAAAGTGATGATGAATTTACATTAGGAGGGGAATGATTTCAGAGGTGCATTTTCTGCATCCGGGTTAGTACAGTTTGCTCAGTATAGTACAACAAGTAAAAGATCCATTACTGAAGATAGAAAAGCTGAAGGCTTTTTTGGCCCACAGTTAGTCAGGGATTTTTTTATTATTATTTGTATTTCTGGAGGAATGGTTCTTCCCTCTTCTGCAAGATGTATTATTTCCAGTTTCAGCAAAAGTTCTGACTGAGCTAGCTGAATCCAGTTTGTAAGCTACTTTGATAGCACTGATAATTCGCTTACACACAAATAGTGAGTAGTCATACAAAAACGTTCCTTGATACTTTGCTATTCTATGCTGCATGCAAGATGATGCCACAATGACTGCTCTTATGTCCCTAAATGCTATAAAAATAGGAAAGCTGTGGAATTTTATAGAAAAAAGAATTAATAGAACTTCTTAAATAAAAATAATTATGTTTAGAATGCAAGAGGTCACTGTCATTCTCAGATTTTTGTAATCATCATTACGAAAGCAGGAAAATACTGATTTGGAGAAAGAATTAAATAAATTGTAGATAAAGGGGATGTAGGCAAACAATTTTTTTGAAGAGAAGAATAATGCCAGACAAATTTTAATACAAAATAAGGAAAGCTAGCTGAAGATATTTAATTTTAAGTATAGCTGGATATAATCTGGATATAATCTTGTTCTCATTATTTACAATCAAAATTATTAAAGCTGCCTGGCTGGTAAGCTAAAGGAAGTACACAAATTATGAGCAGTCCATCAAGACTAGTTGTTTGTAGAACATCAGTTTCAAGAAAGATAAAACAAGGATTTGTTGTCAATCCAATCTTCCCTGATAATCAAGAATGGTGGAGGTGTAGAATATACTCTGGAAAAGGAGTAAATATGAGTAATTGGCATGTTTTCCTTCATTCCCCATCTTCTTTCACATCATTCACCTTTTTCTGCTCTCTTTCTGCAAATTCTCTTCTGTAAACAACCATGTGAGAAGGATCACATGCATTTCTTTATATCTATGCAAATGCAGTTTGATATGTGCTATTTCAAGAGAGGAGTCAGAGAATATGTCTAGAAAAATGGCTGTCTAGATAGCTATGCTTCCTCTGACCCATGCCAGCCTTCCTGTCTGCAGTAGTAAACTAATTTGGGCTGAGTAGTGGCTGTATCTTTAATAAAGCTATGCTTCTCTTTCCCAGGAGAGTTTGCTGATTAGGGCAAAGTTGTAAGGCCCTAAAATCTTTGCTTGATGAGGCACTTTAAAGGGCTTGCAGTTTTTCATATATTCGGAGTTAGACACACAGAACAAACACCAACAAGATGTTCTTAAGAGGTCAAAACAACAGAAAAAACTTTACTGGCAACTTCAGGATATCAAAGAACTATGGCAAAAGGTTTATGACAGCATCCAATCAACATAAAACACTTTTCAAAGCATTAACTTAGCTCATTTGACTTAGGAAACTCTAAACCTATTCAATTCTTACTCAAAAATTCCTAGAAGAGGGAATTAGAAGAAGAAAGAGAAAGAGAGAAATATGAAAAAGATATAGAAAAGAACAAACATAACCACCTCTCCTGTTTCCTGTGGTGTTAAACTCATAGAGATTCCAAGAGGAGGTAGGGTCAAGATGTACTCACCCTGTGTCTCAGGTTAAATACCCTTTGGCTTTCATGGGCCACTTTCTTTCATTCCCACATGGGAGTTCCAGTCATCTAGCCACTCTAGGGCTGGACTGAGGTTTCAGGGGCAGGGTGTGGAGCATTGCCTTCAGTGTGCCAGGTTTTGGTGGCCACTGTGGGGCTGGGATACAGGCTCTGGGGGATGGAGTGTATGCACTGCCTCACCAGACTCACTTGCGGCCTCTTTACCTCACGCATATCCCGAAAACATTTTGAGCAAGTAATCCTTCCAGTCTCTCACACAAGGGAAGAAGTCACAGGACAGGAAGGGTATAATTTATAATCTGTCCCTGTGGAAATAGTGTTTGAGAGGAAGTTTGTAGTAGCATCTGAAGAGTGGCGGATTTATGGGGGCTGTGGCTAAGTGTACAATGTTCAATACAAAGTGTGAAGGCAACCCTTGCTAGCTGGAGGTTAAATCAAAGAAGATTAAAGGCAGCCATACCCAGATGACATCTGGGGAAAGCAAAAATTTGAGAAATTAAAGGAAATCGGTAAAATATGGGAGACTTGAACCTGAGGCTTCTTTGAGAAGACCAGTGAAGTTTTTAATATGTGTAAGCCTACATGCATAAACACAGGTACATACAAGTATAAAGCAGGAGTGCCCTGACTGTTAATTAAAAAAGGAGGTGGGATAATCTAGTAGAACATGTTAATTTAATAATGAAAGAGAATAATGTGAAATGACTGGTGTGCGTGTAAGCATCATTTGGCTCTTTGCCTGTGATCCTGGAGTCACAAATCTACTATCAGCTAGATACCTATTTATCTCAGCTGTGAGTTCTTAACAAGTAAGACAGCACTGCTGTGAACACACAAGGATTTTAGGTTAAATGTTTAAGGTTTTCTTTAAAGTCTCGATATAAAAAGTTATAAATTGCAGATCTAAGTAGTGACAATAATATGAGAATGTGAATATATAGAAGCTTACTTGTGCTTAGAATGTGATGTTACATATATAAAAAAGGAGAATTACAAGGAAAAAAAGGTAAGTTTAGAAAGCACAGAATAGAAAATAGGGAAAATATCCAGTCAGTTAGAGTTGTTAGGGTTTTTAAAATTCTGGACTAGTTGCTAAAATTTCATCTTGAAATACACTAAGACATGCTGGAAAAAACCCATTAAGTTTCTAGTACTGTCTGTAATGTGTTGAATGGTCAGGGAGTTGGATGACCTGTTAATAGCTTTTGATTTTATGTTCTACCATTTTATCTTTCATTTTTCCCAGCTCAAATCTGCCAGTGTCTCTTGAAAATGCAAACAAAAAGGGTATTTGGGAAAAAAAACCCCAAATGTACAAAAAAATCCCAAAACAAAAAAAAAAGGCCACCAAAACTTCAAAGCTATATAATATTATATAAGTGTGTGAAAAACAGTGTTTATTTTAAAAATGCAAATTGATTAGGGGAAAGGTAAAGACTATTTTGGATAAATTTAATGCTGGAAATTTCATGGAAAAAGCTCTTTAAACCTTGGCCATGTACTACTAGTAGCTTCAGATCACTGAAGACCTCTAAGATTGTGCCTTGATGATAATTTTTAACAATGCTTTGACAGCACTGACACTTAATTTTTTGGTCACTTAAAACCTCTTTTAATTTCATAGGAAGTATGTTATGTTAGGAATATCTGCACCAGTGTTGTTTACCAGCTTTATGCTCCAAGACAGCTTTTTAAAATACCATATCGTTTGGTGTTATTCTTGTATCTCTTTGTGACTTACAGAATCACAAAATGGTTGAGATTGGAAGAGACCTTTGGGGTTCATATTGTGCAATAATCCCTACTCAAGAAAGGCCTGTAGAGCCGGTTGCCCACAGTTATGCCCAGATAGCTTTTGAGTATCTCTAGAGATGGAGATTCCATAACCTCTCTGGACAGCTACAGTGCTTGGTCACCTTCACAGTAAAAAAAACATTTCCGGATGTTCAAAGGAAACCTCTTGGCTTTGTATCTGCTTGTGCCTGTAACCATTGTCTTTGTTATTGTGGAAGATTGATTCTGGCCTCTTTGAACCCTCCTTTCAGATATTTATATACATTAGTGATGTATCCTACCCTTAGCTTTCTCTTCTGTTGGCTAACAGTCCCAGTGCTCTCAGCCTGTCCTCCATTCCCTTTGTCACCTTCCATGGCCCTTTGTCAGACACTCTCTGGTATGTTCATGTCTGTCTTGTACTGAGTAATCCAGAACTGTACACATCAGTCCAGGTGTGGCTCATCGCTGTTGAGCAGACAGGAAGTCCCATTTCTTTTTACCTGCTTACAGCACTTTGCCTAATGCAGATACCATCAGCCTTCTTCACTGGCTTATATTCAACTTCGTGTCCTTCCAAAGCTTCTCTCCAGCTGGGAGAGGTCCAGCATGGGTTGATGACTGCGTTTGTTCCTCCCCTGGTGCTCAACTTTGCTTCTTGGACTTTATGAGATTCTAGTGTGCCCATTTCTCCAGCCTGTTGAGTTTCTCATGGATTGCCACCATGACCATCTGCCATCCAGTTTGATGTCAGCTTCAGACTTGCTGAGAGTACACTGTACCCCATCATCCAGATCCTTAATGAAGATGTTAAACAGGATTGGTCCTAGAATTGACCCCTGAGATAGATTGCTAATTACTGGCCTCAAACTAGACTTTGTGCCACAGATTTGTGCCACATTTGGGGCTTGGCTATTCAGGCACTTTTCAACTCACTTTTCTGTTTGTCCAATCCACATATCAAGAGCTTGTCTACATGTGCCCTATAACAAGATCTTATGGGAGACAATGCCATGGGCTTTATTGAAGCCCCTGTAGACAATATCCACTGCTGTCCCCTAATCTACCAGGCCAATCATTTCTTCATAGAATTCATATTCATGCTGAATGCTCCTGACGAATTCTTTGTGATGTGCCTGGTAATGCCTCTGTACATGCAACCTTTCCTGGGGTTGAAGCAAAGTTGACAAGACTGATTGCTTGAATCCTTCTTATTGCCCTTTTTGAAAATAGGAGTGACATTTGCTTTCTTCTAGCCTTTGGACTCTTCTCCCAGTTTACATGATTGATCAAAGATTATTGAGAGTGGCCTTGCAATGACATCTGCCAGCTCCCCTCACACTTGCAGGTGCATCCCACAAAGGCCAGAGGATTTCAATATGTTGGGTTTGCCTAGTTATTTTTGGACCTGATCCTCTTCCACAAAGAGTACATCTTCCTTGCTCCAACCTTACCTCCTAGTCTCTGGGGTCTGGGATTCCTAGAGGCCGGTCTTGATAGTAAACACTGAGTTGAAGAAGATGTTCAGTTTCTTAACCTTTTCCATATCTGTGTTACCACATCCCCCATCTTGCTGAGCAATGGGCTCATGTTTTCCCTAATCTTCCATTTATCACCTGCATACTTTGCAGAAGCCCTTCTTGTTGTCTTTGACATCCCTGGCCAAATTAGTTGCAGTTGAGTTTTAGTTTCCTTAACTTTTCCATGCTCAGAAGTTGTTTATGTGTCCCTCTTAGGTTACCCAGCCTTATTTACACTTTGTATGCTTCATTTTGTGTTTGAATTTGGCTGGGATCTTCTTCTTCATGCATGTAGGCCTTCTGCCGTTCTTTGGTTTTTTTTCAACACTTGGCCTTGGCAGAGGTGATTCTTGAATGCTAATCAAATTTCTTGTGTCCCATTACCTAGTGCCTGATTCCATGGGACTCTTCCAAGCATTTATTTGGAGAGGCCAAAGTCTGCTCTTTTGAAGCCTGGGACTGTGAGCTTGCTTTTCACCCTCCTTTGTGCTCTCAGGATCTGGAACTCCACTATTTCATGGTCACTGCAGCAGGCTGCCTTGGACTTTCGAATCATCAATGTATTCAGGAACCCATATTTCTTGAAACACTGATAAAAGTCATAATAACCCTAGATATTGGTTTATCCTTGACAAAACTGGGGCAATATCCCATTACTCTATGATTTATGAATGAGTTTTTTACCAGCCCTTCTTAAGAAGCTTCTCTACTCTTTATAATTTTGTAAGCTAACATTTTGCTTATAATAACTGTACTAATTAACTTTATTTTCATTCTTGTTGTATTGGTGTTTCCAAGTAAATACAAAATATATTAGTGTTCGATTGATACAATTCTTTGAACAAAGAGGAGAAATTAATTTCTATACAGGAGATCTTGTGTTATCCATTCTCCCTAAGAAGAGGTGACTTCATGATCAGTATGAAAATGTATTAATGACAAAAGAAACCATATTTTACACATTATATGTGCATTTGTATAAAATACAAATGCAACCAGATGTGGATTTCATCATGTTATATAAAAGAAACTGTGTGTAACTTGAATTTGACTTTATTATAATATTAATATTGTTCTACATCTTCTTGAGGGTTTTTTTTATGCTTCATATTGATATATCAGAAAATGATGTAGGCTGCTGACTTTTCTACAGAATTAATCTTAACTTTGATCCTTTTATCATACTGTGCAGGAGTTCTGAAGAGAGCTAGTGGGGAGCTTTTAATAGGAGAAACTAGAGCAAATGAAACCAGCGTGCTTCCTGAACAGTTACTTCAGGTAGAAGAGGTGAGTATGAAAAGAATCCTACACTTTGGGGTTTTCTTTTGTGTGTGTGTGTCTCCAGTGTAGACTGTCATCATGTTCATTATAAACACCTATTGCTGTAGTTTCTTTACTTCAGCTACTGTGATTACTTCTATGTGAAAAGTTTCTGTTTAGATGGAATAAAATCTTACGGCATTCAAAGTAGTTGTTGGCATTTAGTAATTAATAATAGAAAAAAATTAATTATAAAATACCGCATAACAAAATGGGAAAAAAATTACTAAAATATTACAGCTTTCTTATTATTGTACATGTAATCTCAAAGAATCTTGAAGAAGATTTATGAAGTTCTTAGAATTTGCTCATTGTGGTTCTTCCTAGAGGTATAGGTACTCATACAATGAGTATGTTCTTTGATGCTAACAAACCACTGTGTAATAAGCAGTACATTTGTAGAATGTATATAGAAGATTTTTTTATCTGTCTCCCATGTAATACAAAACACATTTTTATTGTTGGTTTTGTGGCATCTAAATGCTGCAATAAATCTGATACTTAATCATAGTGGAATTTAATTTTTTAAAGGCTTGATTTTAATGCTGAAATTTTTTTCAAATTGTGATTTGGATTGGTGTGTAAGACTAATATGTATTACAAAGAAGAATCTATTTTATGTAGATTGGGATGTACTTGATCCCCATCAAAAAAAAAACGAGGGAGTGCAATGTCCATGGGGGCTGTCTCTGTGCTTACAAGAGCTGAATTTTGCTAGTAGGCAAAGGGAAAGGAAAGAAGATACAACTTTTAAATTGAAGACAACTGGAAGGGCTTCACTTTGTACCCTTTCATTCTCTTCCAGTTTAGTATTATAGCTGCAGGAATAGTTAGGAGTCTGTCTTTTCTATTCTCCTACTGTGCCCTCATGGTGGAGATATTTACTGAACATTGTCTTATGTCATTAAAATATGTCTCTTACAGTGGTGCAATTCTCAAATGGCCACTTCAGGGAAAGGTTTAAGTTTGATCTAAGTCATAAGAGCAATGCAAAGTCAAATAAATCAAAAAGTAATGATGTCCTACTGTGTCTACTTCTGGCAACTATTACACTTCAGATTACTTCAGAAGTCTCTGTTTAAAGAAGGCAAGGAACTGATGTAAAACCACAGTAAAAGCCAGCATTGGCTAAAAATTACAAATCTCTATTTAAACATTTTAATATTTTCTAAATCCAGTTCCAGAGAAGGGAAATACAGTGTGGCTGTGTTAAAACCAGCTCCTCTTAAGTGTTTCCCATTGAGATTCATGAATAGTAACTTCTAGTTGCTAACCTTGCAGTGAAAATTATTACAGGGTATGAATTGGTAGATTACTTGTTATAATATTGAAAATATATATAAATTCTTTGACTTTGTTAAGTACATTATGTTAAAGATTACAAAATAAGTAAAGAAGAAACATTTTTTTTAAAGCTGTCTTGTTTAAACAGGAATTTTATTTTTTGAAAAATTTGAAGACAAGTTTAATGTTGTCAAGCATGTTCAGTTTGTTGAATGTAAATACTGCTTTTAGTATGATTTCAACACTAGTGGACTGTATTTTAAATTATTTAAATTAATTTCAAAATATGATGGTGTCCTGTAATTTAATTATGGACGTGAATTTAATTTTTGGACAGTATAAACACTCACTAATGATTTTGGATTGATTTAATTTTAATATGTATTTCAGCCTATTTTACTGAGTTTTGGCTGGAGAAATGCATTTAAAGACCTGTCTTCTTCTGTGGCTCACTGCATAACAATAGCAATTGAGGATTTTTCATCTAAAATTCTTCAACATGAGCAGAAAGAAGAGTGTTCAGCTGCAGGCTTTGCAATGAGTCTTGTAAACAACCAGCAAATGAGGGAGTCCTGCAGAGCAGTCCAACAGGAGGAGCAACCAAAACGAATTGCTAAGGCAGGTATCAAAAGATCTGAAGTTTGAAGGGAGACAGAATGCCAAGGCTGTTTGCCATTTACACTTTGAAGTACTTACAGTACTATTAATATTCTATATCTTATATAAATGGAATTAAGAAGAAAGTGAAAGGCATTACAATGTGAAGCTGAACGGAGCTTTAGACAATAGCCCGTAGTTTGTACTTGAAAGAATTAACTTTTAAACTTCACTGGCATTATTTTTTTCAGCCAAAAAGTTCTAAAGCATTCTGATTATTATCTGCTCTGTTACCAAGTGGTTCGATGGGAAAATGTCGAAAGCTTTGAAATATGGCTGTAAAGGGATTTCCTGTATTCATATCATTAGACATGCCATTCAACTAATTGGCATAACCAGTAATAAAACCAATTTAGAGTTATTTGATTTGGCTGAAAGGTCATTTATTGATTAAATTCCTTTTGAAAGGAAAGGTATGTTTGAGAGACTTTTTTTAGTAAGATTTGCAACTATTCTAGCAGATGTGGAGTGCTGTTAATGAATGCTTGCTGGAAATAACACGTTGAGCTTTGGGGAAATAATTTTAGGGAGATTAATGTATGAATTTATAAGGAGAGGACATGTTTGTTTCCAAATCCAGTGTTAAAAAATGTGTTTGTGTATTTTCCAAATGTAATTAGTTTAGAAAATTATTTACAAGGAATTAACCTTGTGCTTTGAATGTATGTTTAGTGACATCAAAACCGAATGAAGGCCTTACTGGCCTAAGATGGTGTTAATTTTCCCCCTGGTATAGAATATGCAGCTTTAAAGCAAGAAGGAATGAAAGAATATTTAATTTACTTTAAAGAAATGTTACTCCTCTGTTTAAGATACTAAAATGTTTATGAAGCTGATTCAATATATTAATGTTTATATATTTATGCTAATTTCATTATTCAAGAATCTTATCCTAGCATGTATAAATTAAGCAGTGCTGTCAGAATACAAATAACGTGGTGCCACATTTATTTCTCTCAGTTTTGTTCTGACATCATGGAAGAACTTGACACATTGCTCCCATTGGCTCTGGCCTGCAGAGATGATTCTCTTCAGGAAATTAGAGAAAACTTTGTTGAGGCCTGCAGCAAAGTGGCAACAGCTGTTTTGGCAAGACTAGAGGAGAAAAGCAAAGACGTTCCCTTGAAGGCCCCCCTGCAAGACCTGTATGCTGCCCTTTCCACAGCGATATATGTGTTTCAGCATTTTACAATGTATAGCAATTTAATGAGAGAAACAAGCAAAACGTATGTCCTTTTTACTTAAAATGGTTATTTCAAACATAAATAATATGAGAGTATATACAGTATTGTGGTAGTTTTCTAAATTGCATCATAGTTTTTAGCACATACAGTATATATACTATTTATAGAAATACCCGAATCAACCTGAGAGTCTAGAGAGTCATTGTAAAACAAATTATTTATGTGTAACATCTGCATTTGATTTGCAGATCAATTTTTCTTAATTATTAAATTTGAGAAAATAGGATTGTCCAGGGAACTGAATGTACTCTGCTTTTATATAAATAAAGTTACAAGGCCTGGATATCCTTTTCTGGCCTTTGCAATGCCCAATTTTCATAAAATCTGATTCAGCACATAGCAATATTAAAGGACAATATAAAAATACATTTCTGTGCTTTTTGCTAACACTATGTACATTCAGGCATATAAAGAAGTACATACATTGTAGTTTTAGAATTTAGTTTATTATTATATGCAGAATAAAAATTAGAGAATGTATGAAGTAGGAATGTAAAGTCAAAGGCAGGTTTAACCTGGGGGGAAATATAATTGCACTTGTTTTTAGGAGATTTTGTCTTTAGGTACTAGGAGTCTATTGGTGCACATGTTTCTAGCCAAGTGCAATTTAAAAGTAGAAAAGTGTTTTTGGGGGAGGGACCCTGAAGTAGCACAATTTCTAAGGAGTGTATGACTTATAAGTGGTTATATACACTGTTGAGCTGCTTTCCTTCTGATATTTTACTGTCTCCTGCTGTGTCTTTGTGAGTGGGAAGTCTGAGCCAAAATACTGCTCAATAATTCTCCTTAGGTGTATTATCAAAGAGTTTTAGCAAATACCTATCAAAAGCAATCTCTGTACTCTGTGCTCATGTTTTCTTTGTCACACTCAGTGCTGATGTAATAATTGCTGATGCAAGAGTGCTGCAACACAGAAACTCCAAATAAGTGAATGACAAATTGTACTTGTCTCAGAAAATAGGATGAAGTAATTTATTTCTCATTATTGGTTAAATGAGAATTTATAGACAAGCAGACATATTTTAAGAACTTTTGAAACAAAAAGTTGCAAAACTGAATGCTAGGTTCAATACCAAGAGGAAATTAATGACTGATACCCACTAATCAAAACTATTTGCAGTGCTAGGGATTGTTACATCCTAGTGCACAGCCTTTCAGTCATTGTCTCTTTAATCATTCTCTCTGAACAGACCTCTGTTCCTAGTGCCTGTCCAAAAATATCAGGAATTCATCAACATTCTCCAATTTCAAGTTACGAACTACTGCATCAGAGTTTGTGCTACAAGTATTTTACAGGATGCTGAGAGCCACTACTGGGATGACTACAAAGCTTTTTACGAGGTGTGAGGTTAAGTTTACTATGGGTCCCTTTTACAAAATGTGTTCTAGTGATTGCCAGCTCTCTGACTAGTCAGAAGCATGAGATCAGCATTGTTTTTACACAAGGACTACTGGAATATACTATTTTGAAATATCTACTATTGCAGGCAATTTCCAGAAATGATGTAGGAAAACATAGTAATTTAAAGAGGAGATAGATTGTTACCATGAAGTGTTTGTGTCATTTACTTCATAAAATATTTATTGTGTGTCAAGACATTTATACAGAGCTCAGTAAACAGGACACCATCATCTTAATCTCTAAGAATTTACACTTCTCTCAGAAAGTGTGACATATGG
Organism: Parus major; assembly: GCF_001522545.3. NCBI lineage: Eukaryota > Metazoa > Chordata > Aves > Passeriformes > Paridae > Parus > Parus major. The sequence goes on along the minus strand of NC_031799.1, from coordinate 60,911,890 downwards.
ATCCTTTTCTGATAAATTTTTTATCTGATTCTTTGATTTTTATTTTCAATTGCTTCCCCTTTTTACTTCTTGTGAGTAAAGGGTATAACAAAGAAAGGTGGCCAATATAATTACCTACAGCATTCAACAATGTATTTCTGAAATAACCTGTGCCATTTCACTTGCATCTTGAAGTCACAGGTCTATCTATAGCTATAATCCTAATGATTCCATTAAAAAAAAATTAACAAAATTATTTTCATGTATTGGATTTTTTCCTTCATCCTAGCTAAATACAAACATAGGTTAACATACAATGTTTGAAATTATTTTCACTTTATTTCAGAGTGAAATTGTGCATGGGTTTTTATTCAATAATAACTGAGATCTCTTGGAGACAAAGTCTTATCCTTCCATTGCATAATTTTCTGTGTGGGACAATTAGTGTGTTCTGCTAAGCATTTTCTAGAATTCTTTCATGAGACAAAATTCCATCTGATACATGTAATCTGCAGATGAAATATCAGAAGCTGCTCAGTCAGTGACAAAATCTGTGGTGGACAAGGCACGCAGAGCACAGAGTAATTTATCAAAATGTCCATCCCTCAAAGACAAGTAAATAAACATTTCAATTTTGTTTGAATGATAGATAATGAGATAAGAAATGCAGTGGCTTTTGGCAGCTGCTGAATCATGATATGATCTTCATTGTCTGTAGTGCCTATGGTGCTGGGTCTTCATTATTGGTGACTTCACCAATGTAACTTCAATGTAACTTCACCACGGAGAAATAGTTGTCTGACGAGAAAGAATATGGAGTAGCTTAACACTTTTATTGTTACTGAACAGAACCGATGTGTGTAGGAAAGAATGAGGAAAACTGGTGTCTCAGCTCTGTATGTTTGCAGGATTTGAGGTGAAAAGTATGTAATTTTACATCATCACTTCTCTTTTTACTGGGCCATGGGAGATGGCCCAAGGGTGGACCGTGATCTGCTCTGAGTTCCTTCAGGAGGCATGCTGCTGAGCAGATGCTACTTCAATTAACCTCTTGTAGACATCCTAAATGGAAGAGATTGGATTAAGATATATTGCTTGTTACAGAGACAATTCCCTGCCGAAACTTCCAGCAGTGAGAGGTGGCTTCTTCCAACATATAAACTCAGCACGAAGAGTGTGCCACTGGGCCAGGTCTCCAGATTATGTTTTTGAATGAAGCTCTTAGTGTAGCAGACATCTGCTATGGCTGTGGGAACTTATGTTTTCCAACAGTCAAAGAATAAAGAATTGTCTGTTCAGAGATAATACTGAGTGGCTTATGTAATAAAACACAGCTGCTTGTTTCCTCATATATAAGCTAAAAAAAAGGTCACATCTGTTTTTATTACATGAAGCCTGCAAAAATAGCAGATGTTTATCAGTAGAGTTGTCTAAAAATGGCAACAAATAGAAACACAGGTCAGAAAAGGTGTGAATCTCATTTAAATCTTCAGTGATATTGTTGTTTCTGCAGTGGAGGTACAATACTAAAAAAGGGGGAAAGAGCTATTACTTAAATAAACCAGAGTGGAAAACATGAAAAAAATTGTGTTTATAATTACAAAGCTAAAAAGTGAAATTTGTCAACAAGCTTGTTTCTTTTGTTCTTTTTCATAATTTTGGCCACTTTTTAATCTAAAATTCAGTTAAAATATTATGTCAGAGAAAAAGCAAATAGTGACAACTTCCAATAATCTGCTAATGCTTATGCTAATGTATTTAAAGAGAAGCCAGATTATTTTTTGATTTTTGTTTATAAAGAATGCCTACCAAACTCTGTAAGTGTTTTAAAAATTCTGGGGTTATTTTATATTTCTAATAATTCTAAAATATCAACAAATTCTTAAAATATTTCTCAGTTCCTTTGGGATATGAGAACTGAAGATAGAAGTCTCTGTTCTCAAAAAGCTTCATGATAAATATTCACGTGCTGAATCGGTATTAGTTGAAATGTTTAAATGTGAGTTTTTCTGTGAACTTTTTATAAATAATATGGATTAACTCCTGTGATTTTGACTCCTCTGTATTTTTTTCTGTGTCTTAATGGGACAGATATTTTTGGACAGTGAAATATTAATGCCAATGCTGATTCTTTGCCAGAAAATGTTTGGTTTCAATGCATTCAAATTTCAAGGAGAAAAAAATATCATAGTAGAAAAATCTGGTTATCTCTTATCGTTGGTTTAATAGTTCAATTTTTCTTTTCTCGCATATCTGTTATATATAACCAAGGTTTTATAATCATGGTTATGAATTTCTGAATTTCTGAATCTGGGTAAATGCATATGCTTAAGTAATTTAAATAATTATTTTCTTTGCAGACAAAGAAACTGCCCTGTTAGTTTTATCCAACTTATTCTACTGCATACAGAATACTGTCTATGTTTTAAAATGAAACTTCTAACTATGGATTTTGAGGTTATATAAGGATATCTTATGTAGGATGTAAGAGTTCAAATGCTATGGTTTTATTTTGTGGCAGAACTGTAATATTGTGACTGAAATGCAGCATATTTCCTTGCAAATAAAGATGTCTCACATCTTTTCAAAGACTAGTTTTAGCCATCATATTCCTGGAACTCTTTAGCTATTTCCTTTCAGATTGAATTAATTATACCTATAGGAGTTAAATTGACATTTTGGAAGGAGTGGTTTTGTTATGTAATGTGTGCTGGTTTTGATAGGGGGAAAGATGCTCATTCTCTGTCCAGATGTGGCATTACTTCTGCTGTGCTCTTCACCATGATCTATGGACTACTCTGCCTCCTAAGACAGCCCAGGAGATTCTTACAGATGTGCTAGAGCGATCTTTGGATATTCTGTCATCCAGATATTGTCAGGTGTGTCCCAGTTACAAAAGAACACCACAAATCAGGTAATGGTTGTATATTTAATGAACCGTTTTGATGGATAAAAGAAGTAAATGTTCCTTTTCTGTTACTCACAGCTTTGATTCAAATTTCAATGTTATTGAACATGGCAGAGGGAATAGACCAAATCTATGCATTTTGATGTTTATTTTAATAAAATGTATTTTGTATATTTAAGTATATTTAGTAATAATATTGTAAACTGGGCAGAATCAAAGGCCTCTTTCAACTCTCCAAAATGGATTGGTTTGAAAGCCTCACAATGAAAGTGCATTGAGGATTAGTGATGCACGTAAAAAATGTGGACATAATTGGCAATGTCAGGATTAGAAATCAAGTTGTTGATTCATTAAGAAAATTTAATGCGTTCCGGTGGAATTGTGTTTTAATATGACTTTTCAAGTGAAAGAACTACAAGGTCACGTCAAAAGATTTGTCAGAATTTGCCAGTGGTGTAGAAAGAGAGAGGAGAAATGGCTTTCTGTCATTTTAGGAAATAAAAAATAGGAAGCTTTTCTTGTTGCAAGTCTTACATTTTGCCCGAGAGGAGGGTCTTTTTGAGAAATACTGAAGCAGATGCCTTCAAGTGGAAGTTTACCCTACCTTTGTCTTTACTATCCAATGTCATGTTTTACTGAATAAATAGATGTATTTTCTCCTAACAGAATCACAAAGAATTACAGAATGGGTGACATTGGAAGGGACTGCAGTGGATTATGTGGTCCAACCTCCCTGCTCAAGCAGGGTTGTCCCAGAGCACAGGGCACAAGGCCAAGTCCAGACAGCTCTTAGATGCCTCCAGTGAGGGGGAATCCACAACCTGCCTGGGCACTCTGTTCCAGTGCTTAGTCACCCACACAGTGAGGAAGTTCTTCCTTATATTCAGGTGGAATTTCTGGTGCACCAGTTTCTGACCATTGTCTTTTGTCCTATTGCACAGCATTAAAATAAATGCATTGCACCACTATGCAGACTTAAAAGAGTTTGTCATTTTAGAGAGTTAAAGGCACTAAGCAGGTACATGTTCTGTGTGAGTGAAGAGTTATGTGCTGTCATCTAAAGTTTTATTATGAAAAGTATTGTTGTGAAATCTCAAATAACTTGCACAAGATCCTATTCTTGAAATGGGTAGGAAAAAAATGAAGTTTTATTCTACATACCTATTTGTGTGCTCTTTTCCTGTAATAACTTACTGTAATCAGGCTCTTCTATATTTTTGGTACAGAGTTTTGGTACAGAGAGGTTTCCTGAAAACTTGCCTGGAAATTCTTTTGGGGAAGAAGTTCCCTGAAATATGAAAGTATTACTTAAATGTCATAGTAGTCAATTCTATATGAATTTACTTCAAACTACTGAACAAGAAAAAACTTTTTACTGCTGTTCAGGCCAATGACGTGTGATGCACTGCCAGCCAGTATCAACAGGCAACAGATTACTCACATTGTATGATGTTGCATGGAATTAGTTTGGCAAATTGAAGATTAAGTTCTTCTCTTCCTATTTTTTTGCCACATCAGGATTTGAATGTACATTTTAAGTATAAGAAAAACAAAGTTTATATATATTTACTTGTAGTTTAGAAAGTAAATAATTCATGCCTAATGACATTGACCTTTGAAAAATGACATTTGCAAACTTTTAAGTCTTCTTTTTACTAGTTTCATTAACAACATTTCTGTGAAATAGTTGATTTTTTACACAGTAGTGGGTGGAGACTTCCTGTATGACTGAAGAGGAGATTTTAAAGCCCATGCTATGGTTTTGGTATTTTATCCTGTCAGAGACAATGTCTGCTTAATTGGAACTTACCACTATCAAGATGTCTTAAGTAATGTTATTCTTGGGGGGGGTTTTTGCCTACAGAATTGATATTGCAGCAATTTTGATGTCCACTGAAGATATGCTCTGGTCGATTTGTAGTTCTGTGCAGGAGTTTCTGAATCCACACAAAGACAGAGATCTCAAGATCTATAAAATACATAGCCACTGCAATAGTCTGATCTCTGTGCTGGCTATTTTAACTTCACCACTGAAGAATTTGTATGAGTAAGTATGAAATAAATATTCAATTTGAGATAAAATTGCTTCTTGAGTTTACATAAGTAGATCCACAAGGTGAATTTTTGTGTTAAAATCAAATGCAATGCATAGTATTGACAAATTTTATTAGTCTTTGACTATTTCTCAATTATATCCCATATTTATTTTTATGATCTTACCTAAAGCCCAGTTATATTGGCTGAGATTTTATTAGCTTTGGATCAAATTCCTGTGCTGTACATTTTTATTTTTTTTTCTGTTAGTAAAATTGACCATAGTGAATGTCTGGGTTGATTAGTTCTGTGACAAATCCAGCAGAATGTCATTAATTATTACTGTCCCAAATTTTCAATTTATTTTTCCAGTTAGGTCATATTTCTTTTATGGTCTTACCAATCTGAAAACATTTATTACTATGGTACCAAATACTTTGGCGAGGTTTTCAAGGACTTAGTCAATCATCTATTGAAAAAAAATCATATTACTAGTTCAGATTTATCTACTTTAGGCTTCCAGCTAAATCAGAATGTTATGTTGTCATCTGATAATGTTTCTAGAAATACTGGAATGTAAAGATAATTTACTGAAATGATCATCTCATTATATGACCAGTATTCAACAAATATAGTTAAAAGAATAAGAATATAGAATGCCCTTACTTATAAAATCATGTCTTCACAAGTCACAGCTGTAGAAAATGGACATGTAATTTGCAGTGAAATTGGGTCTGAGTCTTTTGTTGATAAAATTCTTCTGTAAATTTGGTGTAAGAGACAATACAAAGTGAGATCACAAAATAAAAAAGAGGGACAACAAAAGCCCAAACTAATGAAGCTACATTCTATTCAACTGGCTTTTATTTTATTATTCAAAGTAAGAAAATTCTAGGAAATACTAGGGTGGAGACCTCCTCCATATAAGCTTCTTTAACTAATTTTTTTTTGTCATGTGTGGGCTTATTTTAATGTTTGTGGGCTCTAAAGAACATGCAAAAATGGATTATAACTGGATGTTTCATGTTATATAACACAGGCTTATGAATAGATAGCAATTTAGGTGACTCAGGAACAGATAGGTAGTCCTGCTGTGGCAGTAGGAACGGAGGCAGAAAAAGACATTGCAATAGCTGTAACTGCTTCTAGTGTCAGTTTTGGTATTTCATCTTTCTTTTATGAAAGCCCTTAAAATGATAGACCAATATAAATGTACAGATAAATTATTTATTCCTTTTATCAATTCTAGTCTCCTCCACTGATCAATATTGTTTAGATATTTATGTATACATAGCATTTCAAAAAATGTGTGCTTTCTGGAAAACTCACAGTTTCAGAACGAAGTGCTAATGAAAAGCTTGGTTTTTATTTTATGTAAAATGCTGCAGGTAAACAACTTGGTCATATAGCTTTCACTATAGTTAGGAATGTGAATTTCATTACCTGAAGTTGCTTATCTGGAGATAAAAAACTTGACATGTGCAGAATATAGCAGCTCATTTAATTTACTAGTACATTAAAAAGTACTCTGCAAATCACCACCAAAATATGGCAGCTTTGTTTAAAAAGAATATGAAAAATCGTCGTATTTTGTTATAATCTTACAAAAATAATATTAACACAGAAGATCGTTTCCATATAGATGATGTGTGTTTTAAAGTAAGTAAAATTGGATATTTTTAATGAACTTCTACTCAGAACTTGTGTTTTCACAATCTGTCACACCCCCTTATCAAAACAATTTTTTTATATTCTATATGTAAATGCAGCCAATATTTGTCGGGAAACCTAGCCCAGTGTCCAAAGTACAAATTAAAAAGTGGCTTGGTCACTCAGCTTAAATGACTATATTCAACTGGAAACACCTTGATACAGTGAATTTTAGGTATAGTACCTAGGTCTATTGCTTACTGGGCTATGCATTGATAGACATTAAGAGTCTATCAATAATAAATTTAAAAGTTATGCCTGATTTTAAAGGAATACTAATCTTTCATCAATTCTCTTTGAAATTACATTGTATAATCACAATTTCCATCTGTTATATTTCCTCTATATCTTTCAAACCTTTGGGAAAATTAAGTAGAAGTGAAATCTTCTTTTCTTTTAAATCTATCATGCTATATTTTGGTACTGTAAATTTTCCCTTAGAAGACTAGAAATCAATTAATCCTTAGACTTTTCGGGAAATTTCTGTGTGATCATAAAAGTGGCAGTGATGAAACATTGTTTTCCAGGAGTTGTGTAATAATATGACTGGCTTATTTCCAACTTACTAGAGAGGCTGTATTCTCTGTTGCTAAAGGGAACTAAAATTATTCAAATTTCTTAATTATTTTGTGGAAATTGAGCAAAACCATAATGATGCTGAAAAATTACTAATATCCGTAACTTCAAATTAGATGATTCTGTTTTCTCATTCCTGATTTTGTGATCTAGAGTTTCTTTTCTGCATGACAAAGTTACTTAGATCCGGTTTGAAATTCACCTATGAATCTTGGGTGGTAAGGTTTAATACTTGTTTTAATGTGCTTCTTTTTTCTTCACCCTTCTATGGCTTTCCTGAAGTATCTTTAGCATAATGGAAATGTTAATTGGAAAGGACTGCTGGATGTTGTCTAATCTAGCCTCCTCCTTCTGAAAGCAGATCACCAAGAGCAGTCCAACATGGCATGTGTCAGCTGAGTCAGTCACACTCCAGGAACTGAAGTTTTACAATTTTTTATTAAGCCTGCTCTACAGCTGCCTTAGTGCAAAATATTACCTCATATCTAGTGTGAACCCTCAAAGCTGCTGGCTATAATTTGCTATATCACATCAGCCCCCACTGACAAAAGTCGGGTCAGTGTTGTCTTTGTAATTACTTTTTGGGTGGTTGTAGGCTGCCATTAGATGAATTGACACTTTAGCCACCTTTTCAGCAGAGTAAAGGAGTCTATGGGCCTCAAATATTTCTTACAGGTGATTCAGTTTAGTCTTCTGCAGTTTCCTCACATCCTCCTTGAACTGTAGGCGCAAAAGCTGGACAAAATATTCTAGGTAAGGCTTAAACTGTTGACAAGCAGATGAATTACTATCTTTGTTTTAGTTGCTGTGTTCCTCCTAATGAAGCCCAGTTGAGTGTGATTTGAATTTTTTCTAGTGATAATATACTGTTGCCTTGTCTCCAGCATTCTGCTGCCCATAAACCGCAGGTTTGTGGTTGGGTAGGGTGGCACTCAGACAAGTCAATTCCCAGCCTAGGTTATCTATTGTAATTCTGTAGCTAAACAGTTGCTCTTCACCTCAGTCGACTCTGTGAATTTCTGTTGGCCCAGTCATCCATGTGTAGGCACTCAGCTGCTGTGTTACTGTTCACTAAACCGTTCCCCCAGTTTAGTGTCACCTGAAAATGTCCTCAGCAACTGTTCTGTGTCCACTTTTGTCCATGCTGTCAAAGGACCTGTGAACAATGAGTCTCTAGAATGTGCTCCCCAAATCCACTGAGTGTTGCTGTTTTCTTGCTGCTTACTCAAACCTCTGAAATAAGGATTTTCATACTTCTGAATTTCCAATCATCTTAGTCTTACTCACTGACAAGATTGTTAGTGGGATTTCATGTAGTGGGTCACACAGTTTCAGTGCTGCCTGTGATGAATACACAGAAGACTCCAATGCCATTCTTGACTCATTAGTTTGTAGAGGAGTGAATTATCTGGGCCTCAAAGTAGAGACTGTCTTCTGCCTCAGGTTGAGGTTTGCTCTGGAGCAGATCTATTCTTGCACTTGTTCTGGTATTCTTTAGTCTTTTGTATTGAGTAGGTAATGATTGTCTGTAAAGGAAGAAGATAAAGAGTAAGGTGGATGCATGTTTCTGTGATTTCATACTATGAGTTGTTACATCTTATTTTCTCAGCAAGAAGTCAGGCAACTTATTTAAATGTTGAGAGGCATTTAGAGAGTCTATTGGCAAAATTGCTCTCTATTGTCATAAATTCAATGTCATTCGTATTTAAAGACTGAAAACATTTCTCTTTAATATATGAGTTATAACTCATGAAGTTGCTTTTTAGTAATGTTTATTCCTTATACAGAGAGAAATCATACAAATACTACAAGGAAATATCGTTAGGATGCATCTTGTTGGCATCTTGTTTCTTCACACCTGCACTCAGGTTTAGAGGATCAATTCTCACCTTGTCATATTCTACTGAAGAATAAAACCACTATAACTTTAAATCTTGCTGTGGTATTAAATCTGCTCTCCACTGCTTTGAGATAATAGGCAGCTGCTTTAGCATAATTTGAACCAAAAACAAATGTCCTACTAGCTATTATTACTTCTGTCAGAAGAATAGTTGAACAGAAGCTGCCAGAACAGTCTGGCAGAGAGTTGGGGTTTCCTGGCAAGAATTAGCTAGCCAGCAGTGGACATTAAGAAATGATGTCATGAAAATTACTATATTATCATTAGACACTTGATTTTTTAATAGCATTTGCAGCTATTCTAATATTTAAACAATATTTAAAATCCTCAGATTATCTCTGTCTCACTTCAAAAATTTCTGTAGAGATTTTGGTATAGGCAAATAAGTCAAAATACAAAAATCTGCCCTGTGCTTCTCCTTAGGATACAGCTAATAAATCATATTTAACAAGCTGCTTTAGTCCAGAATTCTCTCAAACAGTTCTTACACAACCAGTAGACAAGATGTGGTCTTTTTTTTTTTTTTTTAAGAGATTTCTAACCAAAATATACTTATCACACTTTTGTGTAGGATGTTTGCTCTATACTTTGCTATATACAGAAAAAAATATTTCAGTGGATAAGAGACAATAAGATTTCCTTTTACTTTCATAATATTGAAACTACTGTCCTTAACATAATTCTTTTTAAGGTAGGGTTCTTCTTTTGGCTATATTAGAATTGTAGCTTTATCTTTAATCTTCAGGTTTTCATGAATTCACAAAGAGCACAAATTCACTGTACTAAAACTTCTCAGATTTTTCTTAGTTAACATCCTCTAGATATCTGTAGCAAATTCTTTCTATTATTTTTTTATTAGTAAGTGTGGTTTCCAAATAAAACGGTCTGTCTTTTAGAGAGGTTCAGAAACTTTACACCTTTACCTTTCTTGTTGAAAAAGTATAATTCTCTTTCTTCTTTCATCTGCGTCTAATAGACATATAGTTATAGTTCTGAATTACTTGAGATGAAAGATAAAAAATTTACAGTCAAGTAAAATGAAAAGTAAGGTGCTTGTGCAGTGATAATTGTTTATATTTAATGGAGGATGTAACAGGCTGGAATTCCTCTCTGCTGGAATTGTAAAAGTGTAAATGAGGAAAAAAAAGAGAAGAGGCCAAGTGGCATCCATACTATCACACATGATTAAATCCTAGTGGCTGCTAGAGACTTGTACAAATACTAATAGTTTATTACTAAACAATAATTAAAGGCAAATATTAGATTAGACAATCCTGTTCTCACACATATCTATATTCCTATCATATAGTTAGTTTATAAAATTTTTCATTTTTAGTATCCACAGATTTTGCTTCTCATACCATTTGAATAAGTGAAGTATTGAAAAAATGACAGCTAGTAACAATCTAGTTCTTCTTTAGTCCTTTATATTTGAAAAAAACCCAGTATTCCATTTCTCTCAAGCCAGTGACATTCCAAAGCTTCTGGTTCAAATTTTTGTCCAGTTTAATCCAAAGTCTATATATGCTTGCATGTCAGTATAATTTCAAAGGACACTTTACATATCATTATTGTGAAAGTATTGAAAATACTATGCATTTTTGTTATTCAGGAAGAGATATAGAAATGAATGACTGAAGAGAAATTTGCTTCTTTAATGCATTTTCAAACATAGTTTGAAAATATGTTACATAGGAATAAAAATAAGAAGAAAACCTGAATAACAGTTATTAGATGCTGAGTTACAAAGAGTGAAGGTAAATAAAATACAGAATTCTATTTTTTACAGTATATAGGTTTGCAATTATGTGTTTGCATACATATATGAATAGTATTTTTCATAAGGTATTTTCTGTCTTCTTTTCATATAGATATATAGATATAGATATACATATACATATAGATAGATAGATAGATATGGATATATAGATATATATACTTAGTAGTAGTGATCCAAGGGGATTTTCAGTCTCCCATGTAACTCAGTATTTGGTTTCTTCCAGGACATTTCTGGATAATTCTGATGAACATCTTCCTCAAGATTTTTCAGAAGTCTTTTATCATCCATTACACTGGTTGTTTTGCATACCATCATCCTGTTTTTTCTTTCTGAAGTGAGTATCAAAAGTTGATTGTTGTAAATGAATCACCAGATAGTCAGGATTAGTCAAATATTGTTACATTTTGAAGAGTATATCTGAATAAATGTCTAATTATTATTCTGATTTTTAAGACATAGCAGCATTTTTAAATTCATTACAGATTTCTCTAATCTTTGAGAGTATGAAGAAAAATTGCACTGAAAGCACTGTATTTTGCTAGTCTGTTAATTATGTTTGATATTTGAATTATCTGTAAGGTTTTCTGGCTTTAATTAAAGATTATATAGTTCTTGACAATACAGAAGTTCAGCACAGTAGCTGTTCTAAGGGCCTTATAATTAAAGGAGAGATAAAGGATGTATGCCCTTCTGTTTAGGATTGCTGTTTTTAAAAAAAATTGGTACATAAATAACTCATTGAACAATATGCTGGTTGATCATAGTTGAATTTTTTGGAGATTATTGAATGGTGAAAAGCAAAAGCTTAACTTTTCTGTATCACTTTTTATCTTTTCTAAGATAATTATGTATGTTTTCTGAGGTGAAATTAAGATAGATTTGAATAAATAACAGAAAACTATTCCAGAGCTAGTATGCACTTAATTTGCATGGAAGAAAGGTACTAAAATACAGAACTCCTCAGTCGCCAAATAGGAAACTGCAAAGTACAAAAACAGGTATATTTCTGAGAAGATACAGTCAGTGTGCCTTTGTGAGAAAAGTCCATAAATAGAGAGAGTCTTATATACTGTCCTGGTGATAATGAGTGAATTATATTGGTAAAATATTTAATGTTCCCTTTTAACAGCACACCTTTCAGCTGCTCAGAAAAAAAAAAAAAAAGTGGAGGACTCTGTATCTAATGAATAATTCTGAGGTGTTTCAATTTTCATTGCAGAAAACTATTTTAGAACATCTTTCATCAATTCATGGATTGTTTTCTGATTTTACATCTTATATCGAATTAAAATTTGTGTTTACCATGTATAAAAAAATTGGAAGCACATGCCATTTTATACCACTAAACTGTGGCCACCTGATTTTTAGCTGATGACTCTAACCTGTCATACTTAGATATTAGTCTCCCCAAGCTTGCTATGTAAAAAAAAAATAAGTTGCTAGTTCTTGAAATTAATTTGTTTACTATGTAAACTGATTTCCTACATTATTTTTCATTGCTGAAAATGGCTACGGTCTGTTTAATTTTATCAATTTGACTCCAGCATCAATGTCAAGGTTGTTGCCATGAATTAGCATATCTGCTTGCCTTATAACATCTTGAACTTAGCACATGAGGTTTTCTTTCTTTCTTTCTATCTTGAATACAAACCAAAATAATATAGTTGGTTATCAAAATAAATAATTACTGATAATTTATATTCTTTTAGTGGTAATTGTGATTCCTTAGTGGTAATTGTGATTCATTCTTTGCCTCACTTGGGGTTTATAATTATAATTATAATTATACCATTTGCAAATCAAAGTTGGGGTTTTTTTCTTCTACTGTACAAAACAGGACATTTATATGTGTGATATTTATATGTACTTCACCTTTTGTCACTTTTTATGAGGCTAGTCTTATTTTCACTAGTACTGAGCTATGAGGGTGAGAGAACATATGTCTCTCCATATGCACATTACAAAAGTTCTCAGCGCATTTATTGGTGCTAGCTTCATGGCTGTAGGGAATGTCTGCTATATTTTATTTTTCCTCCAAGTGAGTCACACCATTGTACATTTCAATTTGCAAGATGCTTAAGGAGCCAAGAACTGGTGTATATTACAACATGATAACTTCCCATCTGGTCAATGACAGACAGCTTTTTTTATTCAATTCAGATACTCTAAAAATGTAATTTATTTTTATAGGAATTTAAAATACTATTCTTCATAAATCTAATTGACCCAACTTGTCACTTATCTTTTGAAGTCAATGAGTGGCCTTGTTAGATAGGATAACATGACATTAAAGGAAGAGAAAAAAATTAAACTGGCCCAATTTTTTTAACTGAATTAGTGAAGAGTTGAGTTTGCTGCCAGCCATAGGATTAATTCTAGTCCGAATATAGTAACTGTTTTAATTTTAATTACTAACTACTGATTAGATTATATATACTGATAAGAATATATTATATCTACTATATAGATTATATATATATAAAACTAATCTTGAACATACAGAAATTAGAATAATTCTTTTAGGAGTGCAAAGTCCTAATGTTTAAATACAGTATTCATTTTAAATATGGAGAATTTACTTTGACTGCAAGTTCTATCAATATTTAAATGTATATGTGTATATATTTCTGATAAATATTAATACAATCTAGTATGTGCTAATGTGCAAATGTAATTGTAGAGTCAGTGCTACACTATCAGCAAAACATATAAAGTACCAGATGAAAATCCAAAAAGCTGTACATCAGGTTTTCTGGCACAGACATTGCTTATGAAGTTAGAGGTATTTCCTTTAATATTAAAAGTGCAAAGGCTGAGGTGTCTAAAATCTTCCTTTACTAAAATGACCATTGCAGTGGAGTTTTTTCATAATAGTGGGATGTAAGGCCCTGCTGGAAGATGGGTGCTATGGTTTCCTTCAGTGACTCCAAGGCTGCCCTGTGAGATAGGTGGCATACTGCTTTTTCTGGTAATGGAAACATAGACGTATGAGGGCCTAAGCTAGAGGAGCGTATCAGATGACATTTTCTTTTCCAGGACTTGTAGATTTGTATTGAATATATTGTATAAATAGCAGCTTTGACTCAATAGTGAAGTGCTTGTGCAGTCTATTTTTCTCATATGTGTATTCAAGCATAGCTGAGTGGTGGCACATTTGGCTAAGTCAGAGGTTGTAAAAGTATGCAACTTAATGGAGAGGTACCCCTCTGTTAGAACAACCACATGAGACTATTTTAGTTCTGTCACAAAAGTTATGTGTAAATGGCACATAAAGTGTTTTAGCAGAGACATATAAATACTTCTCTAGTCTGACTGGAAAATGTCAGATTGAAAACCTTCTTTTGAAGAAGGTTTCGACTGATGTTGAAGATGTTTTTTGCATACTGGCAGATGATATTTATACCTGCCTAGTCAATGCATCAGTCCGTATCAAGTACTTAAAATCACGCATGTAAAATTCATGTGCTTAAAAGTTTATCTATGAGGTGCATAAAGTTTCAGTGTTACCAACTATTGTATAAACTTGGAGCCAAAAAAATAAATAGAGTGGCTAAACATAAATTAAAATTTAATTTTAAAAGAACCTTCAAACTAATAAAAACTTAGACATTAAAGGAAAAAAACCTATCCACAATACAATTTTGAAAACTTATTTTTGAAAATGTTTCAAGAATACTAAATACAACAGGCGGTAAACATTTGGCAGGATAGATGAGTTTGTTTGTTAGTTGTTTAACCATAATGTGAGTTTAGTGATTGGTGTCGGGTCACTGGCTGTGTTCAGAGTAAGCCCTGGAATAGTATTTGGAAACCTCAGTTTTTTAGAACATTGGAATCACAAACAGAAAATAAACTGCAAACAGAAAATAAAGTGCAATATTTTTAAAAGCTAATAAATTTGTACTACACCTTCTCACTTCTCGCTGCTGGCAAAGCAGTAACTCAACCAGTCTAATATTTCTTGTGGATCTTTCAGGACACATAAAAATTGAACAACCTAAAGTGAAATTTTGCAACCCCTTGGAGTATTTTCATTGCCTTTTACTTAAGAGCTTTATATGCTTCATCAAGGACAGACACTTCAGATCTCTTACTCAACAATTACTGCAATAGTAAACAAAAATAATAACCTTACATTTATTCAACTGCAAGATAAAAAAAACCTCCTTTTTGCCTGGTTGAACAAGATAAATACAGTTTCATAAAAGAGATAAACAACACAGTTGTTTTGTATCAGATGTAACTGTGGCAAACTAACAAATGTCAGTTTGCTTTTAACTAGTTGAAATTAAGTGTAATTCCTTCTCTGAGCTGCTTTAAAGTAAGGAAGCATGAAAGTATTTTCAGAGTGATCTGGGAGGAGTTGACACTTAAGGGAGTTAGTGTTACATATGCAATTTAAAGATATTGATTTCACAGATAAATTAACTATATTATTCTTTCTCTTATTATCTTACATTTTGAAAGGACTCCGTCAACCAGAGAAATGGCAGCCCAAGGTCTACTGAGGCTGCTCTTATCCCAGCCATACTGTAATTTGAGCTTGCTTTTGGAAACATTGCTACACCATGATTGTCTCTTAGTGAAAATTTTGCTGAGAAGCTCAAGTAAGTATTGATACTGTCAATCCATATAAGAATACCAGTGAGAAACACAAATTCATTATTAACTACTTAAATGCTGGGGGAAGGCTGTCAACAATTTTGAGGATTAGGTACCCATTTACTTACAAGTAAATTTACTTACTTACCCATTCAAGAAGTAGGACACTTCTTGAATGGGTATATAGATAGAAAATTACTTTTTTTAGTGAGAATTTACACTCAACCAGTGTATTAATAATTTCAAAGCAAACTGCAATGTTATAAAACAGGCTGCTATAATAAATGCAAAAGAGTCAAAATGAATTTGAGCTTAATAGAGCTTTGATACCACGACTACTGTATACAGGTTTTTGAAAGTGTGGATGAGTAGTCTAAGAGACCACTTTAAAAATTACTTCTGAACAGTGGAAAGCTTATTAGATGTTTTGTTAAAGTTATTATATGCTCGTCACTGTAGGCATTCTAGAATTACAGATATATACTTCTTCTTGTTAATTCTTTAATGATGTTTTGAAAGTAGAATAAAGAAACCAAATTTTTATTTGCATTCTGATTGTATTGTGTTTGAAGCAACAAACTGTTGCTTATTTGCATTAGTAGTTTGCAGATCAAATTATTGTACTGTCAAATAGTTAATGGTATAATAATTACCTATTTGACTTAATGTTGCGGGAGCAAGAGAGTCTTGGTTTATTTTTTGGCAAACAAGTTCTTCTTATTATCAGAAAATTATTAGGTTCACATAAGATTTTATATATTTATATTTATGTTTATATGTATTTATCTATATATCTATCTATATAAAACATAATTTAGTTCAGTCACTTTAAAATGGTCTAGTATTTGTCAGGAGTACATCATCTTCCACTTCTGTCATGCATCTTATTGAGAGCTGCAGTGCATACACTTGACTATTCAAACACATGTCATCTTTTAGAAAGGCTGACAAATGTTTGATCAGGGTCATAGTCTTACCCTAGTGTTATCCAGTATTGAGTTTTGCTATCTGTTTAAATTATTACAGGTAATAAGTGACAGAATATATTAGTCTATTTACTGGCCAACCTCCTAAGCTTTAGGGAAATCCATGTTACTTTGAATTACAAAATGTGTTATTTACACAGGCTTTATTCATGTAGCTTCAATATTGGAATGAATAAACTTTCAGCTTAGAGGAAGTCAGTATTTGTGATAACCCATATCATCTAAATTAATTTCAGTGTGATTAATGACAAAAAAATTGTATTTTTTTATTCCTTCTCCTCTACAGCTAAGCATGCCATAGTTTTTGAACAATTTGCCCTAGTGATAACAAAACTCCCTGGTATTTAATTCCATAAGAATTCTTTATAAAGGAAAAGCCTTCTTACATTTTTTATATTCAGTCTTTCCTTTTCCTTTTAAAAACAGGCCAGAAGGCAAAACATCTTATGTATTGATGAATTTTTCTGTACTGTTTTAACACTTTGGGATACTCAAAGTAGACATCATTCAAACACATTAAATTTCCCATTGTTCTTATGGTTGTACCATGGGGAGATTCAGAAGGAATGTATATTGCATATCATAGTAGGGAGTACTGTTGGGATTGCCAATGTTCTTTCAGTAGAAAGAGTATTTGTAGAGAAGCTATGTAGGCATGATTCATGTTGCTAAATATTATAAGGATGTTGTATTTGTTGAAGCTATTGAAACACCATGTATATGATTATATACTATCTGGACAGGAAGATGACAAAAAGTGCACTTTTGTTATTTTTTTTTGCAATATGATATATGAAATGCACATAAAAATTGAAATATGGAAATATGAAGTTGTTGCTTCAAAAAATACTCAAGATAATAAATCAGGTTACCCAGAACTGAACCATTTGTCTTCAGTGAGTATGGCTACTGCATGCAGGCAACTTTGAAAAAATGGTTGAAAATTTTGATATTCGTATTTGACCTCTGTAACAAGCTATGAGTCTGAATAACCTAGGTGTGTTAAGTTACAATGCCATATAATCCTAGAGTTTTTTCTATAAGGTTCAACTTTCTTCAAAACATGTTCTTGAGTGAGTAAAGGGTCTAAGGTCTCTGCTGTGTCTTTGCAGAGAGAAATAGTGAAGATAGCTGTACAGTGTTAATTTTCTGACAAACTATCATGCAATTTACAAAATTTGCAGATTTTTTTTAACCAATATTGCCTTATTGTTCATGGATATGAAATAGAAGTGGATTATTTTGACAAGCAACAAATAATAGAAGAAAAAAGGAAATGGTGTCTGTATAAAATAAGTAGCTGAATCCAGCAGATGCTGACATGAAAATAGGAAGGATGAAAGTGAATTCTGAGCATTTCTGCTAGATTTGCACTAAATATACAACGTGCCAGTGGAACAGTCTGTGACTACTAGTTTGATAATCATTATTTCCAGGAATCAGATGTTTTTCCTTTGCATAATTAAGCAAACAGTAATAGTTTTATCAGATTTCAGTGGCCCAACACAGGATTAATACCAGAGGGAACCCCATCAGACAGTGGACACCTGGCCACTTATGAATAGCAGATAAGACAGCAGTCACTAAAAAACTGTCACTGAGAAATTGTCAATAAGGCACATTCCAGACCTTCAGTCAATCCTTGGGTCTCATATATTTGTTTAAGAAGAGACAGTTGTATCAAATAGATGATGAACAATAGAAAATGCAATGTTTTATAGTCTTATAAAGAATCTTATTCATTACCGTAAAAACTTGAGACTCCAGTTGTTAGAGAAATTTTATTTGTCTTTCTACACACAACCTAAAGTGAGCATTGGTTTGTGGAAATAAATTGTAAGAAAACTGCATTCACAACAGGACCAGGTCATTAGTAGTTTCAGCTAATGTTTTTGGCTAGCACAATACATATTTGAAAGACTACGAGAAGACAGTATTATTTAGTCTGTACATCTCAACACAGATGTGATTCTGGGCTCCACTAAAATTTTGAAATAAGAAGAGATAGTAACATTTACAAATATTCTGTAGTAAGTCTAAGGCTGAAAATCTGAAATTGTACCCAAATAAATGTGATTTGCTTCAAAAAGAGATCAATTATCTTGCACACGTAAGCAGGCTGGGGAAGGGAAGATTTCCACCAAGAAAACAGAATTGGATGGTACATCATTAGACAACTTACTAGACACTAATAAATATGAAGAGCTTTCTAAGACCATTCTTTTATTAACCATTTTCTGGCAAGGGAACTTGGAAATGTATTTGTAGAACTAGAAGGTTTTTTTTCCTGCACTCCAGTTCTTTGCCCTCTTTGAAATAGTTCTCTAACTGCCATGATGTATAATGTGTCATTTTAAGGTAGATTTTAAGTACTAATTAATTTTTAATCAAACTTAATTAATTACATTTTAGACATATCAGAGTAAATAACACTTGTTTTTTGTGAGTTATGCTAAAAGAATAGTGAAAAGTGGTAACCACCAATTGGCCTCATTTAGGAGACTGAACTGTTAGTGGCAGTAGTGAGTTATTTCAGAAGAAAATGTACATGCCTTACATAAATTTCCAACTGCATCAAAACTCTGGCATTGTTAAAATCTGTAACAATTTGACACTTTTATTTCAAGTTCATGAGGGTCATTCTTCTTATACTTTCATTGTACTTTCTCATACTTCATTGTACTTTCTTCTAATGGCTCCTTGGATTTAATAATCCTATGTCATGGTCTATCACACAAGTGAAAAAATTAGCAACTGTTGTAGTCCCAGGGCTCAACCACACACCACTTTCAGGAAAAATAGTCTTGCAGGTTTTGGTCACAAAACTTAGATGTTAGTCTGTAAGCCAACCCTCATTAGGAGAGCAAAAGTAAATCTCTTAGAGTAATTTATATCTTTGTGGAGAAATAGATCTCTTCTCCAGGTATTTTGTGGGTCATCGAATACAAGGCTTGTGGGTACCTCTGAAAGCTTTTTCTTGATAGCAGTTGGTGTCATAGTAGCCTAATGGTTAGAAGATTACTTTAAAAGTGGCATCTCCTCAAAAGTTCCCTCTGACCAGTGAGCTTACTGAATTCTGTAAGGGATTCAATGAGGGATGTACTGAAGCGATATACTTCTAGCTGGAAGATAAGCAAAAAAGGGACCTTAATACAGATACGCTGTTCCATTTGGTGACTTTCCAGCAATAAGCTGGAGAAAACAGTAAACAGATTTTATGGAGTTTCTGAAAACCTATATAGGATTTCCTGCTTGGACTATCGTGGGCCCCTACTGTGAATCACTTACCTTTTCTTGACAGAATGTGAAGATAGTGTCAGATACATGTGTGATAGACCTGGTGCCTGTGATATATGGTCATGTGGATAGCTTTTCAAAAATTTAGGAATTTCTGATAGGAATTTCGTATTACAGCAGAGCTCTAGACTGAATAAGAAAGTAAGCTGTAAAGTAGACTTTTGAGAAAGTAAATTGTTTAGTATCTATCCCAATACATGGAGGAACACACAAGGCAGCTACTGTGACCTTAGGACTACATTCAGTATTGTCTTATCAAATTTTGGCTGTCAGAATGTCAAACTTTCTGCATACTATCCCATAAAATCACTACTGCAGGTACTCTGACAGTAATTTTTTTTCTATTGGCCATAGATAAGAGACAGATTCTACAGAAGTCACTGAATTTCATTAATGGAAATTCATTAATGGAAACTCAGAAATTGATTAATGAAAGCTTCTTCTCAGATAGTTGAAAATAAATTGTTTAGTGAGAAAAAATTCTAAATGGAGCTGAACTAAATTAAAGTGCTGTGGCACCGATGACTTATATAGCTAGAGAAGTAGTTTGCTGATATGTTAATAATTTATGAGCAGATGATATAAGTGTTGTTAAAGTTTTTTTGCCATGTTGAGCCTTTTAGTTGTCATAAATTTAGGATTGTTTGATTCACAGGTAGCAGCTAATACAGGGATTATTATAATTTGGAATATATTAAATTGAAAGGCGTAGGTTTAAGATCTGGGGTTTATTCAGTATAGGAGTAACATGACCCTGAAATTAGTTTACATGATTAGAATATGGTGGTGGTAGCAAGAAAATTGTGGGTTCAATCCCCTAGAGGCCATTTACTTAAGAGTTGGACTTGATGACCCTTGTGGGTCCCTTCCAACTATTGTTGTATTCCAACTATTCTGTGACTCTTCCATGAAACTATGATGTAAAATTTCTCCTTGGAATTTAAAACTAAAATAATACACCTTCTGCCAAAATGAAGCCATGTTCAAAATTACAATAGATTTTAACTGTCATTGGAGAGGAGCAACTCTGAAAGAAAGGTAAAATGATCTACCAGGTCAAATAAAGTAAAGGAACAGAAATAAAGTCAGTGACAGAAGAAGCACTGAGGATGTAGTATACTGCAGAGTGCCTGCTGAAGGATTTGAATCTATAAAAAAAATAGAACATTTCCTTTTTGCATTCTTTATATCTTCATCAGTTGCTGTGATTTAAAGAAACTTGTAAATATAATGAAGAAAGCAAAACTTTCATACTCTTTGCAAAGTTAAGACAAATATCAGAAATAATTAATTCCATCTTCAATTCCTCTTCCTAAATGAAACAGCATGTATGAATTCGAGTTTTGACTACCTCTTTTGGTCAAAAATACAGCATAAATTTTTGTATCTTGGCTGTTGTGTATGGATTAACTGGGGAGAGTGAAGTCTAGAGTCAGTAACAGAGGATTTTTTGAATTCTGCAAGATTCATTTTATGGCTAGACTAGTCAGATGAGTGCTGGATGAGTGATAATGTTGGCAAATTACTGGATGGTATTTCTATCATTAAGAAAGAAATACGGGTAAATTGCACTTGTAAGCCTGCCTTTCTGAAGTTATGTTTTTAAAATGTGTGGTAGTATCCCAAGAGGTTTAGTGCATTATTTTGTCATAGGAAGAATGATTCATTGTGAATGGTTTGGGCATAGCTGTTATTCAATAGATACATAATTTTCTTATAGAGATATTTATTAAGAACAATAGTATTCTAATATATTTTGGTACCTTTTGCACATATAGAACATCATGCTGTATGGAAATAAAAAAACTGCTGATTTTTTTTTATTTTAGCGGGTATCTAGAAAAATATATAGCCATATATATGTATAAATGCTAAGTCTAGCTAAAATAAAGAAGCATCTTCTTTGAGCTAGCTATGGGAGCTTTAGGTTTCCTTCACAAGTTAGCTTTTTCTATACAAATGCAGTCAGTGATAAAAGATACAGAGGTATAGAGGGAAGCATCCCAGGGCAGTAAGTATAATACCTATCATATAAATTCTGCTCTATGTAATAATTAACAAGAAGGCTGCATTGGAGTTCAAACTGAGATGAATATTTAATGTTATGACAGGTGAGCTAATAAATGTATAATAAAAAATCTAAGGCATGAGAAATATACATCTCTTTCTGTAGACTCCTAATTCATAATATTTATCCAGCTATACTGATCTGCTAGCTAAACTTTGCAAATTACATTATCCTTAAGGTCCCTTCTAACCAAAAGGATTCTGTGTTTCTATGCCCACTTATCAACCAGAAAACTCATTTTAACCTGAGCTTTCAGGCTGTTCTTATAACAAGGACAACATTTACATCAGGATAAAGCAAGAAAAAGCTGATGAATAATGACTAATCTTATTATATTTAGCCACAGAATGATTTAGTAGTGGATTCATAGATTTTTGCTTAAAAGCACAAGAGTTGCATTATGTAGTAGTTATAACAAGATGTATGTATAGCCCGTTCTACAGAATTCTTTTGTGCTCTTTTCTCTTTATCTAAATCTTTTGGTAGCATTAATTGATTAGTAAAGTTATTAGCAAGTTGTGATTCAAACTTTCCATGCAGCATAGGCATAGAACAAATTTAGGCTTAATTTCAAGTCATAAACACCTTTCAACAAATTTCCCATCATGTACTGTAAAGACAGTTTACATAGTTCTTGAAATCTTAGCAAATCTCCCCCTAGAATTTGATTAATTTTTAATTAATAATAAATAAATAAATAAATAAATAAATAAATACTTAAAGTAATAGAACCAAAGTTCATTTCAGATTTTCATCTCATTTGAACTGTTTTTTCTGCTTTAATGGTTATTTCTTTTTCATACATAGCCCTAGTTTGAGTGAATAAGTGGAATCCATTTGATTCTTCACTTAGAATCATCTGTCATTGAAAACAATATATGTCAGCTCAGCTCATAGGAAAAAAAAAAAAGCTGATTAAAAAACTGTCTTATTGCTCATCTTACATTGGGGAAAAAAAACCCCACCATAGCTTATTGGTTATGAAATCAATGATCATGTTTTTCAGCTTTCCACATCCTCTGTTTCTACTAAGGTTGAATACTCATCTAGACTTAATGAGTTAGAGTAATGCATGAATTAGGTTGTTGGAATTCAGAAGAGAGTAAAATGAGATTTTTTTTTAGTTCTCAAGTCATTCAAAGATGGGCTGAAAACAATGATTTTTCATTATGGTAGATTTTGAAGGCTTCCATCTTTCTCCTCCACGGGTTGCTAAGGGTAAAAACAAACAAACTGGCAGAAAGCAATGATATTTTATAGTATAATTTTGTCTAAATACTTTTTACAGAAACCATTGTTTTTGCAAACTAGAAATTTCAATTAAGAGTATTTAACAGATTATGGCTCTGGGCATTTCTCATGGTTGTTGACATTGAAAGCATATTTCACAAAAAGTGGGAAGTTCAGGTCTTCAACAGTAGCACAAGTCAAAGTCATTGAATTGCATTGATTCCTGGAGTTTTAAACAAATCCGTATCTTTCAGCTGGGAGATTGTGTAATAATAGTTATCAGAAACATTTGTAAATATTTTAAAGAAATTATCACTGAACTCTGATAATCATTGCTTATCTTTAAAATCTGTATCTTAGCGGGGCTCAGATTTTGTTTTGTGGAACTGTTTTATTCTGAGTTTCATTTTACCCTGAAAAACAAAGCCAACACATTTTGGGGAATATGGAGCTGCTACTTTTCTTAACTTTTTATATCTAAATAGGATTTTATTATTTCATATGACTATTATATAAGAAAGAGGAGTTCAGCAGTAATAGCTTCTTGACTGTGATTCCACATTTCTGATTAATCTTCAGTAAACAATCAATTTCCAATTATAATCAATTTCAATTTAATTTTGCATTAAATACATATATTCCATAGTTTGAAAACATGCTTAAGTCTGTTTTTTATTGGCTACACATAATTCAGGAAGACAGTCAACTGTCATTAGGCAGAGAAAGATCAGATTTCAGTATCTGTAAGTGTTATTGTTTGAAATACTATTCAAATATGCTTTGTAGTTTGTTTTGATTAATACTATCCATTACTGAGACCTTGAATTACTTGGAAATCATTGGAACCATGTTTTTGTTTATTTTGAAGGAAATGAAGCATTAAATTGTGATGAACAAAGTTCTCTCTTGGAACAGGAAAATAACAAAGAGTCTACTCTGATTCAAACAATCTTCACAGTATTGTCTTACTGCACTTTATCACCCAAATCTCTTGGCATTGCTTTTGAGTCCTACATGGAAAAAGAGCTCCTGTGGAACTGCTTATACAATATGACAGGTATTTAATTTATTAATAAGCATTTCAAATCTGATGTTAAATGTTCATCTTCAGACATGTAGTGAGCATTATTTTTACCATAATAAATCAGGTGAAAGTATGTTAGCTTACTTGATAATTACAGTATTATTGAAGGGTTTTGTGCAGTCAGGCCATGGTAGGAGTGGTGAAAATTCTGAAGAATGCGGAGGTTCCAGAGCAGTGTTGTTGACCAGGCATCTGATGACCTCAAGTGTTTGTCTTACCAGCAGACCGGCTGCAGAACATTTTTGTAGATCTTTACCAGTAGAGGTTCTTCATCTTTATGCATTTAACAACTCCAAACCTTTGCCACAATTTAAAAGTAAGAGGAGTGAAAAAGAAGAGTGGAAAAAGAGAAGGAAGGACTTCTTCTCCTACTGAGGGAGAAATAATCTGATGAGCATACAATCTCTGGTGTCAACAGGCACTCAGCCTCTTAGTTTTGTGTTGAGTGGAACAGCTGCCCTCACAATTAGAGCAACTAATTTTATCCCCAAGGAAAAACAGTATTCAACCATAAAAGAGAGGTGAGATTTAGAAGGCTGATATTGCAAATTATGGATCAAAAGCAGGAGGACTCAAAATAAGAGGATGAAAATGGGAGAGTACAGGAGGGGAAGTAGAATTATGGGTATCACAAAATAGAAAACAATGATAAAAGTGCTCAGGTACTTCTCAGAGAAAAATGGGATTCCAAAAAGTAGTTTAACATGTAAGAGGAAGCAAAACAGAGAAGTGGTACATGGAAGGTTATAGAAAGATCATGATGAGATCAGCAAAAAGTAGACAGAAGCAAAAGTATGAGCAAAGGATCTAAAGATCTAACATGTCAAAGCACATGTCTGATAAGCTCTGCAGTACTCTGCTTGACAATTGCAACTCCGTGACAATGCAGTTTGCTCTGGTATTAAGAATGTGGAGAAGATTGATACTTGTTGTAATGTCAATAACTGTATTTAGGATGGTGTTTTGAACATACAATCTTTGATGGCATGCTGTGTTTCTGTTGATTACTATAATTTGTATGTACTTTTGTTTCCAAAATACTTTATTTTTTCCTTTACTGTCTGTAGTATAGCAGTTTGGTTATCTAATACTTCATTAATACTATCAAGACAAGGACATAGGAAAAAAAGATATATCTGTTTGCCTTATTGATTTAAATGTTTTCCATATAAAAAGGAAGACATCAATCAGCTTAAATATAATTTTTTATAAATGTATCAGTGGAGAAGTGAGAATGAAGGAAATAAATTGATTTTTTTTTGTCAGTACTGTATTAAGATGGTACCAAGATGTTTCGCATTATACTCTTTCTTATTTTGTAAGAGATTAATACGTCTAATTTATTATATATCATAATGTTACTTTTTTTCCATAAGAATTCTGAAAACACTTTCTGAAACAGATTTACACAACTGACTACACTTACTGAATAGTTAATAATTTTTCCTTCTGAAGTTTCCAGTTGTGGTGAGTCGGAGCCAGAAGTTATCAGATGCTTGAAGTTGACTTTGATTAATTCAGTCAAGGGTATAGTGAAACAGATAATTTCTTTGATGCATTCATGGGAGGCAACAGAAAACTATGGAACATACCAGCACAAGCAAATAGTTCCCGAAAGTTTACTGAAAACTGTTCCAAAGGAATGGAATTACACTCCTCGGGAAATGAAGAGAAAAGAATCTGGGAAATGTAGGTGAAATTTATACATAATATTTATATATGTATATGTATATATACAATACATCCTATAAGCTTCTCATGAGAACTTTTAAGTCATTAATCCCTTACTCCAAAACTGGGCAGTTAAATTTTGTGAGTGTTGTAGCTTGACAGTGAATAAACTATTTCCAGACATCCTGTGGTGGTTGGGTTTTTTTAAGTACTTTATATTAAAATATAGTTATTTTTTTCTTGAGGTTTTGAAAATAACCAGCACTATAGTATTGATAATACTAGTAGCGAAGATTTTTCAATATCTGGCAGTAGTCAGATGGGATTCAAAACAAAGTGAAGATTAATGCCTATACTTTGGCCTCAATGGCTGTAAACAGTTTTCCTTTTCATGATCAACTTTTCATTCAGAACTTCCATGCATCCCAACTTTACAACACCGCAATTTATGCTTGAATAAAAAAAGCACTGAAACTGTTGTGGAATATGCTACTGCTTGGTTGTTCAAACAATTAGTAAAGAAATAAAGAAATCCCGTAGAACAGGAGGTGTTTTGAAGGTGATTAGATGTAAAGCTTATTTCTGGTATGTATTTTCATAGCCCACAGTGCCTAAAGCATCTGTCATTTCAGGTCATAGTTCAGAAGGCTAACTTTTTGGAAACATTTCATGATAAATTATTGCCACCAAAATATTATCTGATTATTTTCAATACTGTAGTATATTGTGGTACAGAGTTTTGAGTATGTAAATTGTGGCCAAGCCAGGGCATCAATCAAGTTTTTTTTTCATATGTTTTCACTGCACTCTCATTTTAATCTAGAACATTTGTATGGCTATTTTGGGTTAATTGCTATGTGTGAATTGATACGCAACCTGAGAGGTAAGACTATAGGCTTCAAGACAATTTAAATTTGTATGTGTGATATCTAGAACAGAATATGGTTTCTTTAATAAAAGAAAATAAATTGGAATGCAGGTGCAATAACACAGGGTTTTCTTTAATTGTTTGGATATTGTTTGAAGATTGGTGCTTTTTTAAATCTTGACACCTTTTGCTATATTTTTCGTTTTAGATATGTTTTTGTTTTGCTATGCTATGTTTTGAGCAGCACAATTTCTCTGTAGTTAATTTTATAGCTATTTTTATTGTCTGGAGTCTTTAAAATGCAGTGCAATCTAGAGTAGACGCTTCTGTGAAAGATGATAAACTGAAGTTTTGTTATTTTGAACATAGAAGGAGATTGATAAAAAAACTAGAGATTATAAATATATGTTATATGCTGATACACTTAATGCAATGCTTCAGCTGTGAAGTTGAAAAAATACTACAATTTTGAAGACTAATTTTTACCGTTCAGAATATTTGAGTAATGTCTTTCTCATGAGTGCAGTAATGACTGTGCACAGCAGGACTAATTGTTAATAGAATCACAGTCTAAGTTCCGAATTTTCTGCTTTTAATTCATGTAATTGTTTAGGGTTTGTGGGATTTATGTGCAGAAAGCATAATATTACTGAAACTACAGTGTTGAGTACTTAAGCTTTTTACCCATTTTCAGTACAAAAGAAAGTTAGAAATTATCATACAACATTCAGAAGCAGTTAGAACTATACTGTTAATGTTAATCATATCATCTTTTCTTTCTATTTTTAAGGCTTCACAAGGCTTGCAGCTCAAGCAGTATCTATTGTAATCAGCAAGTTACCTACAGTGATTGCATGTTTGCCTCCCCCAATTAAATACTTCTTTTTTCTGGCTGAGAGAAAAATGTCAAGAAACTTTGCTGAATTGAAGAAAGCTGGTCTGCTTGTCTGGAACTTGATTGTAATTATAGGTCGGATATTTGAGGATGGAAATACTGCAGAATTTTTAACAGGTGCAACACTTGATAGATGGAGCAAAGAAAAACTCAGTTTAGTTCGTGTGTGCTTAGAAAGTATTATGGGGAAACAGAAAAGTGGTCCTAAGCAAGTGACCCAGAAGATTATACAAAGCATTGAACAACAAAGACCAAACTGGATTGAGAGCCAGTTGCTAAAGGCAAGAAAATTGAGCATAGACTGGTAAGAACATAGTATTTTTCAAATGCTATTATTTGCTCTTTATTTTACTGGGTTATTGGCATGTTTATGGCTACTGCTCAATTTTAAGGAAAAGAGATGAGCAGTGATCTTATAGGAAACAGATTAGTCCTTAATATTTATGGCTTTGTACCATGGGTTTGTAATTTCAGTTCATTGTTAAAACACTAAAACATGGTTGTTTCTTCAGAACAGTGTGTTCATAGTACTACAAGATTTCATGTTTTCTTGATGAGCCAAAAATGTGGACAAGTCCATTGTTATATCTTTCAAAATGTTAATAGGTACTAAATATAATTTAAATTAAGTGATTAAATTAAGAGGAACTGTGAGAAGCTTTCAGTCTTCATCTGTGAATAAAAAGTAAGCATACTTTATTCCAAAACATATCAAACCCTAAGGCAAAACAGGACAAGAATAATATCCTGCTGTGCCGTTCTGAGAAAATACCAATTTTTCCTTCAGATTTGAAATGAAGAGCTTTACAGTGATTTTTCAAGGAGTTATGTACATGTCAGTGTGTTTGTAGTCCAGTCTGTTTTAATGTTGCAGTCATGTATCATTCTGTAAAAATACCATTCATCAACTTAGCAATATTAGATTTATTGGAATTACATGACTTACAGAATTATATTGTAACTGCTAAAAGTAAGATTACTGGTTTTTTTTTTCAATGAGTATTATTTGAAGTTGCAGTTGTTGCTACCATGTCAGGATTTGTCTATATAAACAAAGGATGCAGTGATTGTAGGTTGGGATCAGTGATACCAGTGAACAGGTTTTCACACAGTGCTTTAAGGGACAGTGTCCTGTTTCTGTGAGTAGTCAGTTAATGTGGTAGCAGTAAGCAGTAATAGTGTCACACAAATGCTCATTGACACTGTCCTTTGTTATCTTTACATTTTCATTTAATTCTAATTTATAAGATCTAATCCAGTGATTAAAAGATTGAAGTCAGATGCCAGTGACTGAAGGAGGTGTAGAATAAAAAACGAATATATTAGAGCTGAAATTCAAATATTCAATTAAAGTAAGTAGCAGCCAGATAATTACTAAACTAAAAGCAATCTTTCAAGAGGAGATTTATGATTTTCATGAATGAAATTACTGTATTGTCATTATATACTATATACTAAGTTGGTGTTATGCAACCATTGAATAATCAAATGTTTTCCGGATTTAGCTGGATGCATGTGCATCCCGTATTCATATTTATAAATGTTTATAGAGTTCTAATAGATACATATGAAAGAAAAAACCCTATAAATTAAAAAAAAAATTATTTGGGACTCACCTACACAGACATATAAAACGTCTTTGAAGTGCAGTGGGTTTTTTGTATGTAAAATTCTTTGATTTTGTGTTATTTTTATCACAGTTGGTGCTTACATAAAAAGCCTAAATAATATATATTAATTTTAAAGAATATTTAAAAAATTATAGCTTTCCTTAAAGGTTAAGAAAAAGGCAGTTGCACTCATTGTCTGTCTTGTGAACTGCCTGAAAGCATTACTATTCATTAAAATAACCTCCACTTTATGGTAGCAGCAGAGCTGCAAACAGTCATGTTAGATTCTAAAAAATACACATCCTGAGAAGAAAAGAAATGTCTGTCTTTGCAAAGTAATTTGTCGAATTGAAGATTATTGTTTTTCATCATGTTGACCCTGACCTTGCTGGCTGGGTGCATATACAGATTAAGATGAATGCAGTTATTCCTTAGCTGAGGCCTGGCTCTCTCAGGGCACATTCTTGCTAATGACATGATTGATAGGCAGTCCCAAATCCAGAAAGGAAGTCATTAATCATAGTGCTGCCTGAATCCAATCATCTGCTTCACCTGCGCAGTAGTGGGCAATAAAGGATACAGTTTGGGTACTGGCACTGATACATTCCTTTGTCAGAGGTCCTTAGCTTTTTCAATGTTAGTTGCTAAGAATTTTGACAAGAAATTCAGGTTGTATCTGTACATGGCATCAAATATCAGCCTTAAGTGTGCTTTAATTTAAAGATCAATTTCTTCAAAGCTTTTCTGTAAAGTACACCATAATAACATAGTATCACTTACTTACATTCAGCAAAGAACAAAATTATAGTTTATATTTTGAAACTATTTGCTCTGTAGGACATTCTGAAACTGCATGTGGAAGCAATATCAGCTTTAATGTCCAGCAGCTGTGCAGCATTTCAGAGAGCCTGTAGGTCAAACAGCAACTTTAAGAACGACTGACTTTGTAACCATGGCACACTTCCAACAGTAAACTGCAACCACAGTGGTTTTGTTTTCAGGTTTTTGGGGTTTTTTTTAATGTTTTTCTTTTTGTTTTACTTCTAAGCAAATACAGTATTGATTTATTTTTTTTAATTAATTGAGAATGCTTCTTTATTTTAAATTATTCCAACAGTGTCTCTAGAAAGGACAATATATTCTTGTGAATCTTTTGAGTTCCTGACACATACATGTCAAATACCTGTGTTCCAGCTCTAATATTTGAGTAAAATTTTAGTACTTTTTCTTTCTTAGACTTTATAGCTAGCAATCCTAAGATA
This sequence comes from Parus major, assembly GCF_001522545.3. Taxonomy (NCBI): domain Eukaryota; kingdom Metazoa; phylum Chordata; class Aves; order Passeriformes; family Paridae; genus Parus; species Parus major. Next base: position 60,881,430 of record NC_031799.1, on the reverse strand, counting down.
GTAGTAACTTGTATTCGTGTGCAGCGAGTCTGACAATGATCAGGGATTTGAATGCACAATTGTGAAGGCATTTGGAAATGTCACCGTCGAAGTTTCACGCAAGTACAAAAAAACCAAGGAACAGTATAGGGCAAAAAATGCAACAAGTGGCAAATAGTTACCTTTTAAATGGCTAACAATATACCAGTGGAAAGAAAACTACTTCAATTTAAAACTTCTAACCTATACTTAGAGTAATGGCTACCTTTCTGACATGTTAATTAGTCTTTAATGTGTGCTGTGACAAGCAAAGAAAAATGCACAAGAGATTGAATGTAAATGCCATTTCTAGCAGCAAAAATACTTCTATGTGGGAAAGGGAAATATTTGCTACTTCTATATCCCTAAAGAGTGTTTCATGTGTTCATCTTTCTGACTAAGGTGTTTAAAACTAGTATAAAAATGTTATTTACCATGTATTATGTGAGACATATATGTACAACAACATTTTGTGTAAGTTAAGTACTTTCAGGTGTTTTTGAACATGTAGTTAGTTATAGCCAAGTTCAAATTAATATTATGCTTTTTAGAAATTTAACTTAGGACTGTATCTTTTCTATATTCTAGTGCTTCAATCACAGTTAAAGGTGCAACGTTAGAGGAAGGAGATACTGCACTTGGATTCACTGGGCATAATATAAATATGATGGTCCTGGATATCTGCCACAAACCAGCTGGTAGCGAGTACCTGAGGCAAATTTATCACATCATCCGGCTCAATGAGGTAGGGAAGGAGCCTTTCCACAGAGCAATTAGGTGTGTACTGGCCTGGGGCAACATCTGCTGGCAGCTAAGGGTTAGTCAAGGAGGTGATAATAGCTCTTGAAGTCAATACAGAATCATATATTGTATTTTAATAGAATCCATTCAGTTTAGACTTTTGTGCATTTCTACAGAAAATATTACTTTATGGGAAACACTGTAGATTGTATTTAGATACTTAGACAGTAGTATGGCTCACAAACTTCCTTCAGTTTCATGTTGTAGACTATACATTTTTTAGGAGTCTGAGGACAGTAAAAAAATTAAAAGTATCAATGAAGGCTGTTTAAGAATTAACTGTTACAAAAAGTAAAATTACATGTGGTTAATTAACTGTCTTGATTTAAACAAACAAGCAACCCCTGTGGCTGTACTGAGGAAGTAAATGCATTCACATGAAATCTTCCTCAATTTAGACAACACTGTTCAGCTAAAGTGGTTTTAAAATTACAAGAAACAAATTCAGATTTATTTGCTGCATATGGAATTTTGACAATGTAAAAGAATTACCACATTATTTCTGAGGCTGTCCTAAATTGCCCCAAGTTACTAAAAGCATTCTGATTTTATTCACTAAAACAAACATAGGTTTGTTTAAATTGTACAGTAACACAAATCTACACAACTTAATTTAGAAAGTTCTGGTTTTAGCTTTAATTACTAAATTCCTTGAATGAATAAGCAGGTACTGTTAAGATCCTTGCTAGTGTACAGAAGTGTTTATAATAAGATACAAAATAATGCAATTATAGGCAGAGGCGAGGATTTTTCTTCTAAAAAGCCTGGTAGCAGAAAACCCTGACTAGACAGCTATGTCTGTAGGAAGGCCATAGATAGCAGCTTAATACTGACACTGTGCTTCTGAAAATCAGATCCAACTGTTTCGTTCCTAAGTACAGGCTTAAAAATAACCTATATAAATCAGCCTTTGGAAGCAGTAGAAGCAATGTAAGCATATATGTAGAGCAGGAAACCTGACATTAGTACACTACAGAACCTTTTCAAGTTTCAATTTGCTGAACAATTTAGGTTTAGGAAGTGAAGTGAAAATTATTACTGTAATAAACAAAACCTTTTCACCTGGAACACATTCAAAATTACTCTTAGGTATAAAGGAGAGAGGAAAAGACCACCAAAAATAGCATATAGTCCAGTAGTTAGGACAGTTACCTAGGGGACAGCATACGCAGGCTCAAATCTTTATACTTCCTGTTTTATACCAGGGAATTGAATCTCCCACATCTGAACTAATTCCCCAAACCTCCGTACCATTAGCTGTCAGCATGGAACTCCTCCTTTTTCCCCTGCTGGAGTTCTTTTGCCTTGTAGAAATAGTGGTAAAAATGCATTCTGTAACTTTCAGTGTCAAAAATAGAATCATACTCTAGCTGAAGGAATAGAATGAACATGCTGGGTTTTGGAGACCCTGCTCTAAGATCTGACTCCTGTGAGTATTTGGTGTTATTTATACAAAGTGGAACAGCTCCAATAGGAGGTATGAAGCTAAGAGAATTAGGTGGAAGAGGGACTTCAGCCTGACTTTCCACATCCCAGGTGTCTCTCCTTGAATTTCTGCAGCTAGTAAGACCTTTCTTTAAAATAGAACATTTCTCAGTGGAAAAAACTGTATGGTTTTAAAAAAGAAGAGACCCTGACCAGCTTGAGTTATAGAAGGATTTAACTGTATTATTTTCTATTGCCTTTGAAACCATTACAAAACATTTTAATGCTTAGCATGGTATTATGATAATGCAGTTTTCAATATTATTTTTCAAAACCTAAATTATGTTTTATGTGCCTGCTTGTCAAGAAATAGATTTTATTGTTTATTCAAAGGTCCATTCTTTTGTTTAGACTCCTTGGAATGTTAAGGGATTGTGTTGTTATAATTAGTTTAGAGATCTTTATGCTACAGTGCTTAGTAATCATATGAAGAAACAAAATGATGAGACAAGAAATTGTTCTCAGTAATATTCCTTAGAAAAGCAGGTGAAAAGGAATATGTAAAAGTTGCAAAATACTCTGAGTTGGAAGGGACCCACAAGGGTCATCAAGTCCAACTCTTAAGTAAATATATGGATGGACTCTTCAAAGCTGAATTTGAAAATAGAGATCTGATTTTATAAAAAAAATTTAATAAATACTGTAGTACTCAAAACAGCTTACAGCCATGAGAAACAATGCTCACTTTGAAAAATTTCAATGGTTCATTAAAAACCTTAACAAATAGAACAAAGGACTGAACAAGGAAAAAGGACAGCGCACTGCGAGTTGGTGACCGCGGCAGCCACGAGCTCTCTACAAAATGACTGCTCCACCTTTTTCACCCCTGGGGTTGCATCAGGCAGCCCTGGCCCCTCACAGAGTCCATCAGTCAGCTCTTCCTCGCTGTCCATGGCTGCAGCTGCTTTCTTGCACCCTGGCTGCAGCTCAGGTGTTGCCACCTCTCAGTAAGGAGCCTGCCCGCTCCGGCTGCCCAAGCAAGGGCTCAGGAACTCGCCCTCCTGCCACAGGTCCCGACTAGCAAGGCTGTGCCTTGGCAACCATCCAGGGGGAAAGGGACTGTGGGGAGAACAGAGAATATCGAAATAACAAGTCACAGTAACGTAACTATGCATCAATATAACTTCTCTCAACATACACATAATATTCATCTCTTAATTGCCAGAGCCAATCATCACATTACCAACCTATTAAAAAAACCCCTTTTCTCTAAGTCATTTGGATCAAGCAATTAACAGTATCTGTTGATATGGGTGGGGATGTGGGAGGAAAAGGAAAAAACCCTTAGAATTTTCCTTGACATGAATTTGTTGAAGTAGACAAAAGGGAATCACAAAGGTCCAGTTTGGCTTTTTACCCCCATCTACCATGCCTATGGAGTTGCTACCCATGGCAGGTGTATCTTGATGGAAAATATGGAGGCCAACTCTAAATTCTAATTCTAATCTAATAATATCTAATTCTTGACTTAATCTACTTGTCAGTTGTATCTGTACTGGATTCTGGAGGGAAGAGAGAATTGAGGAATGGTAGGAGTCCAGTATAGCTTGTACCCCCACCTTACCATGCCTACAGGGTTGCTGCCCACAGCAGGGCTATATAATCTTCCTGGTGACAAGCATAGGGGCTAACCCAGTTTTGCCCTCTGGTTCCTGTCTTACTCTACTTGCTAACTCCCATATGAATTATCCTAGCACTTCTCACTGTTCCCTGTGTACCTCCCCTCAACCAATAATTGCAATCCCCATCTATTAAAATAGGACAATTATATTAATACGATTTAAATTTTCCACCTAAAGTGTTACTTAAAACAGTCTCTGAGCTGGCTGATGGAAGCTTGACTATTTTTTGGACATCTTGGGGGCTTACAGGAGAAGCAAGAAGCAGCAGAAGTCAGGCAATCTTCTTGCCGGCCTGACTAGAACTGTAATGCTGGTTTATGAACTGCAGGCACATGTCCCCTGGCCATCACATCCAGCAGAGACACTGCAGTTATCTTAGTTGAACTCACAGGTAAAAAGAAATCCATCAGCATAAAAAGCCCAACCTAAAAGTGCAAATAATTTTTCTCTAATAAATAGGTGGATTTATCCCAGCTCAGTTTTCTTGTAGCAGCAATGTTTACCAGGTTACCCCCACCCCCGCCCTCCGCCAATCTTTGGTTCTCAGGGTCTCTAGGATGCTCTAGGCTTGTTTGCACAGGCAAGACTTGGGTGTCTGCCCCTCTAGGCTGTGGAGATATGCCAGTAGCATGGACTCCACATTTCTCAGGACAAGAGAAAATGCTGTTGTTTTATGCTGATAAATGAAAGGCAAAGTGGCAGCTGTCACCAATTTGGTTATTGCTGTCACCGATCTGGTTATTGCTGTCACTGATTAAAACCATGGGCTGCACATAGGATGGAAGAGGGTGACTTTGTGAGAAAGGTGACAAACAGGACAGGCAACTATTGAAAAAGACTAAAAGGAGTCTTCTTTTTGATCAAGGTAGAGCAAGCAGGTCTAGAGAGAAAGAATATTGGCAGTTACCCACTCAACAGTACAGGGACAGTGACTAGAGGAAGGCAACACTACATCAGGATTTACTACCAGCATTGCCCAAAATTTTCTGGGTTTAGCAAAAGATTTTTGGCCACAGCCACCTGCTCTTCCTGTACCCAGCTGGGTTTTCAGCTCTGCCAGGCTGTCCCGCCCTTGAGGTCATGGAAAGGACAGTTCTCCCAGAGAAAAGGGATAGAGGGACTGTCTGTGCCTAGGATGCCTCCCCTTCTTTCTAGTGCAGGCAGCCTCTTTTTGCTTTAACAGCTATAAAAGGGAAATGCAGAGGCAAATACTTTTTTTCTATGAGAAAAAGAGTGCTAGGGGCTACTAAGCCCCTAAAAGCTCAGCAGCGACACACACACACACAGACTCGTCTGTTTTCAGCAGCCAGATGCACAGAGCTGTGTATCTAGAGCTATGTCTCTGCGTGTGCCCAGCCCATGTGTGCACCCAGGGGCACATGCAGAGCCAGTAGTGCACACACACACAGGTACTTGCTCATTTGCACAGAGCCCAGTGCACAGTGGTACCTGTCAGCAGCACACACACGGAGCTGTGCACAAACTTACACTACAGAGTGTGTAATTCAACACACATACACACAGCAATGCACACAGCACACGTATATCGCACAGGGCCATGCTCACACCTACAGAGCTTGTGCACACTCACAAACACAGAGCTGTGTCCAAACTCACACTTGAGAGTGTGCAATTTAATACACATGCACACAACACATGCACAAATCAGCACATACGTGTGCAAAGTACTGTACACACCAGCACACTTGTATGCTGGTCCAAAACAGGAGGTGTACCTTCACACTTGGGCACGCTAGAAAACACACATGCATGCAGCCCATGCACACTGACACTCAGCACCTGGCACATGCAGGCTCAACGCGTGTAGTCACACACTGACACACATGTGCACAGAGTCACACACACACTGGTACACACATGCACAGCATTCCCCGTAGCCCTTCTGGAACGAGAACAGTAGGACATCTAGTGTCTACTACCCCCCTCTAGGCAATGTTTAACTGTGTAGTTTCACAGACTGATGTTACCGATGGGGTAAAGAGTGCCTTTGGGGTAGGAATAGGCAGTACTGTTTTAAAGGAAAGGTCAAAGAGAGACCATGTTAGATTCTTGCCTCTCACCCTACAAGGGCAGGACACAAAACTGAACACCCTTTTGGTGCTCTGTCTTTTCTACGATCTTGACTAACATAAAGGGGAGGATTAGAAGAATTAGCAATTTCTAGGCTCAGCTCTTGCTATTCCAGTGGGGCTGTTCAGTGGTTCAGGAGAAGAAGGGACGGGGTAGTACAGGTGGCAGTAGCTATACTGTTGTGTTTTGTCAAGGGGTTCTTCCTACCCCTCAACTGAAGGGAGTTACCTGTGATCTTTATTACCACGTAGGGCAGCTCACACTCTCTTGGGGATCAGGCACACAGCAAGGAAAGCTCTAGGCCTGTTTACAGGTGAACAGGTGACAGTGACCTTGAAACAGAGTTCATTAAGATTTCATATTGGACTGGAAGAGGAAAAGGTATTTTGAAATCACTGATTTATGCTTGGAAAAATAAGCTTTTGACACTCAAGCTCTTCTCTTAACCTGAGAGAGAAATAGCACCTGCTAGTGTTAAATTTGAGTGGAGAATGACTGTTCTGTGTTACACTTGGTTAAAAATTAAGTGTTCACAGAGAAAAGGGTAGGAGGGGGAAAAGGAAGGAAGAAAACAAAGCACACCCCAAGCCAGTGTTTTTCTCAAATTCAGGATTTTTTCTTTGGACAGTGGGGTGCAGAAAAGCTTTCTTTTGAAAGGACTGAGAAGCTAGAGCTATTCGGATTGTTCAGTGAGATGTTCTCTCTACCTGATCTGTACTGGGGTTGTTCTTCAATTTTTATTCGGATGTTTAAAACTTGACACATCCAATCTTCTTTTGACTCACATCATGGCCGGTACACCTGGTTGGACCCAGTCTGCCTCTCAGTCCTCCCTATGATACAACTCTATACTATATCTCTATATACTGGATAACCTTATTATCACTTTTGGTGTTGGGGTCACATCACCGAGTTAGTCTTCTCTCTAAGGGATTGTTTAGGGGTATCTTTTAATGTCTCCCTCCCCTTGGGGATTTTTTACTGGCTCTTAGACCCACCCATCTTTCTAACAGCCTTTCGTAACAAAAGCCCCCCTCCCAACAGAGAGAAGAAAAAAGAGAGAGAGAGAGAAAAGAAAGAAAATAAAAAGAGAACAAAACAAACCTTACTTTCTTCTAAGAAAGCAAAGGTAAACAACTAGACAAGGTCTGGAGAACTAGTGAGAGATTAACTGAGTCACTGTCCCCCCCGCAATGGGGCTGACGAGCGAGGCCGAACGAGCCCTAACAGAGCTATCTCTTCTCCGGTATCACCGCCCATCACTGCGCGGCCTCGGCAAGGGCGAGCTCTGCCCTAGCAGCTCCCCTCGGAAGCGGGAAACTCGCAGACAGCCGCCTGCGCGGGGGTGGTCCGGGGCTGAGGCCCGCACCTCGCCTCCCTCTCCGTCTCGATCCCGCTCCTGGGGCCGCGATCGCGGCCGCCGTTCGGTGCCGTGGCGGGCTGGAAGCTGACCACGGCGCGCTTCACTTACACCCGAGCGGGGCGGGAGGCGCCTGTCCCGGCTTCGCTGCTCACCGGCTCCCCCGCTTTTCTCCCGGTCTACCCACTGGGAGCTTCGGCTACCCCTCGGCGTCCGGCACTGCGGCGGGCTGGGAGCTGCTCCCCAGGCGCTGTACTTGCACCGAGCAGGCGCAGGGGTAGCGTGCGCCCCGGGGAATCGCCGCGGCTCCGCGTCCCGGCGCTCTCCGCTCCACGGACGCCGGCAGCCGCCGAACAATGCCCACGCGGACCTCGGCGGTCCCCCGTTTGGAAACCCTGTTACTGGGCCAACCTTGCTGGGCGCTACCGCGCTTGGCGTTTCTGGATCGCCGCTGGCAGCCTGTACAGGCGCGCCTGTGGCACCGGGGTTTTACTGTGCCTGGCGCTCGACCGCACACGTGGCCCCTTTGGTGTTTGGGAAACCCGTGCACAACTGGGCTGGTCTCTGACTGTCAGCAGTGCCGGTCTTCACAGCGCTCAGCCTTTTCAGTCGCTGCCGCCCACACGGCGACCCCGCGGTCCCCGCTCGGAAAACCCCACACAACTCCCGGTCCGCCGTTCCTGCGTCCGCTTCCAGGCACCTCCGCCCATGTGGCGGTCCCGCGGCTCCTCCGCGCCTCGGAAGAGAGCGGCCCGCTGATCTAATTCCTCTTAAATCTTAACTCCTCTCTCACTCACGTCCCGCCACTTTGCGGTCCTCCCGCTTCCTTCTCACTCTGCTTCTCGCCCACGATATTTTCTACCCCTCTTGCACACACATCCCGCTGTCCATGGTTCTCCAGCCTCCCTCTTACTACGGGTCCCGCCTGCAGTTTCTTCCCTACCCCTTTCACTTGCGGAGCCCACCTTTTGCAGTTCCCCGCTTTCCTCTTACTTCGCGTCCTGCCCTGTATCAGCCCAACCATCCAATATCCTTTTAGCTCTGATGGATCAGGTACGGGTCCCGGTCACCAACCCGTGGAGCTGGGGTGAGTACACTCACATTGTGGGCTCTTGTTATGGCCAAAGTAATTATGAGAACTTTGTATTTACACAGTAACCACCTCACTCACACCCCAAGCACGCTCTCGGCTCCCACACATGCAAATAGTCACAATCCTCATCTGCAGTTTTTTTAGGGGGCCTTCTTCCTTTCTTCCCCCTTTCTTTTTCATTATCCAATCTTTGTTGTCACCAAGGTATTAACCTGCAATCTCCGATAGTTCCAGAAGTTTTTCAAGCCACCAAATGGGGTGGGAGCGCACCTCTCCTACGAAATCTCCCAGGGCCATGGAGACGAGGTTTTTAAATCCCGGACGAGTCCCCATTTGTGAGAAACGATGCTCACTTTGAAAAATTTCAAGAGTTCATTAAAAACCTAAAAATAGAACAAAGAACTGAACAAGGAAAAAGGACAGCGCACTGCGAGTTGGTGACTGCGGCAGCCATGAGCTCTCTACAAAATGACTGCTCCACCTTTTTCACCCCTGGGGTTGCATCAGGCAGCCCTGGCCCCTCACAGAGTCCATCAGTCAGCTCTTCCTCGCTGTCCATGGCTGCAGCTGCTTTCTTGCACCCTGGCTGCAGCTCAGGTGTTGCCGCCTCTCAGTAAGGAGCCTGCCCGCTCCGGCTGCCCAAGCAAGGGCACAGGAACTCGCTCTCCTGCCACAGGTCCTGACTAGCAAGGCAGTCTAAACAACAAACTACAATATCGTAACTACACATCAATATAACTTCTCTCAACATACACATAATATTCATCTCTTAATTGCCAGAGCCAACCATCACATTACCCATCTATAACACAGCCCTTTATGTGTTTGCCAAAACTAACAATAATTTTTAGTAATGACAACCAAAGAGATAATTCTTCTGAGGTGTCAGGCTCAATAATATTCTGTATACTTAGTTTGATGCCCACTCAGTGCAGTGAGGATATAGCTTATATGTTTACAGATGTGATTTAATATTTTCATATTTTTGAAACATGACCCTTTCAGAGCCTACAATATTTGCTATACTAAAGAAGATCTTAATGTACTATATTTACTATTCTTGGATAAGTCTCTTCATCAATACCAAACCCACAGCATTTTATTAAAGACAGAAAAATACTTTTACTGAGGTCAGCTGTATACCACTTGAATTTTTTGAACCCTGGCAAGCAGGTGTTACCGAAATTGATCAAAATCTCCTTGCACTACCACTGTAGCATTAAGAAGCAGGCATTCTTTATTTCAGCACCAGATGCCACAGGGGTATCTCCACCAAAACTGTGCATGTCAAGTCCAGAAAAGCTCCTGCTTTATATACTATGTTTTGTATACATATTAATTGGTTTTCCCAGAATGAACATACATATAATAATAATTTCCTTGAGACCGTAACATGTTCCCCCCTGCTTTGCACATGTGTTCATCTGTCCCAGGGGTCCCTCTGGTGGTCTCCAGTGGTCCCAGACCCCAAAGTTACCTGTTCAGTGAACTGGTGTTGCTTTCCAAAAAGGGAGCTGAGATGACATACCCAGGCTGCTTCATTATCTTGTTAATGTTTAACATGATCCTACAGAATATGTATTGCACCTTTCTCTAGACTACTGGTTTTGAAAAACAAGCATTGTATTTTTTCACCAGCTGGGCAAACAGTTATTCATCTGGCAACACATGGACAGGTATTTTCAGTACTGCTTCAGAAAAAGCAACACAATCTTCTTTGTTGGTTCTGTTACAGTTCCAGAGGACTGGGTTGCTATAGTCTACAGATTTTTTTTAAATGTATACATGGAAGGCAGTATATGAAAATTTGGTAGATGTACAGAAATAGCTTTTATTTAACCTCCTTCACTGTGGCTTTGAAAACTTTTTTATGGTATAAAGGAATAAATGAATGAATGAATGAATGAGTGAATGAATGAATGAATGAATGAGTGAATGAATGAATGAATGAATGAATATCCAGATATTTTTGAAAAGCTGAGTAAAAATAGCCAAAACAGGATATGTTTTCCACAGTTGCTTTGTGGAATGTTATTTTAAGCAATAGAAGCTTAATTTGTTTTTCTTCTTTTGGTTAGTTGAGGTCTTTTTCCATACACTAAGACTATTCTGTGAGACTAAGATGTAACATTTGGCAACCAGCAGAGAGACAGTCCTTCTCTTTCTCTTGCCCTTGTTCTTTTCTACTCCTAGGTCCCCCCTTTTTACTAGTACTAGAATCCCTATGGCTAGTTTATCTGGATGAAACTTTTTTTTTCCTGGCTGATCTCACAACACATAGTGGCTAGTACCAACTCAAGGGAGAAACAGCTACAGTCTGTGTGGCCTGAAAGTGAGCTTGTGTCTTTTAGCTTAGGCCATAGGTATGCAAGTTTAAACAGATGCTGAAAGTCTTCTTTTAGAAAGACCTACTGAGAAGCACAGGATGCCTTGGTAGGTAGTTTGCATGTTATTCCATCTCAGTAGGACTTTGAATAAGAGGAGCATTTGCATCCACCCATCCTAATGACTCACCTCTATTTGCTCCATGTTATGGACTTCATTTTAATAACAATAAACTGTTTAATCACAGTAGTCCTTCCAGCAAATAGATGTGTAAATGTTTCATTACATAGTTCTTCGTAAAATGGTTCTATTTAATCAAAACACTTTACTGCCCTGCAACGATGATTTATTTGCATAGTAGTCCAAGAAGTGAAAACAGAAAAGATTGTGTCCAAAATAATCATGCATATGTTACAGTATAGTTTCTAAAATTGCAATTCAAATCATACTGCTTCTAGTGCTTGAATGCTTAAGCAGCTAAAAATAGCTTTGAAGAGTGGGAAAATATTTATTTCCTGTGTTTAAATAACATGGCTAGAACACGTTAATCAAATAATTGAGTTATACAGTAATAGTTGAGAGTTTTCTAAAAAGTTTGATTCAAAAGATATGAAAAACATTTGTTGTTCACTTCTACATATATCTAGCATATATATATATTTATATATATATATATATATATATATATACAATGAGAATTTATACAAATAATTTTACAAGTATTTCAAAACAATAGGTTAGATTATTCTATTTTGCTTAAGTTGGGTGCATGCTTTTCAAGGTTCTTTCTTGTTCATTGTAAAACGATGGTATTCTTTAAAAGGTTTCTGTTTTTTAAGAGATTGTTAATTCCCCACTATATTAAAAGGAACTTCCATCAAGAGTTCTATAAACTTATGCTTGAAGTGTAGGCAAATTTCACTTAGAAAGCTAGATGGCCTGTACTATTCTGTGGTTGCTTTTTCTTCTAAAAGGAGTATTTGAAAGAGCAGCTGTCCTGTGAGAATTCTGAAGATGGTGTTACCTCGAGTCAATGCCCACCTTTGACACTGAAGGGCAGCGAAGAGCAGCCTGTCTTCAACCCTTTCCAGGTGTACAGACAATCTTGTGCAAAAGTATTCAATCAGGTTTGTGAAAATCTGAAACCTTGGTTACAGTATAATTTTTACTCGTTGGTCTTACTATGTTCATTACGAAGACTGAATGTATGAAAATGGAATTATTTATGTGTGTTCACATTTAATGAAGCAGAAAGGAATATTATTTCTTGTGAATCTAAGGAGGGTACCCTCTGCAATACCACAATGTTCAAAAAGCCATTACCATGCTTTTCTTTTATTGGAATTCTTACATGTAAGAGCAATTTACATTTACTTACACTTCCTGTGTTCAGTATACGGAGGGAAAGCCCATCATATCAATGACATTTATTGCATCTGTGCAGTTGTTATTCTCAGTCCTTTGAAAAATCATGTCAGAACTCTAAGTTCACATTTAGAATCTTCCTCATGGGTCTTTCACAGCCATGTTGAACAGTTAAGTAAAGAGTGCTTTAGAAATACATAATTTTACAAAACAGTGAGACTAAGCAGGGGTAAAACAAAGAAAGAAAAAAAAACATCCATGTCTCTGTTTTTCTTCAAATTATGCTTGTAATATGTAAAGGATTATAATTTTTTTAGGGAATTTAGTTTCCTGATAATGGAAATATTAAAGGAAAGAGATCTGGTTGCCTAAACCTCTGCTGGAGCACCCCATGACCAATTCATTACACAAAATGTTAAATCGTTTCTGATACTGCTTTGATACTTAAAAATCTTACGCCATTGTTTCTCATATATTCTTAATATGCCATCAACATTTTTGATTCCAGCATTCAATTCAAATATTTGAAAAGAAGTGGTATTACAGTAACATGAAATTCACTTTACAGACTTGTATGGAGATGCATCCTTTTTCAGTGCAGCTCTGCTTATATACAGTGTAATCTCCTAGCCCAGTTTTGACTATCTGGTCTATTTCATCAGTTATATTGCTGTAAAATATACTTGTTTTTCTTAGTTGTTTAATGGATGCTTACTCATTGTTAGGTTGCAACCAAAGTGTTAATATCCTGAAAAAGGAGACAAATACCAATTCCACAAGGCTTTTCAAGGCTTCTCATTCCAGAGAAACATGCTTTATAGAACCTTTGAATCAAAAGAATCATAGAATAGCTTCAAATGGAAGGGACCTTCCAGTCATGAGTCATAGAACCAGAGAACAGGCAAGATTGGAAGGGACCAAAGTGAGTCATCTGGTCCAACCTCCTTGCTCAAGCAGGGTCATCCCAGAACACGTGGGCAGAGAATTGTGTCCAGATGGTTCTTGAGTATATCAAGTGAAGGAGCCTCTCTGGGGAGTCTGTTCCAGTGCTCAGTCACCCAGGCAGTAAAGAAGTTCTTCCTCATATTCTGCCCAAAAGGTCAAGTGTATCATGGGCTGCATCAAAAGGGGCATGACCAGCCAGTCAAGGGAGTTGATTCTGCTCCTCTACTCCATCCTGATGAGATTCCCCCTGCAGTGCTTCATGCAGATCTGGAGTCCCCAGCACAGGAAGGACACAGAGCTGTTGGAGCCAATCCAGAGAAGGGACACCAAAATCACTAGAGGGATGGAGCACGTCTCCAATGACAAAAGGCCAAGAGAATTGCAATTGTTCAGCCTGGAAAAGAGGTGGCTTTGGTGTGACCTAATTGCAGCCTTGCAGTATTTGACGGAAGCTTACAAGAAAGATGGAGAAGATTTTTCATGAGCATGTGTACTAGTTTGAAATCAAACCAGTGCGAGATCGCAAGTCAGAATTATAATTTAATAGGAAAATGATAAAAAGAATAAATGCAATAATATCAAAAACACTGACAGAGTCAGAATACAGCCTGGAACCCTGTTAGGGTGATGGTAGTCGTCCAGATGAGGTGGTCTTGTTGAAGCGTGATCCTCTGGAAGAAAGGGGGTCTGGTCTTCAGCTGAAAGTCCAGCAGTAGCTCCTGTCCTCTGGAAGTCCCGTAGGTAAGGGCTGCCGTGGTGTTCGAATTCTCAGCTTATATCCAGTATGGAATGCTTGGCTCCTCCCTCGGGGAGGAGCATCTCACAATGGGATGGTGAGTCATGAGATAAGGCCTTGATGAGCCATTAACAGAAAACAGTCCAGGAGGAAGTTATCTCTGAGTCATGCAGCAAGGCAGTGGTGGGCCCATTAACAGGGGACAATACAGGGGGAAGTTATCTATGAGTCATGGGGCAGGGCATTGATGGGCCCATTAACAGAAGGTAGCCCGGGGGGGGGGGGGGAGGCAGGGAGCACTGCCTCACCTGGTTTCAACAGTACATGAGGATGGTGATAGAATATACTGCAACCCAGGACAGCATGTAGTGACAGGACAAAAGGGAATGGATTCAAACTGACAGAAAGTGGCTTTAGATTAGAGGTTAGAAAGAAATTATTTCCTGTGAGGGTGGTGAGGCACTGAGAAGTTGTGATTACCCCATCTGTTTAAAGCATTTCAGGCCAGGCTGGAAAGAGTTCTGAGAAACCTGGTCTAGTGAAAGGTGTACCTTACCCATGGCAAGGGGTTGGAACAAGGTGATCTTTCTGGTCCCTTCAAACCCCAATCATTCTATAATACTCTTCTCTGATTCTGTTTCCAAGCTTAATAATGTTATTAAATAGTTCAGTTCCCTTTACCATAAAATTGCATTTTGATTTAGTGGTGTGGGACTGTCTGTTTATAAAACAGTGATGAGTACAGCTGAGTGTCTGGTTTCCACTAAAAATAATTGCCAATGCCTGTAGAAGATATCAGAACATTGACAAGGAACCTTTCCTTATTCATTCACTTTCCACTTTCTCAGTATTTTATTTTTTTCTTGTTACCCTTATTTCCGTTTCATACTCTGTATTTCACCCTTGTTTTTCTACTTTAGTTTAACATGCATGTAAAAGATGAGGGTTAGAGAGTAAATTAAGTAAGGAAAAGGAAAGTGATAAAATATGGATGGAAGGAATAGGAGGGATTGCAATGATTCTGCTCTCCCAGAGGAACCAAGTGCTGTCTGTAAGAAGAAAAATATGTGTTCCAAGTTACACTTTATTGTTGTTTAGGTTTATTTCCATTGTTTTGACTTGCTTAAACTTTTTTTAACTACTCAGTGCTATTTTACTATTACAACAATTACTTTGTACTTATTTCCTCCCAAGAACATTGAATGGCAGTCACTACTTGACCACTGCTGACAATGAAAAGGAATATTATGTAACAGAATTTACTACTTTTTAAAAATAAGGATGTTGTGTATGGTCTTTTGTCTGCCCATTGATGATGTAAATTGCTTTGGTTTATTAAATAAGCAATATGGAGTTATATTTGTATACATTGTCTAGATTTAATGCTGTTTATAGTACAGCATTGAATCACTCTAATTATGATACAGGTTACTTCTTGAATTCCAGCTATACCAAATTTTTCACAAAACTTTTTGCTGACAGCAGAAAATGCAAATTGCTGTTACATAGAAAGTTACCAACTATTTTGCTTTTTGGACAAAGAGTAAAGCTCTCAGACAAAGTAGTTAATCAGAATGCCATCAACTGTTGGAAGAATAATGGTTCAAAAAACTGATTTATCTTTTTATAAATAGTGGCTATTTCCCTAATTAATTAATTGCTGTTTTGTTGGAATAAACGCCTTCTTCTATGGACATGATTGATATAATCTTTCTAAGTCCTCATTCTAGACCCCCCTCCTTGGTTAGTATATCGCAGCTGGAGCTTTAATATACTGATCATATTAATGCTGATTAATGACTAACTAGCTTCTTGCCATGTATCAACAGTCAGCCATTACTGAATGGAACTGGGATTGGTCAAGATTGCTGCCAGGTTATTTGGGACTGAATCAGATGGCCTTCAGGGTGCTGCTGACTCACAGGTAACAGGACTTTGGCAAATGATCACATTTTCCTTTTGTATTTTTGACTTTGTAATAGTAGATACACAAAGATTTTACTGGTGAAATGTATAAATAAAATGAATTCTGCATTTTCTTTTAAATACGCAGTTTTAAAATGGAGCAGCATTTTTTCTGTAGTATTTGTTCCATACTCAGATGGCTTTCAATTCCTGTTTTGAGGTGTATAATTTGTTCTTTCTGTCTGAGACAGAAGTATATGAATATATGTTGATATTGCACTTAAATAATGCTTTGAAAAAAAATTAGTAACTTTTGCAAACATCTACTGCAAAATTTCAGCACAGAATTTAGTCTATGTTTATTCAAGTTGCAAAATATCTTAAATTCAGTTGGGGATGTGACAAATGTAGCTAAAAATAGAAAATGTTTCTTTAATAGCTTTTAACTAATGATACTTATTCTCATATTTTATTTCCTTTTCACTTGTAAAATGTAACTGTTTAATTCAGAAGCAGCAATCTCTTAAATTCAGAAAAATTTAGGTGGAATTTTTTTGGGGGGAGGGGGTTGTTTTTTGTTTGTTTCTTTTTCATTAATTTTTTCCACCTGTGAAAACTGGAAAATTTACATGTTGCAGACTATACTAAGACATTCCCTTAATCCTGAATCTTCCTGATGATACCTATTAAGATCTTATCAGTCATCTTTTGAACGGGACTGTTCCTCTATCTAGAAACTAGAGTGGCAATTTCAAAAGTGTGCGAATTTGCATGTCATACCGGTTTTGGGGTTTTTTTGGTCCCATTTTCTTCATTTAGCACTAGCAGTTATTATTAAACATTTAATTATTCCTTCCTTTCATTTATAAAATACTTGTACAGTCTGATTTGAGTTTTCTGCCTTAATTTGAATCAGATTACTTCTTTCTCAAACCAAATTGTTCTTCTCCGAAAGTTTAATTGCACAGAAAATCATGCCAGCTAAAACTTGTTATTCTGTTCTCTTCTTGATGTTGTTACCTGTTACCAGACAGAATGTGAAACTTCACAGACTTTTTGTGTTAAATGTCAGAGACAATACAGTACTATTTTTTTTTTACTTTGATGGTTCTCCTGTTGATTGCTGTCTCATGTCCTTCGTTAAAAATGATGTAGACTGTCCTTATAAAAGAGACTGTCATAGAAACTCTTAGACTAAAACTGGTTCTTGAACTTTGCTTTATGTTATTGTCATCAAGGGAGCAGAGGACTGCTGTGATTTGCAGAGGAAATATTTTGTGTGGACATATCATATCCACTGTTCCCTTAAAATAAAATTTTATTTTTCTTTTGATCGCTCTTTAGACATTCAGAAGAAATCATGTGTATGCCTCCTCTGTCCTTTTCTGTATTTCACACCTTTGTCATATAATCTATTTTCTTTAATTTAATAAATTCCCTAATTGTTGTCATCTTTCCTAATTTGAAAATGTCTTCATTCATTGCCCTTCTACATGGTAAGGAAATTCTCATCTAGAAGTGACATTATACAAGTAATTAATAATTAGAGCATGGATCTATTATTTCAACCTCTCTACAAACCAACAAATCATTTAGATCCACTGTGATCATAAAGTATAATAGTTGATCCAGTATCTGCCATAGCAACCAGCATTATCATCACAACTTCTCTTTATGTGACTTTATTTTTATCATAGCTAATATGTGTATGCTCATACTTTCCAGCTGACTAGGACAGTTCTAGCTGTTCTTGCAGCTACTCAAGGAAGCTATGCTGAGTAAGTCTGACTAAGACTCAGGTGAGCCCTATCTTTAGGTGATTGTTCATGGTCCTTCCTAGAGCTGGATAAATTTCAGCCTTACTTGTGCTCAAGACTTAATGTTCAATTTGAATGAACATGTGATTATTTTGACCTCCGATTTATGGTGGACTTCCTGTTTCTACTGTTTCCCTCCTGAAATGAGTTAAACAAAACCACAGGCACTACTTGAACTGTGCCAGAGCCATAAAGTGGGGCACCGTAATATTTTAATTACTCCTTTCTTTGACACATGCTAAAGCTTTCCTTGAATAGTTACATATGTGCAGGCAAAAATATTTTTACCAGTTCACATTGATGCTGGAATGATATTTATCTCCTCCTTTTTGTATTTCAAGAAAAAATACTGTCAATTGCATATGAAGGTAAAAAAGCATGATCTTTCTTTTGAGGAAAAAAAAAAGTGAAAATGCTTAGGGGACTAATTTACAAGGCAAATGCTCCCCTAACCTAGTTAATGACTGAGTTAGGTGAGAGGGTGTTATGAGAGCATTGTCCCAGAGCCAGCAAGTATTAGGCAAATTAATTGGTTGGTGGTTAGGGGAAAGTAAAAGACTTCTAGGACTGGTTAAAAAGGGAATGAATTGTTGTCTATTACTCATTGCTGGCTTCACACAATAATGTGAATCTAATCCATGCATTCCTATGATCCTCAAAGTAAAAGTGTCCAGGAAATTTTTAAAATAAAAGATATGGTGGTTGTTAGGCCCCAGAATTTTCTCACTGAGTCCATCAGAAGGGCTTACAGGGGTGTACCGTGAGTTAGATGCAAGGGAAGAATACTGACAAGTTATTCCTCAAGAGTCAAAACTTAAAACTTAAGTTAACAAACTTAAATGGCATACTTGAGAAAAAGTTTTGAGCAACACTGAATCAATATAAAGCATTTGACAAAATATTAATTTAGCAAGAACTAAGCCCATTCAATTTAACAGATTTCAACTCATCTGATTTTAATTTACTCAAAAATAAATAATATATATGTGTATGTATTACATATATATATATTTTTCAAGCAGAAAGAATAAAAGTTAAAAGGTATTTCTCAATTATACTTGAAACAGTATCTTTTAGTAATAAGACCATTAACATTCAACTAATTGAATTATGAACTTGATTTACACAAGTTTTAAAAAATATCTTCATACTTAACAGATGCATGCTGCTGTTTCAAGTCGTGGACTCACTTATTCATCCTTAGCCACTCCAGTATCAAATAGGGATTCCTTACCTTTAATACATGTATTAAAAAAGAGCAATTGTTATTTAATTACCCATAACTTCTAATTAGTTTCCTGCTCATGAAGTTACAATTCTTACTGTCTGGCCAAATCAGCGTGTTGAAAATCTGCAGGAATTTTACTTAGCAGTAGGAAAATAGTTGTTGTGTTGTCGACACTGAGGCACAATTCCAGAGCACAGTACCATGCATTATCCTTCTTGTTTATGTACTCTCCTTTATATATAAGTTAAATTCATGACCATTTATTTTCAGAGCAATATCTTGGCAACTTGCACATGGTTAGAAGATAATATTATTTTGCTGGGCTTTGAGATGTGACCTGCCTTCTGCAGTTCAGGTGCACTGAATATATGATAATGTGAAGCTATTCCCATCACTAGAAAGAGGAGAAAAAAAAAATCATTTTTAGATACCTGTAAAGCCATTATCCAGTATTGTAGTAACTTGCAGTTCTGAGGAGGAATGACTGGGACTCCCTCCTCTACACTTAGGGAAGTTTCACAAAGCACTGGTGTCTATGCAGGGACAAGTAGTGATTTAGTTGTAATGATGTAGATCCTGCTGCAGGAGCACCCTGGGAGCTATAGGAACCGCCAGAGAAGTGCTCATGACTGGCAAAGCCAACAACTGTCAGGACCTTCAGAACAGAAGGCTTAACAACTTAATAACTGAGAGGGGAATGGGTTATTTTTACTGTAAGTGCGTCAGGTGAGAAACAGTAACAAGTTAGAAAAACTATAGAAATTAAAACTAGTATTTGTTCAAGTGGAAGAGAAATGTTATAAAAATGTCCATACTGAAAACTAGAATATGATTTCCAGCAGATAAGGAACAGTGTAGCTCAAGAAGAACTTTCCAGAAAGTGTTTATACAGTGATATGAGCTCTAAATAGTTTTAAGTTGGGACAGGATAGACCAAGTATCTAGGCAACTTTTGGTCATGTGTTGTCTTGATAGATATTCTAAATTGCCCATCACCTTCTGAAAGTAGAAAGCATGGAGATGCTTATATATTTGCTTTAAGGAAACTGTCAAAAATGAGTACCTTTGTTTTTTACTAAAATTGGCTAAAATCTGTAGGCTTTCTAGTAGACTTTCTTGCTACAACTACAAATCAACTATTAATGATGGTTAGTGAAGAGCTAGGGTGCCTTTAATACTGCAGTAATTGTCACCTACTTGGTGTTACTATAATTGATGCCCTTATAATGCATATGAGGATATTCGCTGCAAAATATGTATAAACTCTCAGATTCCTTGGACTATAGATTTTTTTCATAACATTGTCCAAACTGCATTCTTTCTGATGAGCTACTGGGGTGTTTACAAGTGGGTCTGCTTTTTCGGTAGATAAAAACTATCATTATCAGCAGAGTGCTATCCTAGGACTGAGAAAATCTTGTACTTAGTGTCTCTTTATTAAAATCCTTTCAACTCTACTGCCTTTTGCAAATTCATTTGTTAATAAGTTGTGGCATTTGTTCCCCATATTAGAGCTAGGTGATAAAATTATGTGTTTTGACTTTGATTAAGCTTGATAAAACTGAAGTAAGAAAGTCTTTAGAATTTTGAATGATTGCAGGGCAAAATTTGCATAGCTCTTGTATATTCTAGTGAATACACAGACACCATCTGTTGAGAATGATAGCCATATGGTAAACTATTTATAGAAAATGTTTATATTCATTGTGTTGTTGATTATCTAGATATCCAGAAAACACACTTTTAAAATGTAGTTTATCAATGTGTGGAAAAATTTATTATGTGGTTTTGAAACTGAAAAGAGTGCCAGCAAACTGCATGTGTTTTGTTGTCTGTCAAAGACTTTTTATAAAACTTTACAAAAGCCTAAATCTGAGAAACGAGTGAAAAAAACCTCCAGGGTATTAAAAGGTAGGAAGATCTCTTAACAATTTCCTTTGTGGAAGAAACAAATGATGGAAGAGCAGTTACTGACATGATGCCAAGACAGGTTATCTGCATGGCAGAGGGCAGCAGTCTTATATCTAGTGTACTTTTAGGTATGTTTATGTGTCCTCTGAACTGCTGATGCTCCCAGACTTTTTGTATCCAAATGTGCTGGATATTGGAAATTCATATTGTTGCTACAGCTACAAGTCAGCTATTAATGATGGTCGGTGAAGAGCTAGGATGCCATTAATATTGCAGTAATCATCACCTGCTTGGTGTTACTATAAATGATGCCCTTATAATGCATATGAGAACAGGCTTTCCAAAATGCATGGGAGGGTATGAAAGGCAGTGCCTCATTGCTCCTGTATCAAAAGAAGCAGCTGAAAGGCATTAATCCATTTTTGTACATCTCTTTGTTATTCACAAAGTCAGGTTTACACCTTAGTGCTGGATGTACCAAAAAAAAAACCAATGGGATTTTGTGGGAAATCTCACTTTGACCTTTCAGGGTAAGCAAGCTCCTTGTTCCATAAATAAGTTGGTCAATAACAAGGTGTATGTCACATCTGTCACCATAAGGATTATCGTTCATCTGCTTATCCTCTTCTGACATAGCTAATCAAACTGTACCGTGACCTTAAAAAATCTGGCAGAAATCGGCTTAGTTCCCTGCCTGGCACTTTTCAAGCATTGGTGGCAGAAGATACATCAGTAAGCAAAAGGGAACAGTATTGCATACTTTGACTGCCACTCAAGCCCCTATCATGTATACAGTTGCAACATGAATTTCACAAGTAAATTACATTGAAGATGAGGCTCCCCATATGCAATACACATTTCTGATTGTTATCAGTCTCTCTCTTCTGCAGATGCATTGATGAACCATATAAAAAAAAACGCTCTCTGATGACAATCTCCAACAGAAAGTGCTAAAAACATAAGGATTGCCATATCTTATTTAACCTTACTTAATACGAGCTACTTTTTTATATTTGGAAGCCCTTTATGATGAGGCCTTTGTTATCCTTGCAATACAAAAGCATGTACTTACCAGCTCTTTTAACTGACAATATAAAATTGCTTAAATAAGGTTTCAGGCTAATTTGATGGGTTTTTTATTGCTCAAACCTGGCTTCTAGAAAAAGTGAAAATGACATGAACGAAGAAGAAGAAGAAAGTGTTGCTGGTACATCTTTTTGCATTCAAAAGTGTAGTAAGCACAGCATGTTGGCTAGAGCAGGTCTGTGATAAAAATCTCTTTCTTCTAATAATGTCTCACAGTATCTTGGTTCCCCATTTAAGATAGGTCACGTTTATCCACATTTTTATATCCTTTGATACACTTTTGTCTTAGTTTAGGAATGGTACTCCACAATTTAGTGCTCCTGCTGAGAGTCTCCAAACCACTGCTTACTCTTCTTTCCCCTTTCCCGCCACCACCCCTGGTTCTGTGGAGAGGAGAATTGGAGGCCCGAAACATAAAGATCATGGGTTGAGACAAGAGTAATTTACTGAAAACAGCACTGAAAGAAGAAAACAATTAGTAACAGCAACAATACTAACAACAAACGGTACAAGGAAGAGGCGAGCAATGGAAACCCCCTGACAAGAGATAATACCCAACTGCTCCCTCCACCCCACTGCACTGACCTGGAAGACAGCCCTTGCCCCATCCCCAGAGAATTATAGAAGGTGGTATAGAGTAACATCCAGCCTCCTCCTGGCTACTGCAAAAAAACTCTGTCCAGGACAGCTTTGATGGGAATACTGTTAGGTATATTCAGTGTATTGTGTTAGTAATGCATTTGTGTATTTATTAGGATTCATTGATTCCTTTAAAAGTATGTATCTTTTCTTCATAACTAGGTATTTTTGTGTGCTACAAATCATCACTTGGAATTGTGGCACTTCGGCATTTTTATCACTATCTAATTAACCTGGTGATTGCTATTCTGTGACTTGGGTGACTTTTCTTAAAAACAGGTATTTCCTTTCATCTGCAAATAATTTGCCCCTTTCAACTCTGTCTCAAATCCTGTTCTCTGGGGATTCTTAAGTGGAGATACTAATGTTTGCTTTACTTATCTGTTATTTTCTCTTTCCTCTTTCATACCCCTATTGATCCAAGTTTTCATTCTTAATAGATACATAGTTATATACCAATTGTAAGTGTACTGTAAGTGTAATGTGTAACTGGTAAATGTGTAAATGGGAATTAATGCATTTAAAGTACTGACTTCCCTGATTGTACACAGTGGCTTAGCTTCTCATCTTACCTATAGACTTTCTTGTTACACCTGCAAAGGAAAAGGCTGCAGGATACAAGCTGACAAGCTGAAAGTCTGTCTTGTCCATCAAGGTATTGTTTCTTCCTTTTCCTGCTCCTTCTTAGATAAGGGATTTTTCATTAAAGTTATAGCAATGTAGAGTAATTCAATTTCCATACAGGGATCTCAATTTCTTTGCAAGCTGTAATGAGCTGAGACATGCAAGTCCCTTGTAAGGTGGAGGGTGAAGAATTAATATCAGAGTTAAACAGGTGGAAAATCTGGTCATGCAAGTCACTTTTAGGGTTTTTTCTTCTACACTGCAAAATCAGTCTGTAGCAAAGCAAAGAGAAGACTCTAGCTCTTTTGATTAAATTTAAGATAAAAAGCTACCACAATAGTAGCTGATCTGTGGTGGCTGTTGCTATGCACTGTTCCTTTGTGGCAACAAAGGGGAGGTGACTCAGCTTTAGTGAGACCTTAATGCTTATCTAATTTGAATTACCTTGCATTCATTTTGGGAAGTGGTAGTCCCATTAGTTTTTCTCTGAAGGAGATGGGGAAAACTGTGCTTTCTCCTGACCTTGAAATATTCACTGTTGCAACTACAAAGCAAGTATTGAGGGCTGATGGTGGCTACAGTGCAGATCCCAGACCTTTGTAGCTGTAACTGTTGTCTTTTAGAGCTATATGGCTTTCCCAAAGTTATTGGCTTCTCACATGGCTTTCCTGGATGTACTACTTCCTCTGTCCTGCCAGGCTGACACTGCTTAAGAAGAGATGACAAGTCCCAAAGATCTTATTGCTTCTTTCCCAAGTCCAGTTGTGAGTGTCAAACTGACCTCAGAAGTTTTACTAGCATAATGCATGCAGATAGAGCAAAATTGGTCAGTTTTGCATGAACTCCTAATAGGTTTTGTGAAGTGAGTAGTAAGTTTAAAATCTCTCTATACACTGTGATTTAGGCATTTCTGATGCTGACTGATGATTGAACCCAGAAAAACTTTTTGATTGGGATTTTTCTTCCCCTCTTAACATCTTTCTAGGGCCTAACAACAAAATGTAGTCTTTGTGAAGAGTGGGAAACCATTGTGCATGCTGCCTCATATACCAAAGAGGGAATTAAGAATTGTCATTCTAATAGTTGACACTGTAAAATGTCATTGAGGAAAGCTTTTTCATGTTAGTCTTTAGATTGACAGGTTATGACAAAACTGCATTCATGTTGCTTGAATACATCTTTTGTCTAGTTTTACATGCTTTTTGACTTGTCTAGAAAATGACATATTAAGGTTTTCATTAGCCTTAACCAGGTGTGATTTTCTCTATGGAAGATACCTTGGTAGGACTACAGCTGAAGGCGAGTAAACCAGTGAAGCTTAGAAATGCCACAGCCCTTCTTCAGATGGTAGTGAAGAATTGAAAGACTCATTAATCAACAGCCAAGTCACAGATGTGATGGCTTTCGTGCAACAGGCAACAGACTGTGAAAGTCACATCCAACATACAAAACTGTTAAACAAGGCACATCTATAAACATTCTTAAACTTTTGTCTTTCCATTTTTCTTGAAAAACACCATTCTTTTCATGTTTTCTTTTTTTTTTAAACAAAAATATTTGTTTGTTTTCCAAGGAATAGTATTTAGTTTAGGAAACAAAAGTAAATACTGACACTGTTTTCACCCTTTGTTCATTTTAATACAACAACATATTCATTTAAATGGAAACACAGTTTTGATTGCAATGATTAATGTAAAGATTTTTAATATTAAAAGTTTTTATACACACAAAATATGCACAGAAGTTTTGACAGAAAAAAAATAATACAGGGATTTTCTGCATACAAATGGCTGGTTATTTTCTTCACGATTTTCCAGTACTTTCCCCTACTACAAAAATTATCTGGAACAAAGATTCAATTATGCTGTAGTGCTGCAATGTAGACAGTCATAGAATGTTTAAAGTGAAATTACTTAGAAGATTTTATTAGTTAATCAACCTGCACTGGATTTTTCACCTGCACTAATAGGAAAAGCACATAATAAGAAGCCAAAGAATTAAATCACCACACAATTTTTCCACATCATGCTTCCTTAAACTCTCTGGATTCCCTGGAATGAAGGAGAGTCTAGTCAGAGATCCTATACTTCTCCATGAATTTTTTTCCTAAGATTATCTTTAAATTGATACATTCCCCATGGATAAAAATTAATTTTACTCTGTCAAAGAGCGCAGTGTGTATGAATTTGTTAGAATTTTTCTACTTGCTAATTCCTTGGTCTTCCTAATTTTCACTTTTTTCCAAAAATAAATGTTCAGTATAATAAAAATGATTCTTTAAAATCTGAGGCAGATGAGAACACCATCATCTGGGATGAGTAATTTCTTAATAGCCATTGTCTGATCTTCTCTTTCCCTCTTTTGAACATCTGTCTTACTTTTGATCTCATCCAGAAATTAATTTTAATTTGCAATCCAAGTTTTTAATTTCTATTTTTTTTATTGCCAGTTGCAAAGCTATTTTGGTCTGATTCAATTTGAATCAATTGAACTGTATGTAGGTATAGTGCCTGCTGGCTTAGTAACACTGTAGTGCACGCAGAAGACAAGGAAACAATGGTGCTGCATTTACTGCAGCAATAAGGTCTTCTTTAGTGGTATATCGAAAGTTATAACTGTTTTGCCCTTAGGTTCTGTAAGGAGATATTTGAATATACCTCTCTTTAAGATATATTTGCAACAGACTTTTTCTATTTATTCAAATGTACTGCTACTGATTGTTATTGGAGGGCTTGTTAAGGCATATACAGCTATCATTTTAGAAATAACTGTTGTTGTTTCACTTTAACAACAGGTTTTTTTCATTTTAAAGAGATTTCATTACTGGGATCAGGGACGACTTTCATTTTGTTTCACGTTTGACCATAAATTATTGCCTATAATTTTGCTCATTAGCTTTCTGTTGTTGCTTTAACTCAGTAATTAAACACCTCTGTATAAAGACCCACTATCTAAAATAATACAGATATTTATCCTTTTAGTTGTACTAACAAAGAGTGTGGTATCTGAATTTAAATACTACCAAACACTTCTCACAAAAGTGTTAATGAAATTATATCAGTCAATAAATATAGTCAATAAAATAACTATAATGATTTCTCTTGGGGTAATTACATGGGTAATTTAACAGCACATTTGGATAAAAACTGAGAATTAATGATATATAGTTAAACCTCTGTAAATGGTATAGAGAAAATAAAAAGTTTTGTTGTCTTTCAAGAAAAAAAGAAACCTTTAAAAATACGTAGTAGCTCATAATAGTAAATTTATTTTCCATTTCTGTCCTATTTTTGGCATTGCATTATTTATTGTTTCATATGGACTCACTGTAAGTTCATGGTGGACTTTACAGCCTCTAAGTGAAAATTGGGTATTCTTTGCATATCTCAGTGGAAAATGGTTGTTGCATTAAAAAAATTGATAGAGTGGTTTCGGAATTTTAGCATTAAAAATGAATGTCTGTCTGTCTAAACTTCAGTGCAATATTGTCATAGTTCAAGGTGACCTATGGGATTCATATACTATGAAGTTATGCTCACAGATCAATCTCCAACATCACACCCAAGACTCAATGTTTGGATGCTAACTGATCTGAGTGTAAAAAGCTTCAGGCTATAACTTTCTGAGCAAAAAAAATTCAGAGATACTCTGAAAAAGAGTACTGCTTTTTTCTACTACTTTTTCACTAGGAAAGGTGTGAGTCCAGAACAAGGTTTGTGTAATCAGGCTTTCATAGTGTTTTCACTATTGGTAAATTTTTTTCATAGAAAATTAACAGATTCTGAAGTCTTTAAAGACTATGCTTTAGTTCACAGCAGCTTACTGGAGTTGCTCTAATACTTTTAGAAGTATATGTTGTCAGTTTGTTGTTTACTTATTTATATTTATTTGAGTGAGGATTGAGCTTCCTTTGCAGAAGGAAAGCTCCTTCCTATACCACAATATTTTAATTCTTTCATCAACTTACGGCATTTAATGATGTGGTTTTTAAAATTTGTTAAGTTTAATTTTCTGATTTTAATCTATGCTGTCACATGCTGAATTTTTGTACATAGAGTTTAATGACTGATTAATCTTTTTATTCCATACTAAAACATAGTCCTGAATCTGCTCATTCACATCCTTAATGAGTTGTCTCTCTGAATTCAGTACAATAACTTCAATTCAACATGTTAGGCTAGATTGTATGCCTGCATACAATTCTCATGTGGCATGAGAAGACTACTTAGAATTAACAGTGTTTCTTTGGCCTGTATTTCTCACATATTTGGTTATGTGTCTGTAATCTGCAAAGAATCATGTGCTTGTGCCATAGTGCATGGTCTCTATCTTGTCCATAGAAGTACACTGAAAACACAGGCTACTGAAATTTTAATTAAAATTTGAATGGTAGCTTTTATGGAGGCCTTCTATATATTCTAATGATGCAGAAATCTTTTGTTGTAAAATAAAGCAATAGTGAGCTACACCATTAGACCATTTACTAAATCTAGTCCATGCTAAGAGCAGTTTTGAGAGATTTTTTTTTTCAATTTGATTCAGTTATGATTTATTAGAATTTTTTCTTGAATGTCAGTAATATATGCTATATGTCTGTTCAAATGGGGACAAACCTATATCCAAAAAATTTACTGTGTTACTCATTTCGGAGCAGTAGTGTGTTTAACTGAATCTTTACCATGATGCAACAACATAGAATTTAAAGAACTGATGCTCTGTATCTCAAGTAATACATGTTTAATTTTTGGTCGCTGTATCATCTATTGGCTTGAAATAAAAACTGTTAGAATAAGTGGAGTTTAAATGCACTAGTTCCTTCCACTGGGCTAAGAAATAGCAATGTTACGGTTTCCCAAAATTGATGACAAATACTCCTGCAGTTACTGTGATAAAGAAATTAGAATGAGGTTTTCCTACTGCAGTAAAATAGCTAAGAAAGAAGGATAAAGAAAGGAAGATAATTTTTCTGTTGCTTATAATACTTTTTTCATATTTTATTGAAATGATAAATAATAGGACAGAAACATGTAGAACAAGCTTTGGTGTAACTGAATTAATTTTAAAAGAGCTGAGTTCTGACGGGGAGTGTGCACCCTGTGAACTGAGTGGTTTTTTCTTTAATAAAATTTTATCAGCATTCAATAATGACATAAAAATAATGCTTTTAAATCTTCTGAAGCAGACTTGTCAAGTTCTCAGTGGCATCTTGTAATTGTGAAAACGAAAGGGTATGTTTTAACTCTCTTTGGTTACGCATCTACATCAGGTTCTTCTCATGCTTATTCTTCTCCATAGTTTTAAATGCGTGGGAGAATTTGATCAGTGTCCTTTTTATATTCAAAATGAGTCAGCTTCTGTCTCAAAAGTGTCTTATTGTCATGATGTCACTGCATCTCAAGATTTGTGACCTTTTGCTCCATATGGACTCATGGTAGACCTTGTGTTTTTGCAAACTAGATTGCTTTTGTTCCCCTGCTAGGGGGTATCAAAGCCTTTTGGACTAGAGTTTTACATGCTGGTAGGGTTGCAAATAAATAAATAAATAGAATAAAATTAGTATACTAAAAGTACCCAACAGCAACTGAAAACACCCAACAAAGAAACAAACCTAAAGTTTATGTATAATAAGGACCGCCAGATGTCGCAAAGGCATCGTTGATGAAGTGGGTTTTTATCCAAAATGTGGCACTTATATGAGGAACAGTAGTATTGTGTTGGAGAGTTGCAGAGGCCATAACAGGTCAGTGAAATGTCCTTCAAACATTTGATTTTTACATTTGAGAATAGGCCAAGATGAAAAGATAACCACATATCTGACACTGACATTGCTACCATTTAGACAACCGATGCAATTGCCTTATTCAATGGGCTCAGTCAGATCTTTATTACTTTGAAACCTACATAAGAGATTTAATTTTGGTGGGGTTTTTTCTTATAAAAAATTAAGGATTTGAGCATTATGAGATCACAAACTTCTAAGTGTACATTTAGTATAATATGTATAAAGTTTTATTTTCTCCTTGTTTTTTTAAGACGTCAAATACTATTAAAACCATTACCAAGACTACCCAGTAGAATTGAAAGAATTTGAACTGAATTGAACAGCATGCGTAAATCAGAGTAAAACAAGTTGAACTTGAAAATAAGTATTTGATTTTTTATTGACACAGAATGAGTATGATAGTGGATAAAGTGATCTTCCTTACTGAGAGAAAATGTAGTGTTTTAAAATATGCCTTCAGTATGAATGCAAGCCCTGTCAAAAAAAATGAGCAACACATAATATCTTTTAAAAGGTAAATTAACATAAGTATATCACTTAGTTTATGGATCAAATTTTACGACTGAAAAATGTTGGGTTTATTCCTAATGTTATAAAGCTTACATTTAAAAGATAATGTTATTACCTTTGTTAGGTCCTGGAAAAGCCTAATTTTAAATGAGTTAGTTGTAGAATTTAAAATATATTTAGAAGAAGAAATGCCAGTGCAGAAAATTAAGTCCAAAATATGTATTCATGTGCAGATCTTAGTCAAATCCCTAGTAATTTTAAATACTTGAAATACATAATTCAACAAGTAAGCTGCTGTATGCTTGTGTTTAATGTGCTCTGCCTGAATATGCAGAAGCTGTCAAGATAAAATATGGAACATGCATCATTCTAATTTAATTATGACTATTCTTAAAAATAAAATAAATATGTGTCTGTGTGGTTTTGTGTTGTATGTGGAAATCTGCAATCTTTATTGCTAAGATTGAATTTGATTTTGTTTTGTATGATTCTTGCTGATTTCTCTGTTTGTTGGACACATGTGCATACACCACTTAAACACATGATATGTAAGTATAAAAATCATGTTGCTTCAAATGTTGAAAATCTTAAAAATGTTAATTTAATTTTTACGGCATGCATGCATGTATATATATACTTCACTTACATTTCTGCTTTTAAATGTTATTCATAAAGAAATAAATTAGTTATATACTTTTGCATATATGTATTTTCATAATAAGTTAAATGTGACTTGGACTTCCCTCTTCAAATAAAAAGCTTTTTGAGAACTGATTCGTGAAAGCTAGCACATCTTTAGCTCTGATTATAGTTTTGATTAATTTTTTCTATTATAATTGGGATGACAGTGGAGTTCTGAACTTATTAGGCATTTCCTAACTTCATAAACATAGTTTCTTAATATTCCATAGGCATCAAACTCTTTAACTCTACCTTTGAAGTCTTTGTGTGACAATGGAGGGTTTCTTAAGGCCTTGGGTTTTAAAATGCGAACAGATTTATGTATGTGTTTGTGTACTCTGCTTATCAGCTACATACATATGGAATACTTTTGTCTTGTTTTAAGACTTTATGTATATTTAACCTTTAGTTTAACTAGCAGGTTGTAAGATTTCCATAAAAAATAGATGAGCTTTGAACTTACTGAATGCTATTGGTGTAGCACAATCAATCACCTCTAAGGTTAACGAGAACATATGCTTTATTTTTAATAGCTATATTGGTAAAATTATTTAGCATGCAAAAGGATTTTGTATCCTGTTTGCTGTATTAAATCAGAATTTACAGATTTTGTATAGTAGATTATAGGTTTTGTTTCAAAGTTTAAGTGGGAAAAAGACAAGTAAGTATTTATATAAACTTGTACTGTGAATAAGATAATCGGTGATACAGTAGCTGTTGCATCTTTCTAGAGCTAAGTTGATCTGCAGTGTATTACAATTTTCTTTAATGTTTTTACTTTTCTGCATCCTGTTCTGTTATCCTTTAGTAAAAGGTGACTTATGTAGGTGGTACCCAAATTACATCATTCAGTCTCTCAATGAAATAAAAAGTCAATACCAGTTTGGCAGGAAAAAGGGAAGGTATGCAGTTTCAAATGGTAAAAACATGCTGTGGTAACAAAGATGGAATCCATCCCTATATTGCATAGCTTCCTGATCATATCTTTAAACCTGGTAGTGACAAAGAACTCTTATTTGTTGCGAAGCTATTGTAGGATTTATTTCTGAACTCAAATCCCACTTATCAAGAAAATTGCATTCTCTTTGTCTCAGAGAAGGGTATACGTCATCATGGCATATTTAGTTATTTGGTACTATAATATTGTTACCTTGCTTGAAACACATGGTCCCTCTTGATATACAAGAAAAAACTGAATCCATTTCAATAAATTAATAGGTATGAGAATCCCAATCCATCGTTCTTTTCAGAGGTTCACATACATTGTAATGAAATGCATTAGGAGTTTTCTTCACTTGAAATCCAAATGAGACCCATTTTGGCTCACACCCTTGACAGTCTCTATTATAAGCACTGCTGTCTCCTGTTCATGTGTGGCCTTAGTAAAATGCTTCCTTTGTAAGATGCACAGAGACAATATAATGCCATGAAAGATGAAGGTGTCAAAACACAAAGTTAGAAGCAATCTAATCAATGCCTCCTGATTTAGCCTTTGAAGGCTCTCTTCATTAAAAGTCTTTAATTGTGAGGCTTATCTTGAGGTAGAGCTGTTACTTAATATTTTTCAGTGTCATTCTTTGGACAGTCATTTGTACCTTTTAAATGTAATTTCAATATTCATTGTTTCGTAAATTGGATGCCTTGTTAGCAATAGTGGTGGTGTGAATGACTTGCATTCAAGTGATTGAAGGTAGTAGTGTGTAAATGCTTGGCTCTCTCCCCCTGAAGGGTAATGTGTTTTATTTCTCAGTATGTCATTATAAAATATATGGTTTCTATTTTGAGTCTTTCTACTTCAATGTGTAGGAATGTAGGCTGGAATATTTTAAAATTGTAAAAGAAAGGCTCCTAGTTGAATCTTCGTGAACTTTCAGATTTTTTCAGATCCAGTACAAACATTATTAATCCTACCTAAAAGGTAAAAAAATGTTAACTCATAGTATGTTACTCTAAATACATCTTGAAAACGTATGACATAAAAAAAGGTTGCACACAGGCTTTTTTCTTCACAAGTGATCATAAAGTTGGTAGTGGTTGCATGAAAGCAACTTCTGGAAATCAGTTAAAAATGAAGTGGTTCTGAAAAAAGATAATTTGAGAAATGCTTTTAAAAGAAAATCTTTTCACCTTATAACTATCAAGTTAAAAAACACGAAAGCCTACAATGCAAGTAATCTCTTTTCTCATGAGCCATGTGATATATCTTGTTTCTAAAAAATATGTATATATATGTATTTGTGTAGGTTGAATTGTACTTACTACCATGTGTATATGCATGTAATGCATGTATGTTGTATGTCAGCGATTGCATTTTCATATTAGACTATTTACTTTCCGTCCTATAAAAATCTTGAAACATATACTGGAGAATGAATGTTACATGTCTTTATAATATGTCATGAAGCCTTCAGCTGTTAAATGCCTGGAATATCAGGAGAGCTAAAAATCTCAAATACTGCCCTTGTAAAAATCAACAATATAAAAATTTTAACATAAAAAAAGACAAAAATATAAAAACTACAGAACTGTTTTGCAGAAATCCTTGAAAATGGAAAAAGAATTGAGGCGACTCTGACCTGATTTTTAAATGACTAGTGTCGTGAGTACAGCTGCTCTTAGTAATTATTTGTGATAGGTTGTTTTTGAATCCCATATGTATAGCAGCTCCAGGCCCAACTACCTCATTTGCTGGCACACAAACAGATTCTTCCAGGTGCTGAAAATTAAATTTTAATATATTATTTAAATATTAAGAGAATTACAGTTTCAGTAATTTTACTACTACAGCTGGAGTGCAAAGTGTGTCTATACTCTACACAGCTTGTTCCATAGTCTACTAGAATGATAATTCCCATTGGCTTGAAATACTTTTGAGGAAGTAAATGTTTGATGTAAAGAGAAAACCATATGTTTGCTACACAGTCTATTTTTAAAATATTGTTTGGAACTTGGCCTATTTATAGCCTAAGATTTTAAAATGTTATATTGTAATTTATAAGAATCCATAATGAAATGGATGAAAGTTTAAGAAATGGTAAGGAAAAACTTAATTGGCCCCTGAGGGCTTGAGTAAGACAATCCAAAAAGCTGTAAAGCAGATAGTTAGCCTAAAATGTGTATTTAATTATGTTGATGTATTTTCTGGATTAAACTTCAGACATGTAACTTCAGCGTGTTTAATCAATGGAAAAATGTGTTTCTGAATTGGGGATCTCAAAACTTTTTCAAGATTTAAGAGAAATATCTGGGGCTAACTGACTGGTTTACTCCAACTTTTTACCCTAAGAAAATCAAAAAAAATTCATAAAAGGGTAGTTTAAGTGCTAAGTAAATTGTATGAAGGTATAATTGCACTGAACTGAAAATACCATATAATAAAACATGTTTTTAATTCCAAGAATTTCATCATGCCCATCCCTTCTGCTTATTCATTCCTAAATACTTTTAACTATGTTTGGAATAAGCAGCAACATCTAAGTTTAAATGTGAGTCAAGCTGACTTGGAATGCAGTTCTCAGGGGGTTTTTTTTCTGATTGGAAAAAATACAATTGAGTGTAAATGTGTGCTGAAAAAAATCCAGTGCTATTCTACGCAGATTAGCAGTTTACAGGGTCACCATCTAAGAATGATATCTCCTGTACTTCTGTGGTCTTCTGATAAATACAGCAATTTTGAATCTCTTTAATATGGCATCAAAGAATTAATTAATTAATTGGTTGATTTTCACTATGCATCGTAGGAAATCAGTGGCTCAGTGGAGTACCTTCAGCCTCGCACTATAGTCTGTTTTACCACGTGAATGTTTATTTACACTTTTTATAACCTATTAATGCTTGAAAGAGCCTTAAACAGGACTGTATTCTCAGCAATCTGCATTCAGAGTAATTTAATTTCTTTCCTAACTCAGTGAATTGTGAAATGTTGTTTAGATGAATTTAAGTTATGGATTTGAGTTCTTCACTGATTACTGTTTGTGAAGGGCAATTCTTTCCCTTGGTTGTCATTTTAGTACTGAATATTGATTTGGATTCATTTTAATAGTGAATGGATCTTTTATTCCATTGTAACAAGATTATGACCACAGCTCTTGTCCAAAGTCCCTCTCAGAAAATCCACTAATCTTTGGTTGAGATGATTTTTCTAAAAATAGGATCAGCTGTGTTGGTACAAGGTAATGTTTAAGATAAAAGTTATAGCAACTTTTAAAGGACATTCTAATCTTCACAAAATCATTTTGGAAAAAAAATTGTGGTGCTTTTATCTATGTAGTTATGTTCCACAATGCGCAGCTATGGTAATATCTTCTACTATTTTTAATACAGATTTTTTCAGTCAAAATATCAAGAAGGAACTGAATTAAAGCAAACCACCAGAATAAAATTAGAGAAATTAAGCCCTGAAAGAGAATCATTACCATGTCTCATAATATTTTACTATCTAAAATCTAAGTTTCTCCATCTATCCAGTGACTAACTTTTTTTTTCAAAGTATCTGATCCTGTGTTGTGAATATACTGTGTTTATTTTGACTTTTACTATGATTTAAATATTTTTTTTGTATCTGCTAAATTAAACCAAGTGCTTCAGTTTTAGAATAGCCTAATTAATTACATATACACATATTTTTGGTAGGGTACACATTGATTTCACTGGTACAGAATAAGTCTGTGGTCTTCCATCCTTTAAAATTCCTCTAAAGTGTAATGTATAATGAATTATTGCTGCTAATAGTTAGCATAATGTATTTTTGAACATTTCCATTGACTGCTGTAAGGTATTCCCCTACTGAGAGACTAATTTTCTGCTAAAGGAAGAGGATCTGATTCAGACTTAAAAAATACATGTGCAGTCCTGTATTCATTAAATAAATTACAGCTTCATGTGCTTTTTTAAATCTGGTCTCATGTGCTAGCAATATTATTGTTGGATTTTGTACCGTGACGAGATAAATCTACTGAACTATCTAAGATTACTAAGGACTGTGATGCTATATTGTCCTGGTTACAGCTAGGACAGGGTTAATTTTTGCTGTAACTGGGAGGGTGCTTGGCTGGGACCTGGATGTTGTTCTGTACCACCTTATATTATTGCTGGAGGCAGAGGAAAGGGACTTTCTTGTGGGAAGAAGGGGTTCCTTCCGATCAAGAAAGCATGGCAGAGGGACCCGTCTTGTATTGTCTATTATGAAGGAGTGTTTTTTGTATGTGAACCATGTCTTTTTTTATACCTTCTGTCATTTTTATTGCTGTTGCTCTTTTTTTTCATATCTCATTGCTGTTTTCAGCAAATTGTTCTTACCTCAACCCAAGATTTTTGCTGTTTGTGCCTCCAATTCTCTCCATCCTGTTGTGGTGGGATGGGCAGGGAAAAATAGGAGAGTGAGAGAGCAGTGTAGTTGAGAGAGTCTCACTGGGGGCACTAAAGTGGGTAGTACCATCCTAAATCTCAAGTTATATTTATAACAAGACTTGAGGGAATGCAGATCCTTCTTTGCTTTACATGGTGGGATGTGTGCCCCAGTCCCAGGATACACAAGTCCACACTTCTCTGTGTCCAGCCAAGTGATGGCTCTGATCGTTGTCCAGTCAAATGACTATATCCCCCAATTTGATGAATGCTAGTAGTGATAAAATAAATTACATTGTATCTTCCATTTTGTTAACTATTTTTAGTGTTTATGTTCCCCAAAAATTAGCTTCTTACTGGATTGTCTCTGATAAAGAGGTGCTTGGAAAGATCATGCATTGGAAAGGCATGTCAGCTATTGCCTCACAGTACATGATGTTGTACAAAACAATTTCTTTTCTAAGATAAAGCAACTCCCATTTTATAAAAAATGCAGAATTTGTAGTTCAAAACTATCAACAGACTAGGTATTTCTATGTATAGGAGTTAAAAATAATAAATTGACTATGATCAGAAGTATAATGCTAGAAATTTCTAAAACAGGCACCACTTTATTAAATTGAACAAAGTGATTTATCATGTAATTTTTGTCTCTTTTTTAGGCAATAAAATAAAAAATAGCTACATTAGGAATCTATCTTAAGAAGAGAAAATGCATTATCTGAAGTAAATCCAGAGCCCAATTTTGTAATCTCCCAAGATTAGAAGACAACAAACTGGCAAAGCAGTATGCTTTGCTCTTAAATGGGCTTTCATAATGGCCTCAGACTTTGTTTTCCCTTGATTTAATGAAAGATTTTGCTAGACTGAAAGTGTGAGTCTGACGAAGACAATGATCAAATTTA
The DNA here is from genome assembly GCF_001522545.3 of Parus major. NCBI lineage: Eukaryota > Metazoa > Chordata > Aves > Passeriformes > Paridae > Parus > Parus major. The sequence continues at coordinate 60,845,155 of NC_031799.1, read as the reverse complement.
AGTAAAGCTATAATTTCCTCTTGGGTGACTAAGTATGATTGAATTTCTTTTAACATTTGAAGTATTGTAAAAATGTTTTTGAAAATGTAGTACACATTAAAATGTACAGAATTCCTTAACTGTAAAACTGGAAGAGGAGAGAAGACTGGGGATTCAGAAAGGGGCTTTCCTTTTTCTTTTTCTAATAAGCAGCACCTGAAGAATGTAAATCCATACATGACTCTTAGAATTAATATAATGGAGGATTTTAAGTTTTTCTTCACCACATCTGTGTGTTCTGTCTACCACATCTATCTAGTTCTCTGTGATTATGGCACTTATACTCCTTAAAACTATTTTCCCCATATGACAACTGCATATACAGAGTAGATTTCAAGTGAAGTACTTAAAACATAGCCTTATTTCTCAAGGAACTGTCAAATTTTTAACATTTAACTGAATTTGCCTGAATGCTGAGATATGAATGATTGACCCCTCAAGATGGAACATGTCTAATTGGAAGTAGCATGAAAGATGATAATATCAATGGATTTCAGTGTAGTATAATCGTATGTTGAAGCAGAACCCTGAAACTGTATTACTGCACATTGACAGGCAGTATTCTAAAAGCCAGTGTCAGCCATCTAATTTTCAGGGAAAAAACTTTGAGGAGAGATTAATGTAAAATACATGTTTTAATTACAAACCATAATAGTCTAATCATCAACCCCCTTTTTTCACCCCTTTCTTCCCCCTTTCTATATGTTTCTTCTTTCCCCATTCCACCACCCCTCAACCCCCCTATTTTTATTGTTCCCTTGTATTTCAAATGAGATTTTATTAGAGTTAAAATTCTGGCATTCTCAGATTGTAAGGGTCTAAAAAACTTATTTTCAACATCTCTCCTTTTTCATGCTCAGTAATTAAAAATGGCTATGGGCATTTTTCACCCTTTGAGATTTGCCAACTGCTATAGCATTTGTAGAATTATCTTTTCACCTGCTTTTACATGGAATAACCAAATATCGAAGCAGCTTGAAGTACTTTTTTTTAAAAAAAGAGTTTACCTCTAGGCTTCTCATCTACAGCACATAGGCATCTATGTGATTATTTCACCATTCAATTAGTCTTGAAATCCTAAAACCAAAAGTAATTAATAAGTCTTTTGTCATGGATAAAAAAAGAGAGATGCCTTTTTAGTATTTGTATGTTATCATGCCAGGCCTAGAAAATTAGCCTAATTTATTATTTAAAGCATTGGTGGGATTCCTAATTGCATCCATCATTAGATATGACACATTTAGAACTAGACCCATATCCAGTGAGAATTTTCCAGTTTGAATTTTGAAATAAAAATATTTTTCAAGAGATCCCTAGCTATTGCTTGTTACTATGGAAACAGCCCTATTTGTCTGAGAGCTCTGCCTGCTTGCCAATGGGAGCGCGAGCAGCATCAACTAAACATATGAATACATCAAAGACAAATTCATATGCTCAATCTGATCAGCTCAATTAATGTAAGAACAGAAGCTGAAGGGGGTTAAAAGAGGGCATTCATTCAGGATAGATGAAGCCTCTTTTAGCAGAATATATACACCGGCCTTTTGGGGGAGGAATTTAGCACACTGTCAAAAACATTATCAGAAAGGAAAGTACTAGGCCTCCTACACCTAACAGATATGAAGCTGTCAGACAAAGAATAGCACTATTCATTAAATGACACTTATTTTCTCCCACTTTACAAGAATACAGTGAACAAAACAAGCAGGGGAACAGCTGAGAGAGACACTTTTTTCTTCTCCTGGTGATGACAGACATTCAGCAATTATGGTGATAACTAAGGAATACTAAACAAGAAGCCAGGCTCCATTCTGTTTATCACCTAAAATTTTATGTTACTAAATTTGCATGCAACTCTTGTTTTGTTTTATTATTTATGACTAGGACAAATTAGATCCTTTTGTTTTTAACATGGTGCTTTCAGTTTGGTGAAGAGTGCTGCTAAACTATACACATTTTCTGTTCTCCTTGTTAAATGGCCATATCAACTTGAAGTGCTTTTGAAGTGAGAGAGTTTCAAAGCACAACAAAACTGCTGTTTCCAGTGGAGGGGGAAAGAGCATTAGTGTAATGGCAGGTATTGTGTACTGTTTCTACAATACATATTTTAGAAGACAATTAGGGAAAATCTCAGTTAAGTCTTACCTTGATTTGCAGAAAGTAATAGGACTTTGTTACTTATTTTTAGTGTTGCTAATTACACACCCCTGTGAAGTTTTTAGGTGTTTTGTAAGTTACTTTTAGAGCAGATAGAAGTGAGCAGAAAGGCCCTCAAGGCTACTGGCTTTTAAGAATCTCAGACATGATGATCTGATTTAAGGTCTATTATCAATAGTCTGCTACTATTATCTGCATGATCATGTCCTGATTGATAGTGACTTCGTAGCCACGTATTTTGTAATACACTGTCAGGCAATGCTGACAGCTGCAATGAAAGAACAATAAATGTGGGGCAGCTCTAATGTAAAGGTCCAGCCAGGCTGTATGAAAACTGATAGCTGCAATATTGGCTCCTATGTTACCACACATACCAGTCCCTTTGAGAATTTCTTTGTGAGTGAATTAAAATGGTCTCCTGATACTCAGATAGAGGGTGAGGGGAGGTCTTCACTTAAAAAGCCTGCAGATTGCTAAAATGTTGCATTAAAGTCAATGGGTAGGTGTAAACTTAGTTCAGGAAAAAAAAAGTTTCTTGTCTGAAAGATGGATGCACAAATACTGCTGTGGGTATTTATATACCGGTAACATAAGTACTTCATATGGCTCCAACAGAGTTTTTGAGCAACCGTTTGATTTTCATTTATTTTTGCATGTGTTAAGATAATGCAGCAGGAAATCTGATGTTTATAGTGTAATTAAACTAAAACTCCCTAATCTCATAACTATTGCTCTAAAACAACTCAAAATGAGTCAAACCAGTCCTCAATTTTAGCTGTATTTTGTATTACTTCAGTATTATTTTCTGTATTGCATATTATTTCAGTATTATGTGACATACTGAATGCAGTTCTTTTTTTTTTCATGTTGTGAACATGAGTAGGTGCATGGCGTCTATTAAAGTAAAGAAACTAGTAAAATGAAAATAAAGCAACCAATATATAAATTCATAATGGATTATTATAATCCTGTGTCTTTGGTTTATAGCTTTTATTAGTATTATAGTAGTATTGAACACTTCAAGAACCTGTAGGTCAAACAACATGTAGCTTGTAAATACACTAGAAAGAAATGTTTTCTTGCATTTTCAATGCTATTATCAAATAAAGAGTTGTAAAAAACAGATTATATGCTTTTTCTGGATTATTTTATTGTGTAAGACTCTATCAAGTTTAAACCCCTGTTTTGTGAAAGATAAAAATCTTTTCCTCAAATATATGATGATCCCTGTTACAAATAAGTATTATAATAAGTAGATACAAATTATGCTACTTTAAAGACATTTTTAATTACTTTAACATATTTTGGCCCTGATTGGGCTCAGAAAAGCATTACTTTGAACTAAAATTAAAATTAAGGGTTCATAATTTCATAATGTAGATGCTAGTGGGTCTGCCCATCTTGGAAAGAAAGAAAAGGTTTGTTCGTATGCTGTTGTTTAAACCTTTCCTAACCTTGATATAATATATTGAATTAGTGTCCCCAGAGTGCATTAGCCTGGCGTGTGACCCGTTTGCTGTGTGCTGCAGCCGTGGAGCACTTAGCATGCACTGTGGGTAATGTGCATACTCGGTGTCAGCGTGAGGCAGTAACATGCTGATGTTGGGGTGAGCATGCAAACTGTCTGCCAGTGCCGACGCCTTGAGGTTATGGCACACCGCTTTCTACCGGAGAGAAAGTCAGTTTCTGACTTTATGATTGTCTACTTTATAAACATTGTAAAGTCTAGGATCTATACTAGAAAGGAATTTACATATTTCCGCTGAGGTTAAAGATACTTTATGGGAGTATGCATGAAGTCCAAAGAAAGAATTGGAAAGTAGAGTATTTTGAAGATTGTGGACAAATATGTAATTGCTTATTGATGAAACCAAAAGGCCAACTTCCTTTACCCTTAATCATGAAATGGCATTCTTCTGAACTAATGTTGCAATGAAGGTCTTTCTTCTACATTTTGATAATCAGTATGCAGCATTCAAGTTTTGAAAGCAGTAAGATGCTTTCATATTATTGTTATTTAGAAAAGTATGTTCTTCAACTCTTTCCTCCTCTGTAGATAGGGGTTAAAATGACAAACCTTGATAATTTAATAAAGAAAAAGCCAAAAACAAAAACAGATCTAGTGTGACATCTTGCACAGTGTGCCAGAAGTCAGCCCTGAACCAAATTTTAACTTCCTCTGAAGGTAGTGGTGACACTGACAAAGGAACACTGATAGACCCTGAATGACATTTGCATTGACACAGTAGCCCCATTTGGCAACCATTATTGGATCTTTTCTGTCCTTGCAGTTAGCTTAAAAAAATGCTACCTATTTTATTAGAAAAACTACCTCAAAATTAGTCATCAAAAGCTAAATTGTGTATTGATGATGGAAATAAAAAGTTTCGTAACAATAATGTTCTTAGTTTTGAATTCATAGTGGTGGTGTCTGTTTTATTTTCATTTAATGACACCCCATTGACTAAAGGTTTCATTCAAAGATGTCCATCTGACACAACTCATCAATAAAATGAATTTATCTTTTGGAACACGGGCATAACTTATTTCTTGAATAGGGCATACTCAATATAGGTATTTCTGGAGTTTATTAGACACTATACCTAATGATTAGCTTACCAAGAGAATGAGCACATATTTTCCATAAGTTCTCGTGATAGTTTTGACTTGTTAGAATTTCTGAATATTTTCAAATTTTCTCAGGTTTGCAATGAAATGCATGTGAGTTTAAATTGTGAGCTGAAGTATTTTGTACCCTCTAGTAGCACTATTGATTTGTAATGTTCTAATAATCTTAAAATGCAAGACTTTCTGTAATGCATTAATTGTTTTTAATTACTATTTTTCTAGGATAAAAGTGTAGACTCTGATAATCTGCATTTGGACAGGAGCAAAAAGCAAGTTTTCTAGTTTTTCTGTTTAGGCAGTTATTTTTTATGCTGTTCCCTATAATATAGAGATGTTCAAAATATTGTGAGAATATCACAGTTCAAAGCAGAAGACAATGTTTTGAATTTCTGTGTTGTGCACAAGAAATAAAGTAAATGATTGCTTTTTAGGATAACCAAAATCATTAGCAGGCCAAGAAAATATTTTGTTACATATAAGATGTAATGACATAAACTTAATTGCACACTGGAGGTCACCCTTGCTACTCCAAATTTTTTTATGGTTTTCTAAAAAAAAAAAAAAAAAAAAAAAAAAAAAAGGCAAGCAGCCTTTTAATACACATGCCGAGCTTTTAAAAATACTTCTAGCAGTACACATTTGTTATTGTGTTAATTGTTTAAGCAGTGTGCAGTATACGTATAGGTCTTCAGAAAGACTTTTTGGGGTGTCTTTGCCTGAAGTCCCACAAGGATTCTATAGTCTGCATTGCAACCTCTGCTACAGGCAATTGCTTTTATCACTCTCCAGGAAAGTTATTAGAAGCTGGTTCTAGCACAGCTACCTAAATTGCCGTTACTTTGTTACATTACCTTAAGGACCCATCTAAGGAATATAGAAGTACCATCAAAATAACTATTATGCCCTTACATAGGTGCAATTAACTGTTTTATTTAGTTGATGAGCAATGTGCAAGTTTTACTGTTGATTAGCTGAAAGGTCTTGAGAAAATCTGCTCACTGAAGCCATAGAGATCCCAAAGAAGTTTAAAATTTAGCCATTGTATTTTCATTATATTTTCAGTCTTTTCCATGTCAGAAATCCTTCTGATAGATCAGACATCCATAACCTGTAGCTGTCAGTATGCAGTAGTATAGGAAAAACATTGTGTGGATGGGTTGTGGGTTTTTTTTTGTTTTTTGTGGTTTTTTGGTTTTTTTGTTTGTTTCTTGTTTTGGGTTTTCTTGATCATTTTGCTAAGTCACCATAATTCAGTTAGTCTTCAGTAAAATACAAATATTTTTGGGGTGAGGATAAAATTGGCCCTAACGGCTTGCTGATGTGCTGCTGTAAACCTGGCAACTGTACCCAGGTAAAATTTTAGTATGAATTTATTCTGTTGGAATGTAACAATAAGGTTGCAATTCTGAAAGAGGCCTGCAAATGCTGTATATAACATTATCATAATCTATTAGTAAGAGATGCCTTTCCAGAAGCTTTAACTGAACAGACAATAAAGAGGTAGATTATGTGAGGAGAGTTTGTTTTTGAGTGAAAAACAAGAACAAACCCATCCCACCAATTCCCCATTATTCTAGCATCATGTCAGCATGAGCATGTCATGTCTCCTATCTTCCCATTAAAGCAGTCCAGTCCCAAAACCAAGTAGTAGCCCAGTATAGGTATTCACAGTTCAAACTATTGCTTCACAAAATGTATTGAGATTCTTTTTTTCCTGACTTAAACCAACAAACACATGAAAACCATAATAGAATGCTTTCTGAGGGAAAGATTTCATAAGATCTAGGGAATTGTATGAATTTAAGTAAACTAGTAGTAAAATTTTTCATCTATAATTTCTTTAAAAACACATATGTGTTGAAATCACTGAGTCATACCTAAAATCAAAATGAAATATGTGAAAAGTATCAGTTAAATAAACTGACATACTGTCAATCTGTATTCTCCTTCAGAAGAGACAACAGATATATACAATTATTAAAAATTGAAAAAGAGGTAGTGTAACTATAGTATTTGAAAATAAATTGGAGTTTAGTTGTTGTGGGTTTCTGAGAAAAAAAAACATATGGAATCCTCAAATTCTATTACAAAATGATCTCTTAGGTTAGAAAAGCTTCTGAGATACTTACTGTTATAAATAGGAATTATTTCATCACAGGAAAAAATAATGAGAATCTCATCATTGGATCAGTATCAGTTTGGGGGATTTATGATAATGAGGACAAGTGAGAACTTAAAGGAATGTGTTATGAGTTTTTTTACTATATTTGTCATTTTATGATGCATGAGACATGAAAAATCCGTGGATGGCATCAGTCCATTTTTACTTATTCTGAGTTCTCCCTCCATGCTAACATGAAAAATCCTTGGCAGATATTTCAGCTATTTTCAGTCTTTATAAGGCACAATTTAAATTAAATTTTCCTTGGTGATTAACTGTCATTATTGAAAATAAAAATATTAGTGTAAGTAGACAATAACTCTTACAATAGAATGGAGCTAGTTGAATTTTAAGATGAGAGAAACTTCAGTAATAAATTGCAGATATTGAAATAAACCGAATTTTTGTTGACTGAAGAGGCTCCTAAGGAAAACAGAAATGCTTAATAGTGGTGGAAGTGGTTTTATTTATTACACTGCCTGTTTTTTACAAAATGTTTTGCAAAAGAGTCTTATCATTATGGACACATAAAAATACAAAGAAATTAAAAATTTAAAATTGTCATCATTCATACCAGGTAACTACATCAAATTGGTAAAACATGCTAAACATTTTATACTGGTAGTTTTATTCAATATGTGAATAAACCAGTTATATTGATAACAGCTCAACCTGGCTCTCAGTTTTGTGCTACATGTATTGCCAGTTCTTGAGGAATTTGTTAATTTTTCACATTATTTTACTCCTTATTCAGAACACATGACTACGGAATTGAAATATGTAAAGAAAAAGTTAAGTGAGTACATTTTAAGATACAAATTTATATAGTTCATTTCTTCATTGTAACAGTTTTTTCTTTGTCTGACTGACTCTAGTGTTGGGCAAAGCTAGTACTTCAGAGTGCATTTCTGTTCCAGTTATGCTATTTCTAAATACCTGATGGAAATTGCTTCATTTCTGCCAAGGTATTTCAAAGTTTCAGTTGTGAAATCTTTATTCCTAATGATTGTAGGCTTTTATCTGAAACTTAATAAAAACCAAGGTATATGATGAAGATCATGGCTTTGAAATGCAAAACAAAGCATTTTAGTTTGGTGTCATTAGTCTGTGAAGCTAATAAATGTGCATCTTTGCTGGTTTTTTTACAAATGGAAATGTGTGTTCAGTGAAATTAACATTTTTGGGATTTTTTTTTTTTTAAATATAAACTCTGCAGATTTATGGAGCAAGATGCATGCACCTATAAATAGAGATACTGTTTTTTACATATGCAAGTATATATAAGTATACATATTAATTATAACAATATCATATCACAGAATAGAACTTATACTTGCAGGGATGGGATTTCTGATGATCTGTAGTTCCTGTGGGAAGGCATTTTGCAGTCTCAGACTATGCCAAAGCTTTTTCTTCCTTTTTCCTACAGCTTCTTTAGGTCAGAGGACTACTGTCTGGTTTTAGTCAGTCTTTTAGGTAAGCTGCTGACACCTTTTTAATATTTGAACAGACTTTGAACATCACAACTCTAGGGGAAGCCACTGTGGCAAGTGGAGATGTTCATATTTAAGAATACACCAGCTAAAAGCCCTAATGGTAAGAATGCATATCTTGTTAAGGAAGAATGCACTATACTATCCAGTTTTTAGAATGAAAATGTGTCCAATTATTGCATATAGTCCAGCCAAGGTGTGGATGTAATGAGGCTAGGACATCACTCATTCAGCCATTTTTGGATAACCCTGGTCTGACCTCATGGCTGACCCTGCTTTAAGTAGGAGGTTGAGCTAAAGACCTCCTAATGTCCCTTCCAACCTGAGTTTTCCTATGATCTTATGGTCGTCCACTAGGATTGGAAGAAGTTTCCTAGCAACAAGAAACTGAAGACATTGGTAATGGTTGAAACTTAGTGTCAGGGAAAATTCCCAGAATTCTAATTTATGAGTTGAATTGACCAATATTATGTATTCCCTCAAAGCAAGGGAAACTGTACATCCATTGTGAATCCTTTGAAAAGCTTTTTCTCTACACATCTGTCATACTCTTCATTCCCCATCACACAGATTGCTCTCTATTATTTCTGACCTGATTTCATCCATTGACTGACTGATAGACAATATTGATATAGCTGTAGGTGGTGATGAATAGGTAGCACTGCAGCATCATCAATATACTGCTGATCCTTCCTTCTGTGATATTTCTCCCAAATTATTCAATGGGTGATAGGTACATGCTGAAATGAGAAGGAACAGAAAGTTCTGGAACTTAGTAGATTCTCTAGTAATAGAAGAGACACACTGAGAAATTACTTGCTCCATTTTAATAAGTTAACTAGGAATTCATGAAGCTCTCTTAAGAGGGGTAACTATTATTTATAGTCAATAGTTTTATGAATTATGGGAATAGCATTAATTCTTTTGAGACATATTAAGATTAATATGAATGTCAAGTGCTCTCCACCAGTATAGAAAATAACACAGCAGAACCATATCCTGTCCCATTTGCAGCCTATGACATTATTCATTAGATCCATTTCTTTCAGCTTTTCAATAAGCTTTTTAGGAGTTTGTTTGAAAAAGGAAAGGTTAATGGTGAGTCACAGTTAACTTGAAATAGCAAATTCTAGTATTTGTATTTTTGCTAGACTTTCATTCTGGCAATCCTTCATTTTTGAAAGAGAAAGGGAAGTTTTTTTTCCTGAAGTAGTATGTTCATTATTCCATCCAGTACCAGTTGTTGATATTTATTACCCAGATTTAAAGCAGAAGGACATAAGGGTGACAAATACTGGACTGAAACCTTCTGTTGCACAATACCATGTGGAGAGGTAATGTAAGAAACTTTGAAAATATTAGAATATAAGAAAACAATTTTTGAGAATACTCAATTTCAATTTCCACAATACTCTTCTACTGTTCTACTCAGAACAGAATGATAGTTTCATATAATGGTGGGTGTTCAGCTATGGAGTAAGCTGAAACTTGTCCTGAATGATTAAAAAAAAAAATTAATAGCTTCTTGATATAGACCTTCTCAGATGCAGTGGAGGCAGATATATAGTAATCTTGCCCTATAATGAAGTTTCAGTGCAACTTTTGAGAAAATTACTGCACCTTTGCTTTGATGTTTTGCTGTTTTATACACAAATTTGTCACAATTTTTCTTCAATATATAGTATTAGTAAATAAAAAAGAAGTATCTACTTAAGAAATGTCACCAAATATGTACAAACTGGTTATTAGAGTCATGGTTGTGGTCAGTGTTATTTTATTCAGTAGGTTCTTACTCCTTAGTTTATGGGCTTAATACTGTTTTAGCAAGCAAACTAATGTGTTTAAATCAGAGATTTCTGATAAAGCCTGAATCACTAATTAATTTTCTTGTCATAGGGGAGGATACTCTTTGGCCATTATTCTAATATGAGAGAGATTAATCTCTTTAAAAGATCAGAGAACCACAGAATATTTTGAGTTGGAACGGATCCACAGGATTGTGAAGTCCAACTTCTTAAGCGAGCAGCTGTAAGAGGCATCAAACCCACAACTCTGGCATTAATAATACCATGCTCAAGTTAATCTGGGTGGACTGGACTGTCCTGGATCTTGACCTCTGAAATCAGCATTTCATCTAGATTCATCTGTCTACCTGCTTTGAGTCAGAAGTTACTTTATAAAGTTTTAAGATGCCAAGCAATGACATAAGAATTCAGATTCATAAACTTCTTCAGAAGTTCTTTTTCTGGTTGCTTGCAAACCAAGACTGCACGGGCATTCTGAGTGATATAGACCTCTCATGGCTAAAGGCATATTTGATTTGATCAGTGATTTAATAGTAAGAATTTGCATATATAGAAGGCATTAATAGTGTGGAAGTATTTGAACTGTATAGATGTTGGAAATCCTTTGGGTTTTTTTTTGTCTTTTTGGTTTTTTTGTTTTTCAAAATCTTCATAGGAATAGCAGGAATAGGAGTAGGAATTAGATAAAAGCATCTGATGTTTCAACCTGATCTTGGTGCTGCAATTTTACCATATTTGCCTTGGTGTGAGATCGGTTATTTCTCAGGTTTGTAAGTCTTAAGCATGCAAAGGTAAGCATTAAGTTTTTGGACAAACAGCCTGATTTCCGTTCTTGTTTTTCCGATACATTTTTTCTGCTCTTCATAACTATTGAAGAATTGTCATGGTTTCCACCTTTTTTTTTTTTTTTTAGCTTTAACTGAAGAAACTTTGAAATTTTTATTAAGTGAAGCGGTAAAATAGTGCATTTTTATTAGGACTGCCTAGGGAAAAAATAAAGCAGTAGTATCAACTTGCAAGTAATTTTATGATAGAAGTTTAAAACAGGACAGATATTTCGGTTTGGATTGTGAGGTGTTTAACCCTACTTTCTTCATCAAATCTCAGATTATGTTTTGGAATTTAAAACATCTCCAATACAGGTTTCATACTTAGGCGGGTTTCTATTAAGAGTTGTGATGTTGCCTGTTCACTACAGATTCAAGTATGTCACATATAGAAGTAATAATCTTTTTCCACCCAGAGTGTTACCAGTCTTGTTTTAAGAATCACACCCATCTTCCTCTCATTAGTCAGTAATGAAATTAATAGTCTCCTAATACTGTATGGAATAACTTTCAGATCATTTAATTGTTCTTCAAGTTTTATATTGCTAGATTATACTAATAAGTCGGAAATGTCAGAGGAACAAGTATCCACAAACTGTCATTATTCATCTACCTACACAGCGCAGAAATGTGGGGATTTTTGAGCCCCCTGCCCTGGAGGGATGCCACTATAATTTTAGGGTTAAGATGTCTCCTATGCTCCATCCCTGTTGATGGTACCTGTACCCCAGTTCTACCCTTCCCCCTGGCCTGTTGGCCAGCCCCTTTTCCTTCCTCCTCCATGGAGGTTCCTTCGCCTGCCTCCTTTCCTCAGACCCTCCCTTATCCCTAGAACCTTCCCGCGTCCTTGGTTCCCTATTGGCCTGAGTTCTCTGATCCCTCCCCTACCTCAGACTGGTTGGCTCTGGCACCCTGGACCCTCCTCTGTACCATCCTCTGGCCCCAAGTTCATTGGTCCCAGTTTCTCTCCACCCCTAGTACAAAAGATGTTGCACAGCCCTGCCCTGGGCCCTTTGTTCCTGGACCTTTCATGAGCTAGGGGGAATAAACTCTCCTCGTGGAACCCATACAGAGGCCCCTCTCTACTCCTTGCTGCTGGCTCCAACAATATCTGTCCAGCTGCATGAGTGTCTGTGTGCATGTGTGTGGCGCTGACTGAAGCGGCTTTCCCAGAGACACTTGTGGTAAGGCTGCAGCCCCCTACCATCGACCCCACACCACAACACAGAAATATTTTTGAAAAAATGTGACTGTCTCAAATCATAATAAAAGGTTCAAACAGCCTGTACAAAAACCAGCAGCATTAAATGAGTGTACTTCTAGCATGAGAAAGGAAACATGCCAGGAACCTGAATTTCATAAAAACACAGTACTTGTGTGTCCTATATACTACATGTGAAATGTGCATTATACTGTGGGCAAAAGACCCATATATATGCCAGCAGTTTCCATTTGAGTGGGGTAATCAGTGTCTTAAATTTTTCTGTTGTCCCTCCCATAATCCCTTCTACATAGATATAGATGCATTAATTTCAAATGTTCACCTGTAGTGCAAAATATTGGAAGTGGTAATATTAGATATCTTTAGAATCAAGGAGGAGTCAGAAGAATTATGTGGACTTGCCCAGCTCCACTTTTCCTTGCAAATAGGAGTGTCCTGTGATCTTTACTGCAGATAGGACACTGATGGCATGTTTTCCCTTTCATTATATATCTGGTAAATAGTTCTTTTTTATACTGTGTATTGAATAGCAATATTATGAACAATACTAGTATATTTGATACAGTGTATTTGATTAGCATCTCAAGTGCATAATTTATTGTGAGCCCTGAAGATCTGGTGTATTTGTTTCTCAGGTGCAGATTCATTTCTAGTGTAGATCCTGTTAGAATGACTTGTGACTGGTCTTGTTTATTCCTGGTTTGATCTTTCTTTTTTTTTTCTTCAATGTTTCTACAACTGTAATGGTGCTGGGTTCAGACATTTTGAAGCAGTCTGAATATGTTTTCTTTTAGGCTGTCTTGATGGATGTTTACTTTTGTTTCTTACCCCAAACCAAGCCTCTGTAGAAGTGCTTGTTGAATACCATGTGCCTTTTACTTCATGAAAGATACAAAAATGTGTTACTTCTCATCAGGAAGCAATGATTATATTATCCATACAAAGATGGATATGTTGTAAATATTCATAGAAGACAGCTGCAAGCTAAAAGATGTTGCTCCTAAATCATAAGTTTCTTAATTACATCACTGTAAAGAAAAGATCAAAGATAATGTGATTTCATTTGATTACTGAGTCATCCAAATAAGCAGGGAGCTCTAGTGACAGTTTTTCTGAGGTAGCAGATTGCAGGTGGTATTTAAGGAAAAGTGTTTTAAAACAATGCCCATAATTACACTTAGAAGTATTAAAATAATCTCTGTAGTTTCCTAAGGTTTGATGGAGCTTAACCATTGGCACAATGATGTTTTACTGAGGCTGTTCTTAAGGTATTTGCAAGCACCTCACTGCAGGGTGTAGGTGTGGTGAGTCACCCATTCAGCACACAGATCCCATTCATTCATTCCCACATTGTAGCCTCCCTGATTTTGCATAACCTATGCGGCGTTTTGTTGTCAATCAGCCTCGGTTTTGTACAGTAAGCTCTCTGGCTTTCTTTTGACTTGAATGAATAGTGCCATTCATTCACATCATACTTTTCTGAGGGTACTGTTCTAAAGCAGGGATCAAGCTGTTGGCTTCTAATGTGCAAGAACTGTAAGACAAAGAATTTGTGCAAACCAAGTAACTGGAGGAGAAAAAGGAAGGGACAAATTTTTTTTAGTAGGGATCACTCAATGGAGAAGGCAGAGCAAGCATAATTGTTCTAATCTGCCACTTGTCGTGCCATGCCTCCTCTAGAAGGGAAAGCAGTCTTGACTCTTTTGTCTTTCAGAAAGTCCAAAATTACTAAAACATTGCCCTACACATTTACAGGTTGGGGGGGTTTTGGGTTTTTTTGCTTTTCTTTTGAAAGAGACCAAACTTTTTATCGCTGGCAATTTTTTTTAGTTCTTGGATACTATCATTCTTGCTTCAACTGTTACCACACCTATGCTCAGCATAGCTCAGGTACAGTCACACACACATTTTGGGGAAAGTAGAATGAGCTCCATGGGAAGAGGTGGTAAGAGTGAGAGAAGGCAGAGGCTTAGGGAAAGATTGCAGGAATGGAGGAACTAATCACAGCCTGCTAGACAGGGGTAAGCACAGAGGTACTGCATGCTGGTATTTGTGGCCTGAAAAGGGAAGGGGAATCAAGTAGTAGAAAGGAGAAAAGTGTATATAGGCTTAGTACTCCTTCCTGCCAAACACAGAACAACACTAGCTGTTGAGCCCACATGATCATTTGTTCAAAGCTTTAATACTGTCCATAAAACTTACTTTTTAAAAGCAAAAATTTCTGCATCATCTGCTATGGCAGTTCCAGATGTTGTCTCCTACCTGATCCTTGTGATTTGTGAATGCCTTTCTGATGCCACCTTAATCAGCATCATCATCTAGCTTATCCCTTCAGAGAAAGTCATCAACTTACTGCTTATTGAAACACCTGAGAAGGTAAAATTCAGTGTACTTCTCTCAATGGCTACAATTTTTAATCCTTTAAAATGATTCTTTAGAACTGGCTAAAGCTGATCTCTGATTGTAGTTGATACCTCATTTTAAGAGAATTTTACAGGATGGAGACTGAAATAAGTTACCTTCCCTTGGATTTCAACCTCTCTCCTTTAACAAATAATGAGAGACAAATGCAAGATACAAGTGGAAAAAAAATAGCAGTTTACTAAAAGAAAACAGCAAAACCCAAGAAACAGCCCACGAGGACAGTTCAGGTGGTCCCCCGAGGAAGAAAGCAAAGAAGATGTTTGCTGTCCGGGCAGCCTGCGTGGGCCAGAGGACAAAGACAGGATGGGAGAGAGGCCCCTGCAGCAGGCCAGGGGCTGAGAGAGAGAGAGAGCAAAGGAAACAACAGAGCAAACGAGCCTCCACAGCTGAAACAAACTCCCTCCCCCCCAAACAAAACAACTGGGAGCAGGGAAAGAACAAAACCTGGGAAGAAACACTTTTGTTCAAAACGAGCCACTGCTGTCGGGGTGCTGGTGCAGTCTCCGTGTCACTGGGCTGGGCAGGCTTTCTCTCCACAGTGCGCTGGTAAAAAAGCGCTGGTGGACTGCTGGCAGCAGGTGGAACTTGCAGAATGGCTCTGATCCATGGTGGTGGGCGGCTGTGGGGCCGCCTCCCTTGGCAAACAGTAGGCAGCAGTAGTGGAAGTATTGCTGAGCACTCCAGAGCCCAGAAAGAACAAAACAGAGAGGTTCTTGTGTCTGTTCCCTGTTTTAAAAGGGACCCAACATCCCTGCCCTGCTGTAAACCAGGGTAGAACGGACAAGGTCCATTTTCTGGCTGCATGTCTTGAAGAGACAGCAAACTTGCATGGTTTGATGTAGAGAGAAACATGGAATACATGATTTTGAATCACCTAGGGTTACCTAGGTCAGCTAGCACAGTTCAGTACTGTGACTAGGCAAGATTTTAGAGGTTTGGAATGTTTCGATGTGTTTATTATGCTGCTGATTGATGGGTCTACCCATTCTTAATACCTACTAAAGTAAGAAGTTTTTTCCATTTCCTCAGATCTCTAATCATATAGCATGATTAAAGTAACAGCATTAGATGGCTATTCTTCTGTTTAGAGTCTCTGAGGAAGACTATAAATACAGGTATAGAAAGATCAGTAGATAGATACAAGGTACATGGCTGATTAAGTATAACTAATTAAAATATTCATAATTCTAATTATCCTGCAAACCTACAGCTGGTGTTAGCAGTTAAGGACACTGCTCTCCAGTAAGTCCAACTCTTTTAGCTTCCATTGCCCCAGCATCATCTCCCAGCACAGATGGATGCTAAAAAGAGGGTGGAAGAATCTCTGGTACACTAAAAGAAAATTTATATACCATGAGCAACATCTGTGCAATGGCCATCATGCGAAGATGTTTTCTGGCACTTGGCTATGGTAGTGCAAATGCATGAGCCAGCTAGCACGTAACATAAAGTGAGAAATGCATATTTCTGGGTAGTCACTGAAAACGATAAATTAAAAAAAATAAAATTACATAGTTATATTGCCATATGCTGGTTTACCTATCTCTGTGGATATTTGCACTTGAAAGTTCAGATCTCCTTCCAGTTTTTCTATAGCTAAGTTATGGTTTACATAGTAAAGGCTATAAAGTAGAATTTTTCTAGGTAATTAGGTTACACTGACCTAGGGTTTTTTAATGATTTAAACTTCATGTTTTGATTACATAAATATTCTGTGCATCTTCTTACTAAGTGGAAATAAAATTATGGGATAGTTTCCACCTACATGTTGTTATAAAATTACTTTTTAATAAAAGAATAATTAATTTTTCATAATTTTGCGTTTTATAATAATATTTTATTACATACATAGGCATTTTGTGTACACATTTTATATTTTCTAGGTAATGACTGAGCTGTGAACTTTGATATATAAGCAGTTGTCAGCAAAACAGTAGATTTAATATTTTTTGTTTAAAAATATTTATATCTGTGGTTGAATGAGACAGTCTATTCAATCTTATAAATATCATATTTAATAAAGAAAAATCCACTGCAAAGAGAAAAAATGTCTTTATCCATAAGCAACCAGATGAGAAATGGATTTTATTCAGTCAAATCCTTTTAGTCAATGAAACAGCACTTTCATGCCTACTGCACTCAAGTGATAATTAATATAGTCTAATTCCAGACATGATGCCTGAATTCATGTACTGTCATCAATACCCCATGTTAAAATCAAACCTTGACAGGGACTTAACACCCTGGAACAGGTCATCATATGATAATATTCTTTTTTCCTTTCAGTATTTTGTCTTCAACCAAGCAAAGTATTACAAGATGAGGGGAAAAAAAGGGAAAGAATTACAAATGAAGAGTGACGCAGGCTGTGAATAGAACATATGTTAGGCTAGGCAGAGGCATCAGTGAATTATATCATTTCATGATGAAGTGGCAGTGGGGCTGAACGGACCTATTTTAAACCTTGATGTATTTTATCTCTACTGTATTTGGTCTGTCATCTTTGGAGAAAGACTTTGTGTAATTGAGAGTCAGCTCCAATCTGCATGACTTGAGCATGAAGTGTAAGCCAGATGAACAGTATTATGGAAGGAAGGGAAGCATCTAATAAGGTATAAATGAGAAATAACCTTTATACCTCAGACATTTAAATGTGTTTTATTACATACCGTGTTTAATGGTATTATTTTCATGGTGCTATTAATAATATAAACAAGGTTTGAAAGTACTTTAAAATTTATTTCATTTTACTTAATTATTTTAATAAAACCTGCTTATTTATAGTTGAGACATCCTTTGTCACATTGAGCATACATTCTAACTGAACTAATTTGTCCTTACATAAGTTTTATGAGTGTAATATTTTTTTGTTCTTGAATTCACCCTCAGAGGCTAAGATTATAGTTTTACAGTTATTTATTAATTTGGATGAGAATGTGTTTTGATGATGTCCTCATCATGTCAGAAACAACTATAATTTCTAGAAAAATACTTGGGAAATTGTATTTCTGCATATTTTGCTTTTAGTATGGTTAAAAATGCAATTTTAAGAAACTTTAGGTTTTCTACTTGTGAACGCCTTGTAGTGTGCCCAACACAACTCAAGGACCATGACCACAGCGTCACTCATTCAAATTCAATTGTGTCCAATGTTTTGTTTGGATCTGTTTTGATTAAAAAGATTCTTCAGTCAAACCTCTGGAGACAGAATAGTATTTTATTTTTACAGCTGGGGATAAGGACAAGTGATAGCATCTGTAATGTGAGGTACTGCTTCCATATAAAACGTTTCCTTGTGAGGTCACTGTACTTACATAGAATTGCAATGAGTGTTTTACAAGCTCTTGAGCTTCCTCTGCATAGTTAGCCAACAGTTTCAAGATTGGAGTAAGTGTTATTAACAGCTGCTCAGAAGAAATAGGATAAAAAAGGTGTAATAGTCAGTGTATGAATCTTACTGCTGGAGAGAACTCTTGTCTGCTAGCTATATTCGCGCTGACCATTTCCCGCATGACGGACATCCTCATAACCCAGCAAAATCCATGTGGGGAAAGGACTGGTCTGCCTGCATAGCTTTGATAGCAGATTTTGGGTCACAGGTTTTGGTAAGTTCTTTGTCCTCAGAACTTGTGCATAAAAAATTGCTCATTGCATAAATTTATTTATATTACCTTCTTCATAATGAAAACTTTGCTACAGTTGGACTGGTAGTCTTATTATGTCAGGTGTTTTGTATAGGTCACAGCTCTAACATGGTAAGGAAATATTTAAAGTTTCCCTCTTTAAAAGTCTTTCATGACCAAAATGCTAATGTGGTCATTCCTTGCTTTTGCATTGTTACAATAGTTTCACCTCAGTTTGAGCTCTGTATGACTAATTTCTCTTAGCAGTCTCTAGATACTGTGTTCACTGATGTTGTTGCACTATGTTAGGTAAAAAAAAGAATTTCTTGTGAATGAAATAATTACACTACAACAACCTTTGATATCTTTGCATTCAGTTATTGGAACAAACTGCCTAATTTTCTACCATGAGTACAAATGCGTAACTCTGTTCCAGCACACCTCCAGACTATAAAATTAAGCAGATTGTTTAATGATGACAAGCTTGCTTAAAGAATGAAGACTCAGAGTGAACAGTAAAAATGAAAGCTGAGAAAGTCATTGAGACAAACAGAATTTTAGATCTTTTTTTGTTGTGAGTTCAGTCTGCCTAGAATTCTATCGGTGTTGCTTTTGCTTCAAAACTGATGATCTTTTTGACTCTTGTAATGTGTACCACTGTGCCTTACAATCTCATTTTACTAGTAATTTGAGACATTGTATATGACTTGAATACCTTTTACTGACTTCAAACTATATGCATATGAAAACATGCATATATACACACCTATATTTTAAAGAAGAACAAATGTCATAAAAGGTACCCATTATTCAAAGACCAAATGTGCAGCTTTTGAACAGCATCTCTTCACATGATTCCACTGTGGAAATTCACTTGAACCTGATTTTCTTTATGCAAATCAAAAAGAAAGATTAATTCTAGACGGGGAGAAAAGAATAATATTAGCTGAATCTGCAAGACATGGATATAGTTTGGCCTTAAAACAGTAATAAACTTCTTTTGTCTACAGAGCAGAGACTCTTTAAAACCTTTTTTTTTCTTTTTCTTTTTCTTTTTTTTTTTTTTTTTTTTTCTTTCCTGGTTTGCTTCCCTTTTAGAGGTCTAACACTGATAAAACAGTATCCTGATTTATGGGGCAATGACTTGTGGAGTCAGTATGACAGTTTTATATTTTTTTGTCCTATTGTGAATAATTTAGTTCAGTTTTCACATCGTGCATTAAAATAATCTTTCTTTTTTTCTTTTCTTCACCTATGTACATTTAATGTAAAAAGTTGTTTAAGAAAATGCATAATGGCAGCTACATGATGAGTTTGAGACTGAAAATTAGGTGTTTACTTTATCTGTCTGCACATCAGTTTGTGATATTTCTTCTGGTTTTCACATTGAGAGTGGCAGAAACTTGACAGTCAGTGGCAAGCAGATTAGAGTGCTTTTTCTCGAAATGCACAACTTGTTGAGTTAGAATATGGCTTGTAGAAAATGAAAACCACTGCTTTATTGAGATTTGGAGAAAAGAAAAATCTAAGCAACAAAAGTCTGAAGGAGTAAAATCTAATCAGTGAAAAGCTTACAAATTAGCTGTTATGTTCTTCAGGTTACTTACATGTTTTGAGATTTGTACTCAGTTATTTTACATTCTCTAAAGATTTGTGTCTTTCCTGCTAAACATTAGATGCTACAATTGTATTAATTTTACTACTGAAAATTATGGAACTGGAGAAGATACAAATTACAGGATTTTTATTTGGTTTTTATATTCTAGATGGGACTTCTAATCAGACTACAAATGTTAGCATTAGTAATTAGAATGTGTTTGTTTTCATTTTGTTTTACAGATCAGTTGTTTTTACCTGAAAAGAAATTGAGAATTGTAGTATGCAACCTGTCTCTTAATATTACCTTCCAGCATTACAAAATTTGATTCGTGGTTTTGAAAAGATCTTCACATTTTAAGTACTATAATTTTTAAAACTTGAATTAAATTAATTTAATATATATATATTTTATATTTTTTTTAAATGTTTTTTTTAAATGGGGCCAGGAGTTTGGAAATCATTATTTAATTCTTTAGTGAGAAGTAAAATTGTCCAATGTGGTACCTGCATGCCTAGTAGGAAGTTGTAGCTCTTCCAGATATGTTTGTTTCAAAATCTGTAAATAAAATTATTGCATTCAAAATAACCCTAGAGCGCTTTATTTTCTGTTGAAAAATTAAAATCAGAATATTAAACATTACTTACCTAGGAAAAATAATTACCTGGAGCCATGAACCTCTATCTTTCAATCATTAAAAAAAGTCTATTTCACAAAAGATCAAAAATAGGAAGATACTTGATGCGAAAGTTTTAAATTTTCTATATTAATTTTTAGTTTACATGTGTTCCATTGTGTGCTCTTCGACAGACAAAGGATAAATAAAAGGAACAATAAGCATTAGTACTTGTTCACAAGTTACATGTTTTCTGACCAACTAGTGAACTAGGAAGTAGAATTATGCTGTAAAACCAAAAATCTGTTTGGGAGTTTGACTTTGATAGCACAGAATTATCACTGTGATGAACCTACTACACTTTTTTCCAGAAACATTTTTACTCACTTTTTTCCCCGTGAGCAATATTATTGTTGCAGTTGTTGCAGAGAAGTATCTTGCTTTCATTTATATTTTATTTTTCCTAACCCTCTCTTTATCTAGCACCCCATGTCCCCCTTTGTGCTAATGGAACATAAGAAATGGTTCTGTACTTGCATTGTTTATAACAAGATTCCTGTTCCAGATTCCAGGACAGCAGAGCAGCTGGAAGTGTTTAGCAGCTGTCTGTACCATTACTCCCATCTTTGCTGCATTAAAATTAATTTTCCTCATCTTGGTGCATAAAGAACCCAAGTGTGCCCCTTATCTCATTACCTGGAATTTTACAGTGACACCAACAGCAGGAGATGTGGTGGAGCAGCTTTTTGGATATTAAAAGTTGAAGCCCTGGGAGTATTCACCTGAATAGACACTGCAGGTCTTGTAGCCTTTCATAGGTTCTTCCTTTACGTCTGCTTATGTCTGGAGCAATGAGGATGGGTATGATCCAGGTTTTCCCATCACTTGGATAGCTCACAATTTTCCTACTTTAAGATGAGAACAACTAGGCACACATCTGAAGATTGTACTTGGTGCCTAGTACTAATCAGCAATCTGCTGACTGTCACAGAGGAGGCTGAATAACTGAACATGTTTATTTATGTATACTACAGTGTTGTGACACAAGGTAAAAATGAAAGTGGTTTGTTAACTATCTTAGCTGCTGTTCCGGTAATGTGTTTATTTTGTGCATGTATTGGGAGACACACTGTGCTCCATAAAATCAGTGTTCCTGAGCATTATGTTTTATAGAAGCATTATGTTTAATATTGATATATGTGGGGGGGTGGGGGGGGCAGTTTGGATCACAGTTGGATGCAGGTGTGCAGTGACGCTAGGGTGCTCAAGCTGGGAAATTTTTAGATACTCAGTGAAACAGTCACCTGATCTTCTTGGAACAAAATTTGAAGATATGTGTTTTTAGGACTTTTGTTTTCTTTATTTGGCACTAAGCTCAAAGGTGTTCTGTCTGGTATTTTCACGGTATCATGTTAATTTCCTTCAAAAAACCCATATAATGGTTATTTCAATAGTGAACATATCATTGTCTGACATTGTCAATGGGGATGACGGGCTAGATTTACAGACAATAGAATTAGACTAATGTAGACCTGAAAGTTAAATTTAGACATTCTGAGGTCAAACCCTAATGTTTTTTACATGAATGGCTGTTTCAGCATTGATTTCAGTGGTGTTGGGGTCCATGTCTTTTGTATTCTGCAGAGGAAACTGAACTGTTAATTATGCCTTTATATAGCCTCAAGGATAAAATCCTAATAGTTAAATACTTTGCATGGATTTATAATATTAAGAATATATTGTTTATATCTAAGTGTATATTAATTTTTTCTAAGATATGTCTTTAAAGTGTTTGAAGATATTACCCTTGCATATAAAATATAACAGGTACATAAAATATGGTGAAGCCATATTTTTTAAATGTTAGGCTATTCTGAACTATTCTGTTAGAGATCCTAAATTTGTTAAACCTAAGCTGAATGGTATCAACACATACAACTAGGTCTAAAACAGGCTCATATTTTAGAGGAATGTTCTCTGTAACAATGAGAGCAGCCTTTGCTAAAGCAAAAACAAAGGAAAGATAAAAATAGGTTTAGGAACTTTAGACAGTACTTTAGCTAATTATATAATGATGATAATAAAAATTGAGTATAATCATATTTAGAGTTGTGTAGTTCAATGATTGAAATTTAAATCTATCTCCTGAATGCACTTGACATAAAATAAGCTCAAAATTGATGGGCAAAAGGGTGAAAGGAAAAGAAATAATTGGATTATTTGACAGGAATGTAGTCCTCAACACTGTCTGCATCTTCTGGGTTTTTTTAAAATTTTTATTCTCATTACATGTAAGCACTTTTATTAAAGCCATATAATCTATCCACCTGGATAAAAAATAGGTGTTTGGAGAATGTAGTTCAGTTTCAGTACATAATTTTATATATTCCTTGCTTCACTTGATAATTTTACAACCATTGAAAACACGCAAGAGCTGCACAAACCACAGTTAATAGTGCTGGAAGGACTTGTAATGATAATTTAAAAAAAACATGGAAGCTTCTATTTCACTTTTCACATACTCAATGTCTTGGTTTTCAATAGGGGGAGGAAATGATTATAGAGATCAGTAAATTGAAAACTAAATGACAGGCTGTGTCCTGTAAACACATTATGTGACTGACTTAAGTATTTGCAGAATCAGATCTTATGACAGAGTACCCATTATCCTGCAGTTCAGCATTATTTTATATTTTTTGATCAAAGCCATGGTCTGTATTTGGAAAATTGATACATCTTAATACATTTTTGTTCATAAAGTATGGTGAAATGCATACAGGCTTATCCTTTCATTTTTGCTTTTTGCCTTGGTTGTGTATTTTAAATAAGGTCAATTGAATTGGGTAGTTATATTGAAAATCAGTTTCTACTTCACAACCCTTATTATAGAAACCTCTCCCACTCTCAGAGGTATAGAGGCCTCATCCCAAGCTTCCTTAGCCCTACCTGTTTTTATCTCTCATTTGTCTTAAAAGTCAGTCCAAAATTATTGCTAAGATGGGGGCAGTCTTTTAGAATGAAAAAAAAAAAAGAAAAGAAATGAGGGACTAACACGTATATCAATATGGCAATGTGACTCAGAAAATCTGTGAAGTTACTTTCACTGTTAGTGTCTTTTTTTTTTTTTTCCCTCCCTCAAATTCCCTAACTTCACTTCTAATCCACCTGTCATGTGGCTGGCACT
The DNA here is from genome assembly GCF_001522545.3 of Parus major. NCBI lineage: Eukaryota > Metazoa > Chordata > Aves > Passeriformes > Paridae > Parus > Parus major. Next base: position 60,821,379 of record NC_031799.1, on the reverse strand, counting down.
GTAAACATATTTAGATGTCAGATTACCATTGAAGTACTTTAATGCTGTTAAAAATGTACATCAGTTTCTCTGTGACAGAAATAATGTCTTCCTACAGCGATCACACATGAGCAGAAACTTCTGGAAATTACTTCTATGCATATACAAATGTATATTAAAAATAATATGGAATGTTTACAATATGATTTATTTTAGTTACACATGATGCTACAAGGAATCTCTTAGTAGATTATTTAAAAATATCACAATTCCCTTGTAAATATGTTATTACTAATGGACAACACTGTATTCAGTTTTAGTTATGCAATATTATTAGCTGGAGTTGTAAAATAAAGACATTTTCCTGGGTTTTCTATCAAGTACCTTTCCTATCTTCTGTTGAAATTAGAGTTGTGCACATTGATATATATTTATTGAGAATATTTCTTTTTTCTTTTTCTTCTGGTACATTTCCAGAGCTCTAGCATGCAGTGAGGGTTTTATAGTCAGCATGCAGTCTAGCAGATGTCATTCCATTTGCCTAAGCCCTGCTGACATTTGGAGTTGTGGATTAATTGAGCTACAGAATGAAATTTAATTAAAATTAAATACAGATTTGGCCATTGTATCTGTTCATTTTTTACACTCTGGTCTGTGCATTTGCAGTCAGCGCCGTAGTTTATTTGTTTAATCAGGATGCTATCAGGGAGAAGCTGCACTTTGTTTTAAACTGAAATCCTGGCAGATGCTAAGTGGAGCATAATTCGTGTCATTTTATGTGATACCTGCCATGTAGATGATGCCACTGATACGCCTCAGAACAACCTGAAGGATGCAGACTCTTCTCTTTGTGAAGTTATTGAAAAAGACCATGTAAGAGGTGGAGTTTCATTTGTATTTTTGAAGTAAAGATTTTGTTAAAGCTGACTTTTGTTAAAGTTAGCTTATGAAAAAATACTTTCAAAAGCAAAAAAATTACAGAAGGGCACTTTATTTTTCTTATTAAAGTGCCATTGTCAGAATCTGTTTAGCCTTGAGACAGATCTGTAATGGAGATGTCAACAGAAGGTGTTAAAAATGCCAATACTTCATACTAATTTTTTTTTCTTATTAATAATTGAATAAGTATGTATGTGGAAAGCAATAATGTGAGGCATATACTAGGTAGAGGAGAAGTAACACTGGAGGGAATATTTATGGATTTTTTTCTTTATGCATTTAATTTAGATCTATCTGGAAACAGTTCTGTTCCTGTATGTAGGTAGCACTAATTTTAAATATTCTGACTCAATCTAAATTAGATGACTCAAGCTGACACAGTAGATGGTACTAATAACTCTCCATGTATTAAAGAAGATGTTTGTAGGTGCCATCCTTAATATTGCATAATAAACTTAAGTGACACATTACTACTGTGAAATCTGAGGACCTAGAGTATCTCATTTGTAGTTTACTGAATGAACAGACTTTTGAGTCTAGTTGTACAACTTTGTCTTTGATTACTACAGTGAAGAATGTACTGGTGAAGCAAGCATTCAAAAGTTGGCATATCAGAATATCCCTGGATATTCACACAGACGCTGATACTAGCTCAGTTGGTCAGAGCATGGTGCTAGTAATGCCATGGCACTGGATTTGATCCCTCTACAGGCCATTCATTTAAGAGTTGGATATAATGTTCTTCATGGTTTGTTCCAACTCAGAATGTCCTCTGATTTGGTTCAGTACAACTTTTGGCACACAGCATCCTATAAAGTCAGGAAGCATCCATATATTTACTAGGTGTCCTGGGGTGACATTATGATGCTTGTATCCCCAATTGTCTGTTCTGTTTATTCTGGATCTTAAATTCTGCACATTTAAGATGGTTCCAAGAGAGAAGGGGGGAAAGAAGAAGCTGCAGTTTGTTTTCAGAAACAGCACTGACTCCTCTGCCTTCTGCTCCTGGGCTGTGCTGTCTGCAGCACGGACAGACAGTGGGACAGAGCTCTACCTTGCTGTTAGTTTGTTTTTAGCCAGCTGAGGCAGAGAAGATCCCCAGAGTGTGGCTTTTCTTTTTCTTGGGTCTGTTCAGCCCTGCTGTGGACTGAAAACCCAGACAAACCCCTGGAGCTCACACCTGTGGCCCACCAGGGGCTGGGATGTGGCATATTCCAGTGCCAGAGGGATTGACAAGAGACAGTGGGCCCAGCTACACCCACGACAAGGACATTTACCATCTCTTCAAACAACGAGAGATTTATTTTTTAATATTATTTATTTTTTATGCTTGTGAATACTTTTCTTGTTAAATAAACATTTTTTCCACTTTTCTCCAAGAAAATCTTTTTTCTCAAACCGATTAGAGTAGGGACCACTTGAATCTGCTTTCTAGAGGGACCCCTTTGAAAGTTTCCTCTCAAATTTGCCCTAAACCAGGACACTAGCTAAGGAAGGATTTTTCTTCCATGAACTTGTACATTCTCCACTTGAGTCCTTATAAACTCTTCTCATCTTCAGCAATGGATAACTTCACTGCATTTTGCATGAAGCAGTTTTTTTGGTTTTGATGTGATGCTGTTCTCTGCACTTGAGGCCCACCAATTCATAAGTTGGAGGGGGTGGGTGTAAAGTGGATTCCTTCTCTGTAATTCCACACCATTCTAGATTTTGTGGACTTCTTTTATATCCTGCTCTGACATCTGTTTGCCAGCCTTAGCTAATCCCATCAATTTTTGTACCTAGTTCAGTCCTACTATATCTTTTTTTTCTTTTTTAAGATAGAGGGATGAAATGAGAAATTTATAAGGTATTCAATATGTGGGCAACCCATGAATTTATATTCATTGCTTAATGTATTAATCTTGTTTTCCTAATATGAATGCTTAATACTTCTTAATACTTCTTTAAGCTTAATACAAATGCTTAAACCCAAGGCTGGTTAATTTTGTTTTGGGTTTGAATGTTTGGTTTTTTTTCCCCCATTTTTAGTCCTCATTGAACATACATTTTCCAGATCTATTTAAGGTCTCAGTATTTCATGCATGAATGGTAATAATGTACTCAGCTCTCATCATTTTACCAGTACAGTAAGCATTGAGATTCCTGTGCATGTAACTTCCTGTCTGTTGAATTTTACTTACCACCATGATGGCCAGGAGTTCAGTCATAAGGGCCTTCTTGATGTTTGCAGTATCAGTTCCTGACTTTTGACAGTTCTTGAAAATTGGAGTAGACTATATTGAGTAGATCTCCTTTACAAACCTAATCATTGATAATTTTTTCACAAACTATTTCTATTTACGAGGGGTGAGCTAACTCTTACCTGGTGTAAGCAATATATCCTTTATATGCATATAAGCTGTCCATATGTTCTGTTTTTTATTATAGTATCCACTATCTAGTCTGATGTAGTGTTGAGACTTACCTGTTTGCAGGTACTCGCTGGAATGCATTTCAAAGATGAGTGGCACGTTTACCGCTTTCCAGTCCTTTGTTAAGTAGGCTTTAAGTGGTAGGTTGCACGCTACAACTAGTGGTTCAGCTAATGAATTCACCTTTGAAACAGATATTGCTTGGTACTGGAATTTTACTACTCATCTTTTTTTTATTCCTCTATTTCTCACATAATTTTTCTGTCTGACATTTATTTTGAGATAGATTTTTCTACTGAGGCATTTATTAAGAAAACTGCAGGTGTAGGAACTTCCTCAAGTTTTCCACATCTTACTCAGAAGCAAAAAACCCATTACAGTGGCAAAATAATATACTTCAAGCCACTAGAACATTCAAGTGGAAAACCTGCTCCTGAAAACCTATTATTCTACTGTAAGCTTTTGATGACAGCATGGATTGCTACTCATACTCTTCCAGACTGCCTCCCTGGATTTTTGTAACTGACTTACCACAGTTTAGGATACTATTTTAAACTTCCAGAATGATCCCTTCTTTCTTTTAGGAACTTCCTTTCGCCTCCTGTTTATTTTCAGTTCTTGGTGTATCAGTTCTTTGAAATGACCATTTGCTTTCCACCACCCACAAGATGCCCCTTGCCTTTGCACTGCCTCTAGGGATTTAATGCTGCTTTTCCCAGGTGTACAAAGCTTTCTGTGTTCATATGTAGCAGAGCTAGTGCTGCTGAAGTCGGTTGCTATTTTTTGTGGGAAGTCACAGTTGTGTGGATTTACCCAAAAAAGTAAATGTATCATAGCTGCTGTTACAGACTGGATTTTTGACATTTCAAATCAATTATGTTTTTCTGCTCAAAACCAAAACAAAGGTTGTTTCTTCTCTTACAGGCCACTAAACAGAGTGCTCCATCCATCAATTGCTGATGAGGTCTACAAAGCCAGTCATATCATCAGGTCACAAAATATCAATTCCCATACAAGACAGTAAACCCTGTCTCCCAGTATCACAGCATCCTTGCTGTCTGCTCTCCCTTGGCACACAGCATATCACAGTTCTGGTCAGTCAGCAACATCATTCCAATTTGAAGTTGTTCCCATTTTGATCACGAACTCAGCTGCTGTCAAGACCAAATGTGTTTGGTCCCAGCTAAACAAAATTCTTAGCAACCCTCTAAAACTCCCTATCTACAGTACCATTAAAAGTAGATTTATTGTTAATATTTATGCTGTATAACACTGCTTTTCTCTTCTCACTTGTAATCACCTGAAGTTTGATTTCTTTTGCTGTTCCTATTTCTATCTTACTGTTCATTTACAGAGTAACATCTAGGAACATAGCACTTTACAGACACTAATAGACTTATAGTGTAATTCATAAAATGCCATACAAATAATTGAGTTTTAAAATTCTTTTGGAAACACATTAGAAGGGCTTAAATGTGACCTTTTTATGCATGTGGCAAAAAGGGGATTAGCCAACGGGTTAATGCACTACTGATGCCATTATTATGTGCAGATGCATTTTCATAGCATGGGGATAGGATCAAAGAAAAGTAGCTGGGTGAAAGGAGGCATAGGTTTTTGGACTCAAATCTGAGAAATATTGGAAAAGTAAAGACACTTTGTGCTGGAGGTTAGGAGAACCAGCAACACAGTAATTTGGAGGGGGCCATTGGAGTGAAAAAGGTTCATTCCTGTCTGCAAAATGTGGTCAGTGGGGCATATAGCTCCGTAAGAGTCCTTTTACATTGAGTTATGTACTAAAATTTGGGAGTTTTTTGATTGTGTGCATGGAAAACAAAGATTTTTTTGTGATTATACAAATTGCATGTGTTGGAAGCTGGGTGCAGTTTGGATGAAAACCAGTGAAATAACAAGTAGCATTTAGAGGATGCTGAACTAATAAGGGTGGGCAGTCCCTTGAAAATGAAGAAAGATTTTTAACCTAAATTCAAAGATGGTGTCATTCAGAGTGATGTAGTAAAGGGGCAAATGGAGAGAAAACACAAAAGAGTGAAGAGTTGGTGTTTTTTGGAGGCAGTGGTCAGAATTTAGTGAGAGGAATAAGAGGAATCCTACTGAAAGTAACAAAGTAACTGAAAGTTACAGACTGAAAGTAACAAAGTTCTAAATTACAAGCACAGCTGTGAAAGAAGGAGGCGGAAGACATAAAGCGGCAAGAGGTTACAGGTCCAGCTACAGAAAAGAGCAGCATTCAGTAATAGAAGGCAGTCATAGCAGCAGAGGTAGGAAAGATACTGTAGAAGAATAAGCAGATTGCTGTAGAAAAGTTATCAGATTGCAGTACTGAAGATGAGAGTAGGAGGAATATGGTGGCTGTATTGAGAGTGTTGTTATATACAGGTTATATAGCTTAAGAGATGCAAGAAGAAGTAATGGGAATACTCTAGAAATTTTTTCAGCTGTCAAAAGGATGTGGCTCCTGAACGATCATAGCAAAGAGCCTGTGTTCAGCAAGAGCCACTATGATGTGATTTTTATGTCATTGAAGAGAAACAATAAAACACAATCTGATTTTACAGGAAGTATCTCTCTGTGTATAAAGAGATTGGTTCATTCAAATCCACAGCACAATAGCCCTATGTAGTGTATTTTTGATTTTAAATTACAGTTTTTAAATTACAGCTGTTTTATTCATGTAATAGCTGTTGTTTTTAAATTTCACTGATCTATTACTGTCAATTATGATCATGAGCTTCATGGTAACTACTCACTGATTTCGCTAACATTTTAAACTGATTGCCAGTTGGAGTGATTGTGTACCTTTCCCTTTATTTAGGATAGCCAAATAAACTGCATTTACAACTATTAGTACATCACAGGCTTGAAAAATTTGGGTTACTACTTTTGCAATCTACATATTTTAACAATAAGAAATTGAGTTCTCTGCAAATATTGAAAAGTAGACACTAATTCTTCTTGGGTTCATTATTCAGTCTTGTTTATTTAGGGGAAAAACTAATCTCTCATCTTTCTTCATTGCATGCTTGCAAATATGAAGATTGTTTAAACAAGCTCTGGTTCATCTGAAAGTCGAACTTATTTTAGTGCCTGTTATTGATGCTGGCAACTTTCATGTGTGTATATATATACCTCTGGATGGATATTTCTCAGTGTGAAATTCTCATTGTCTTGTCTTAGACCTTGGTTCATGGTGCTTCTGAAAGTACACAGATGGACTTCCACATTAAGAATTGGAAATGATGATAACGTGAGACAAAAAAGGTCTTACTATCAGTCCCATTAGAAATTAATAATCTGCATGTATTATATTTCTTTATCTGAATTATATAGAGTCTAATAACTCTGATATTTGCTGGAGAAATTGCTTGATGGGGTTCTTTACTTCACATAATTTAGATTTGCCCTTAGATTATTTATTATGGAGAAGGAATTTACTTCACATAATTTAGATTTGCCCCTAGATTATTTATTATGGAGAAGGAATTTCAATTGGCATTGGAAATTTCAAGTGAAGCCAGCAAATACTAAGTTTACATAAAGTATTACATCAGATTTAACCTAAACTTCTTCCAGGTTGTGGGTGGCCATGTGCCTGATCTAGAGCATATAGTCAGACCATCTACTCCTACCCTGGAGTAACTATTGTATAAATAGAAATAATTTTATTTGCTTATTTTAAAAATTATATAGGGTCAAAAGACATAAAATTTAATTTTAGAACCATGTCCTAAAAGCATATGATTGCACCAGTAGACTGAGATATACTTCTGTTGTAATAGATTTTGTCAGGTGTATGCTATGGGAACATTCTTCTGCTGTATTATTCCAGATTGTGCTCTTCAGCATTAAAAGTTGCACGCTGTCGGAATTGTTTCCCTCGGTCTTGGGAGCTTCTACTATATTATTTTTATTTTTTTTTTCTTGTTCTCTAGCATAGCATCTTGTAATTCATAAACTATACTGAGAAACTGACAGGATTTTGTTTTTTTCTCTAGTAAGTATTTGTTTGGTGACCTCTGATCATCAGCAGAATATTTCAGAGAAAGGAAAGAAAATCTGTAGAAATGCCGTTTTTGATGGTGCTTGAAAAAGAGGTGCTTCATGGAGTCAGTATGACACATAGCATGGGTGTAATCCTTGACTGCAGGCTGGCTTTAGTCTGACTGTAATCCTTGACTGCACGCTCCAGCCATGGTCAGCTCTGCATTGCAGGTGCTTTGGGGCTTTACATCACTTCTTAGTGATGTAAAGAGTATTGCACAATGCAGGCATTCTTAAATTCTCTTTAGTAGTCAAAAGGCACAGCTTTATAATAAACACACATGCATTATCATCACCTGTGCTGTCACCTATAAACTGATGACTGTGTATGGACCAGGTGAAGAAAATTAATAGGAGTGTAGCAGTATTTCTGCTGGAATCCTTGAAAATTAAAACATGAAACTGTTTCTTTATTGACTTATACAGTACTAACAGTCTTGTTGAACAAGCTGTGTCAGACGCCTGTTATGTCACTCTCCTGAGGTTTCAGTGTGTATCGTTCTGGCCTTTTTTGAGATTTTAGGAAATTTTCAGGTTTTTGGGTTTTTTTTTCAGGAATGCTAAGCAGTTGTTTATAGGAAGTGTTTGTGTCTATGAAGAAAATGATCAATTGACATGCTTGCATAAAAAGGACAGTGAAGATATAACTTGGATTTTCTAACATCCTCCAAAAATATTGGCTGAGTAATTTGTTTTAAACTAAGTTATGCTCTGAAGTATCATAAGGACAACAAAAGAAATTCACAGTTTGAGTCATGAATTTATCTAAGGATACTGTTAATTTATGTGGGTTTTTTCCTCCTTTTGCTTGTGCAACTGCTTTTAAATCTGTGGATGTATATGAGTCACATTTTGCTGATTGTTGAATGTTTTACTTTTAAGAAGAATGAAAATTCTTCCTCACTTTGGTAAGAATGAACTATCAGAGATCAAGAAGTAATTACGAAAGCAAGTAATGCCACCTCTTCTAGGTGTTACATACAGATCAGGTAGTTCCATCTGTCCCCTTTTTCCTTTAAATGATGTCTTCTTCAGAAGGAAGTAGAAAAAGAGGAGGCTTGTCTGTCTTCAACTCCCCTTTCAGAAAAGTGGTTTGAGTGATTGGACTATTTGTAATGTTATAGATGTGCTATTCTGCAGACTTTACTATGGTCATCTGATTCAATAAGTGTGCAGCATGCCCAAGAAAATTATGTGAGAAGAATGGTGTAATGCATGTTTATTCACATGAAGCATTGCCATTAAACCGTTTCTAGATTTTTGTCTGGTTTCCTCCAGCCATGGCTACGCTATAGACTATATTTCTATAATACAGAAATAATACAGGGGATATTATACATGAGGTACCTTGGGTACCAGGAACTTACAGTATGGACCTCCTCACAGCCTAATTTTCCTTGCTGAAGGAGAGTAAATTAGCCCACATGAGCTTGTCCTGCTTAAAGTGCTTCTGGTGTTCAAGTTAGCTCATCTAAAAATAGCTTTGGAAATTCCCTATTCTTTGCAAGCTGCAGTGTGGGTATGCATTTATTGTCTGGTGATGGCTGGAGCATGCATGGGACTAAAGTCATTAAAGATCCGAAGATCCTCTGCCTGTCAATAATTTTAGACACAATTTAAATGGCAAAATGTAGGTGAATGTAAACTTAATCTCCCTCTCAAAAACATGAGATTTGAATTTATTAAATGTAATATATTTTTATTTTTAAATATTTATTTACTCATCATAAAATAAATGTCAAATTAATATTATTTTAAACAAGCATTTACAATGACTGTTGGCTTTCATATGCTGGTGCTTTGGTAGATACCTTTTTCACATTACTTTGTGCTGAAATTATAGATTTTATTTTCATCGGAATTATCTATGTCAGACATCTGTCTATTGAAAGGATCAGTGATAAAAACTGCAAAACCAACAATATGTAAACAGCTCTTCACCTGCCGGTCTAATATATTGATATATATTGTATATAATTTATATATTTTTATTTTTATTAAAAATGTGATTAATTTTGTGATTAAAATCTATCTGTTTTTTTTTTTTTTTTAATGTGAGTTGTAAAATTACAATTTAGAGTATAAAAACTGGAATTTTTCGCAGTGATATAATAAGAAATGTTTTCCAGTGCAGTATGACAACTTTCTGAAATCCATATTGCATTTACTTTCTTTTACTTTCTTTGAAATATCTTTCTGAAAGCCTCCAGTGGTCTGTTAAACTTCTAATCAGTCTGTAGATGAATAAAATATCTTTGTTTTGTTAAAATTGTGACATAATTAAAGCAAGAATTGTACAAGCCTCCCTCCACTTAAGAGTGATTGGAGAAAGCGATCGTGAATATCACATTTACTTCACCTTTCCTGTTGGATATTTTGTTTCTAGAAGTGAGTGTTTTGGTGATGTAGGGTGTGCCATCTTGAGCAATTTCTAACCTGAAAAAAAGACATGCAAAACTATCTTAGAAAGTTTTTGAACCTCTCTCTCTGCAGTTATGAAGACTTGCTGTGTTTCTGTGCTATAACAAGGAGATTTTTCTAAAATGCTCTTCATTGCAGAACTTGTTTTATATAAGAAATATAACTAAAAACCTAATTTCTTTTCTCCTTTCTGCACTGCAATCGACAAAGTGTGATTAATAATAGATTTAAATTTGCTAAGTGCATTTACTCCTTTGTGCCATCATAAAGAGAATCTATTACTGTAAAATTGAGGCTTAGTTCCAAATTGCACCATTATGAAGTTTTCTTCCAGCAATGTTTTGTCTCTAATATACTTCCCTCATTGTAATTCTATTGCAAACCTGATGTCTAGCATCAAGTCTCACAATAATTATTTTAAATTGCTACTAGGAACAGTAGTCCTGGTGGGATATATTACTACCATTCTAACAAGATGAATTTCAATGCACTTGTAACCATATTATAGTGTATTATGAAAAGAAGAAAACCTTTGATTTGAAGTAGGCAAGCAGAAATAGAATACTGCAAAATTATTTTTATCAACTTCTTCACGTTGCACTTTAGAACATGATCAAATTAAACTAGATTTATACTATCAAATTACATTAGTAATTATATATTAAAATTTATGATAAACTGTTGCTATATAGTGATTTTAAGTAAAATTTAGCAATGAGATAGGTGGAGCTTTAGAAATGGAATTCTTATGCTGAAATTACTAGACTCAAAGCTTGTAAGTCTCCTGAGCTTGTGTCTAGAATAAATAAAAAATAAAAAAGAAATGTGAATGAAACAACCACACTGTAAGCATTCATTTCAAAATTATAGAAGCCATCAAGTTCTGTGACTGTACTTCATAATGAAATCACAGAGTAACTCTTAAATTTATATCAATTAGCCTGGAAACTTTAAGGTAGATATTCACCAGGTTTTTTTCAAATTACCACGCAGCTCAATGCAAATTAATTTAAGCACTTTCTGTACTTCTGTTATATTTTGCAGTTCTAGAATTAAGTGCTTATGTTGTAATTAAATCATAGGAATAATTATTTACACAACAAAATTCATTATCATTGATACTGAATATAAATCTGTAATATCTAAAATGAACCCTTAGACAGGTACACTCAGATAATGACTAAAATTTTCCAACTTTGCCAGTTTCATATTTAGAAAATTCAGAACTGAATGTATCATAAGAACATCAAAAAACCTCCCCAGGCAAACAAGAGAATAAGACAAACTTGTACATTTATGTCTTCTGCAGCACTACCTGTAGTGACTTCATCAATAGACACGACTATGAAAATTGCACCACACTTCCTCATTTTGGGAAAAATAATGCCTGGTGACTGGGAAAGATTATGACAAATAGAAAATGCCTTGAGTCTAATGGACTGGTTTGTTTGAACGCTCAAATCCCTCTTCCTAAACATTTAACAAAGCCTTTCTCTCCTCCATCCCATTTCTGAACTGCAATATTTTCTGTGAATAAATTCTAGAGTCCAAAAGGTTGAAGTTGTTTTTGCTAAGGATGTGGCATGGAAAAATATTACCTTCTAACTGCTAATTAATTTTCAATTTTCATTGTTAATTGAAAACACTGGTGTAAAGCTCTAGACATAGTTTTAGATATTCTTTATAAGATACATTCTTATTCATGTTTCCACTCTCAATTTAATTCCTTGAATCATACACTCCAAAGTGTGTTTAAAGTCCAATACTTCTGTTTTTTCATTTTTAAATTTCTGTTTTATATATACATATACAGTATATATGGATGGATGTATACAAGCTCACAGTTACCATCCCCAGGTGCCCAGGTTACTCAAACACTTTGAAACTGTTAAAAAATGAGATTGTAATGTAACTGTGTATCTTATAATTTTTTCATCTATTTTCATATATTTCAAAATATATTGAACTCTGCAAATTCAAACAGCTAATTCTGGTGACCAAATTTTCACATTTGGCCTTTGCTTACTATCTCATGGGGTAAGACTATATTTGTGTGGTGCAGACTGTAATTTGTTAAATTTGTTAAAAGTGAGTTCAGATGCTCATAGGACATGGTTTCTCATCCAATGTAAAGCAAAGATCTGTACAGGATCAAGGCTAAAATACTTAGCAGAGCTGATGCCACAAACTGAGAAGTGAATTGCCAGTAAGTACATTACTGCCATTGGTGTTGCTCCATTAAAAATAAATACATAATTTTGTCTTTGTGCCTTGACAGCTTGAAATGCTGAATGTAATTTTATTTGTTTAGAGGAAGTAAAAAATGAATGCAAATAAGTGAGTGTCATAAGTGCAGGTGTCACACAGCCCCAGCAGTATGTCACAGGGTATTACAAATGGACAACTTCTCATTGGATGTGAAAATAGTTCATTATGCATATTCCACCTCTTATCTGTTTGATAACTTAATAGAAGCATTAGAAATGAAAACTTATACACAGTCCTTCTAAAAGTTCTTCAAAAGTGATGACTTGGACCAGCTTTGCTACAAGTCAAAGAAGCAACTAATTAAATGCTGTATTTCCCTGCTACCATTTCTGACAGCCATAAATCATATTAATCCAGTCACTATCAATTAAGTGTATCTTTCCAATTAAAAGTGCTCATCCCAGACTAAAAAGTTTAGGGATTGGAGTACCATTACTGCCTTTGCTCAAATGTTTCAGTCTCCTGATGGTGAAGCACTAAAAACCGCAGTTTGAACTTATTTTTAGGAAACATTTTGACACATTACTATATTAAAATGGATCATTGTAATAAACAGTGTAAGTTTTTTCCCCTTAAATTAATTTCAAGGCACAGAGATTACTGTGCAGAGGTACATTATTAGAAATAGTGCAAAAGTGAAGAATATTTTTTACTTTTGACCAGCCTGAATGTATAGTGTGCCTGAGAGCTTGCTGCTAGGCAAAAGTCAAACTAGGAATCTCAGATATTTTCTGATAAATAGAAGTCTGCCATTAATGCTAAACAAGGTATATTCCACAGAACTTTTCTTTATTCCAAAGAGGCTGCTGACGACAGATAAACAGAATTTCATCCACTCCCTCTGAGTGTCAATACAGTAAAACCAAAGATGCTCCTAAAAACTCTCTTAAGTGCTAAATAAAAAGTTCTGTCAGAGTGAGACCATGACGTCACTTCTTGGGACTGATAACATCCTTCAGCTAAAATATGAAATGAGCCTTAACAAGAAATTGAAATCAGCTCAGAATTTTTTAGTGATTCTTGCTTCTTGGAATGTAGGAAAAGAATTACTCATTTGCTATTTCAAGAAGTAAGGCAAGAATATGTGCTATTGAAAAATTTTAATAATACTTAACTTACCAACACTAGATGGCAAGAGACATATTCTATTTAATGTTAAGAAAGTACTATGTGAATTTACAAATATGTGTATCATCTTCAGATTTCAAGAGTGTTGAATGGATTATTATCCAGAGCTAGATAAATTTGAATTCCACAGAGCTGAAATCCTGGAAATTAGCTGCATGATGTATGAACTAAATAATAGTGTTCCTGACATAGGAAAAAGTGATGGAAATTAAACATGTAGTTATGCACACTGTGTCTGCACAATGTGCTCCATTGCACTGCATGTGTTAGAATTTCTTCTCAGTTCTTTTTTTAATCTTTTATTCATACCATTGCAGGTGATGAAAAATTTATGCCTTGAGTCTGGCATTGAAATTAAATGCAAAATGAAAACAGAAGCAGTTTATACTGACAGCTTAAATGTCTTTATCTAGCATACGGTCGCACTACAAAAATCTCTGTGTGACTTTTAAAATCTCCCATGTGCAAAAATGCAAACATTGCACAATATAGGATAAAGTTAGGACTCTCTGTATATTAACAGAAAAGTTTTCATTCATTATTATTATTATTATTATTATTATTATTATTATTATTCTCTACTAAGTTTTCAGAACTGCTCCAGAATATCAGATGAATGTGAATACAGTTCCCCACACAGTCCAGGTACTGACACTGTTACATGACATAGAGAAAACAACTGGATCTTGCATTAAATTTTATGAAATTCTATACTTGCTACATTATGAATTCAATGAAAGCTATATATCTTGTACTTGCCTATTGCAGGAATAAAAGGTTAATTATTCAGGTGGATAAGTTCCTGAATTTTGATGGTGTAACTGATGCTGTAAGAGCAGAATCATACATATATATTTTAAAGTCACAATCTGTGTAACACACTCTTAGACAAATATAGTGTTTTAAAAAGCAGTTTTTATTGTAACTGTATTGATAAATTGCTATAATTAAAATGCTATTTTGAGTCATTCAGTCACTTCTTAAGGTGTATTCCTTCACATTTTTTTTCGTGGGTTTTTTTTTTTTTTCCTGTTTCAATTATTTATGCAATGTCAAGTCACTAAGTATGATTTTAAAAGTAGAGTTAATATAAGGAAAATATTTACTGTAAACTTTTGTAAGTCGTACATTATTATGCATCATTAGATTGAGTTCCTAGGAAAAAATACTTACTTTTTAAATGTTTCAATGGCTGAAATGTGGAATGCACTGTGTAATTAATAGCCACGTAGAGTACTAACTGTAAACTACCACTTCATATGTAGACGCCTGTTCTCCAGTGATTGCCACTTTTACATCCAGTTTCTTATTGGTGATTTTTACAATGCCTTATATAAATGTTGGTGTGTGTAATTATGTGATAATTTTATACAATATTAATTGTGCTAAGAGTGTACTGGAAGTCTTTTTAATTCAGTAATTCATTTGCATTTTAATGATTCTAACAGCATAAGGTTACAGAGTAAAATTGAAACATCTTGTTGACTGCTACTGCAGCTCAAAAAGAGTTGAAGATCTTATTTTGTGCTATTAAATGTCATTAGCAAAATTTACATTTAAAAACATTGGAGAAGACACATTTGTGAGCTACAAAAATCAGCTGCAATATGTGTTACAGTCCATTATATAATAAAAAGATATTTTAAATATTTTGGACTTTGATATCTGTGACATTTAATCACTGATTTTCATATGCTCACTACAAGGATTCAGCACTTGAGCAGCTAATTCTGGTAGTGGTAGTGGACTGAATATATCAAATGCACTTGAGCTAAGAGGCTGAGGTACCTTTCAGTGGGAGGGAGGAATGTGACAAATACTTTTTTATTTTTTCATTAAGATCTCTTAAAAACTGTCAAATATAGTCTAGTGGGTATCGTACTGCAGGAGTCAGTGTCCCAGCTACAGGGAATAAGATATTCTGTTGATCTGTATCAGTAGATTTTAAGCTAGCTATGTAATATTTCTTTCATTTCCTTTATCATATAGAGATTTAATATCAGCATGAATAAATCTAAATTGTTTTCTACTTTTTTCCTAATTCTTGAAGCAATGTAAAAGCCTGGAGATGTTTGAAGTGACAGCATTACAAGCAGTCTTTTGCATACGTGGCCTTTAGGGATGAGTGGCTACCTTGCATCTAATAAATAAGAAAGTGAATTCATTGAATAATGAATTAAGTGGCATAAGTTGTGATAACAAGGAGCAAACACAACTTCATATGAATGGTATTTGCTTTGTGGGGGTTTATCTGAGCGGGCTGTTGCTTCACCAAGGGATATTGAAAAAAGGCTCATTCACAGAACACAGCCTAAAATGATCTAGCAGATTTTTATTTGCTGAGCTTCTTTGTGAGCCTCTATCAAACCCACTGTCTCCACCAGGGGGATAACTGGGATTGTTTTAGGCCAATATGTTTTGTTTACAATAAAAATTCCTAGTCAGTTTTACATGGGTCACCCACAAATTAAATAGAGGTGTCTAATTGGTTGATCCATATTAGGGTCAACAGCTTGTTACAGAATAACAGCTTGCAGTGCCCCACTTGCACAGTCCTGACCAAATTAAATTATTAATCTACTCTTTGCTTCAATGTAGCTTCACAGGGATCACTAACCTGCCATACTGAATAAAGCAGAACTACTGCTTTACATTTTTATTATGATGAGTTATATTTTAAATTGCAAATACACTGCCATTTAGTTCACACGGAGTATCATATTTGATATCTTGAATTTCATCAGGTGTTTAGTGCTTATGTTTGTTTTGTTAGTTCCAATTATTAAATGGACCTGGGAACTCATGTGCATACAGTTAGTATAAGGAGACTATTGAAACACACAGAATCTGAGAGTTCAAAAGAGCTGAAGGGAAAATGTTTCTTTTCTTCAACTGTTATTTTTTAAATTGAGAAGGATTTTATGTATTGGAATGATCTAAAAATTAATTCACGATTAACATATATCTTCGTAGTGGCAGTAAGGAAACAGATCTCTTACCTTTTCTGCCATTGTATGCTTATTTCAATTTTGTGTAATTTAATTAGTCAAAGATGAGGTGCATCATGTGTCAGAGTACACTTTAACAGATTATTACTGTATTACATCTGTGAGTTCTAAAATAAAACTTGCATTTCTTTTCTTTTAACAGCTACAATTCATAATTAATATACAGTACCACCTGAGATGAATCAGATTCTACATTATTGTTTAGTCTGTCCTGGTGAAAAAGCTTATAACTTGAATTATACTTAGTGAAGTAATGGCTGGAAATACCTAGCTACTTGCTTTTTCATTATTTGTAAATTAAATTTTAAAGGATGCCTAATTCCAGAATCCAGCAGATTAAATGGTCTTGGCACTAGTTCCTGTTGCTTTTTAAAGATACTGATCAATACAGATACAGATACATAGATAAATAGATAGAGTTTAGCAATAATGTCCTGTCGTTAGGAATACAGAAGCAGATCTTGTTTTTAATTTCAATAGAATGAGATTTCAGTCTTTTATGTCACAATAAATAGACCATGCTGCTTGTTGAGCAGGAGACTTGGGAAAGAGATAATTGAAAGGGATTGTTGTCTAAATGGTACCTTGAAAGTTGGGCAGCTATTCTAATGATTTTTCATGGTGGCTTACATGAATGCTGGGCCCAGTTCAGTTTCAGTGATACTACCACAGGAGCAGGATTAGTCCTGTTGTGATTAGTGCCTGCATGTGAGTTATATAGCCCTGAGGCAATACAGAATACCTAAAGCAGATATTAATGGCTGATTCCTGTGCCATGGATCTGCAGCTGTAGAACTTTTGATCACAAATTGGTTTCACTGACACTTAAAAATAAATGTATTATTCAGCTCTTGGATGACAAGTTTTAAATGTGATGCAGTTGGGGTTGGCTTTGGTCTTTATTTGTTCATGGGGATATAGTCTGGATTTACTGGAGGGGGTGGGATTGAGTTAGTTAAGTCCACAGAAGAATCATGACCAAGTTAAATGGATAGTAGGAACAGTGCCAGATGAAGTGCAAAGTAAAGGAGAAAATTTTTAAGCATTTATATACTTTCTTCAATTATTACTGTATTGGTAATATTAATTTAGAGAAAGAATGGAAATTTCTGTTAAAAGTGAGGTTGCTGTCAAAAATAAATTAAGATATGTAAAAAGAATAGGCTAGAGAATAATACAGAAATATCATACAGAAACTTTCTGGTTTTGAATGGTATTTCCTATGATGAGTCAGGCTGACAAGAGATCAGAAAGAGTCATGCAAGGTTTGAAAGTTTATATTGTACCTGAAAACAGTGAAAATGCATGTGCAGTTAATGTGTAGATCGTATACAGAACTTCTGTTTTCCTATTAGAAAACAATACAAGGGAAATAGAAAGACAGCAAATTCTTAACAGGTATAAAAAATGCTTTATATTAATATATATATAAAATTTATTTTTATATTTATAAAAATTATATTTATATATAAACATATATTAATTTTATTTATATTTATATACTTCAGTAGCCTGAAGATAATTGCCACAAAATGCTTTTAGTAAGCAAATTAGGTCTTGTGAGTTCCTTCAGAACTGTCCCTTTTAATAGTTACTAATAAGGAAGAGACACAAACTGGACAGATAAAAGGTAGCCTTGCATGATTCTCTAAGTAGGTATGACTGGGAAAAGTATTAGATGGAAAGGGATGTCAACATCCTGTATTTAGTTTCATGTATCTGCCATCTAAATTTTCCTTCTTAAAATGTTTCTGGAAAACTTTTTGCAAAAGAAGTTCCTCTTTCTGGCATCTTTTAAAATATTTTCCTGCAGAGCAGAGCTTTGCACCATGCTTGTCTCCTGTGGCTGGTTAGTCCAGTGTTCTCTTCATACCTCTTCCTATCTGTTTTCTTCTCCTCTCCAAAACTGCAAAGCATTTGCTGCTTATGGAAATGATAGCATATATTAATACATGTATATTTTTTAATTTATCTTTGTACTCCCAAAGTAAGAATATTTTTGCATACCATCCATATTCTAAGCCATTTTAAACTACTTTAAGTAGTCATTGATAGACATATAGTCAAAGCAGCAGGCTGTTGTTGTCCTTGTTGAGATTCTCCAATTGTGTTTTTATTTCTTGCTAGGACCCAGAATTATATAACTGGGTTTTTTATTTATTCTATCTATTATAAATCTAGTTCAGGTATGACTATGTAATTTATCATCGTACCTATTAAATTCAGAATAATCCTACCTTAGTTTATTGATAAATAGGGTTTAGCTGTTGCATGCTAGCCTCACCTTGATAAAAACAAGTTTAAGATAAAGAAAAAAGCTGATCAGTGCTAAGTCAATAAAGCAAACAATCAGCCATCTATATTATAATTAAAATTTTAATATAGAATAGTCATAAATATACTACTAACTTCAATGTATGTGCTTTTTATCAGCCTATGAGCTATTGAGAAAAAAAATAAGTTCACATAAGGCAAAAAGTTTTGAGTTTTTTTTAATATGTTTAAATGCCTGCTTAGTCTTTCTAATCTCAATACTCTTTATTTAGACAATTTTTATCAACACTGAAAAATAAAACTGTTATTTTTCCAAACCAGAAGATTTTGAAGCATTTTCAAGCACAGTTTAGTATGGAACATTTCTTTGCATGGCTCATGTTCCATTTTGAGTTAAATGGAAAAGTTCCATTTGGTTCATGTTACCAACATTGTATTTCAATCTCCTGTGCATTAGCCCAAAAATTCAGCATAAAAATCTTTCCCATAAGTAATAAGGAGAGATATGAGGCATTCAATAAATAGACAGTCTATCTAAGATGTAGGGGCAGCTCAAATAAGCTTACATCATTGCTGAGTTGATGAAAGATGAAACAGTTCCATTTCAGAAATAGGATGTGGTTATTGGTTATTAGTTATTAGTTTAGTTATTAGTTATTATAACAGGTTATTAGTTCTTGTTGTCTGCTTTAAAATAAGGAATTCCAGTGGAAAAAAAAAAGTCCTGTGGAGGACTTAACTTTCGCTTGAACAACATTTCCTACCAAGATATTTTTTTCATTAGAAACTATTAAATTGTGTGTCAAGTCCACTCATTATGGTTAATTTTATCAGTGTTTTTAATTTTGATCAGTGATTTTAATTATGATAAATTAAATTTCTGCTGTTCATTTCCATTATATTTTTATAAGTTTTATGTGACATTTTGAGAAAAATTGGGAATTTCTGGGATTGTAACTACATTAGCAAAAGTAGATGCTTGTACTGCTGGATACCCATAGGTATGTTCTGAAAGCAATTTACTCATAATGATGATGATTTGTCAGACACTTCATTCTCAAAAAATTAGTGCTCAGTAGAATTTGTTTCCCCTCTAGGCCAATAAAACTTCTCAAAATAAAATATTAGGTGAAAAGCATGAATAGGAGGAAGCAGCCCTTCCTATTGAGTTTGACAAAGATGTGGTTCCCTAGACTTGTAACTCTGACTCAATGCAACCCACACTATTAATACCAATGTGGGCTCCTGATGAAAAGAACCCAAAAGTTCCAATACCCAGCAGAATTTTTTTTCTTCTTTCTTTAAGTATTGTTATGGGTTGAAAGAGAAATTTTGCTTACCCTGATACCGTGACTTGCAATTGAAGTACCATGATCAGTTGATCAGTTTGATTTTTCAAAAGCAATTTTCAGTTCATGTATCTCATTATTACTGCAGTTAAGAATGTCAGTTTCTTAGCCAGGGTCTTGTTTTCATCATTTATAACAGGCTGTAGGTTGGGAAGGGGTTCTTTAGACCACCCTTGGAATTCTCTTTCCATAGACGCTTTGAAGAGTGAGAGATGAGTATTTTTAGGATGGTAATTGGAATAAGCTGTGATCACAGAGGGAGTTCCAATCCTTGTCCTCTTTTTATGGATGATTCAGAGTGATAATCGCCTGTCTGAAGATGGGACAGAACTGCACAGACTACATTAGATAAGTACTGCTCAAATGCACCAATTCACAATAATTTATTTTCTATTTTTTCTGACTTGCTGGGGGTTCTCCTTCAGAAAATGCATAGAATTAGCTTGAAGTAACACATCAAATGCTGTGAAATACTGAAGAGAAATTAGAAAATTATTGTGTCATCTGGCCTCGTGTGTCCATAAATGTCCAATGCCAAGTAGTTGATAATAACTCTGCTTGGTATGATGCTTTAAAGAAGGCAGATTCTATCATTGAAACAAGCAGATGAGTAACAGGACCAGGTATGGTGGACAATTTACTAAATAAAATATTTTATTAGCCTGCTGTGTTTCTAATAAAAATAGTAAATAATAGTGTAATATTATAATAATAGTAATAGTATAGATAATAATAATATCAAGCAATAATATAAAGTATGTACACTCAAAATCTTTCCATTTGGAAGCTGTCAGCATTTTAGAAAATCTTTTAACATTAACACCACTACTTTATACATAATTAATTTAATTATTTGCAGAAGGTACTTCTGAATTAAACATTCAAACCATGGAAAGATAATATAATTTGCTGCAATTGCATTTTGCTTAGTTTTTAAAACTGGGATAATGAAAGTTACTAAGAATTCCAAAAACATTCTTTAGTGGCATTCTAGCCTTTATAGTTCTGTGGGTAGGTTTGGGATTACCTCAGTTTCCTGTGTTTTTTGTCTTTTATGCTTGGAAAATTCCTCTGAAACCTCATGATAAACTGCACAAATGCTCTTCTTTATTGTTGCATAATCTTACTTAAACTGTCAAAATATGATTTTGCAGTTTTATGTAAAAAGCTTGATTACCTCAAATGCTGCTTGATAACACGCATACTAGATTTTAATTTTGTAGCTAGTATGAACGTGCTTTAGTGTACCTAACGTTTTGACAATCAGGGCAAGAAACCATTGAGTGAGATGTGCTTTATGGAATGTTAATCTGCCACCAACTGCTCTGATATTATTTACCTCTTGCATATTTTTGGTTTTCATGATGACACTGAGGTTGGGTCAATTCTTTCCATCTGCAGCTTGGATGCTAAGGCTATATTTGCTGACTGTCTCAAAGGAAACTCCAGCAGCCTTGCCATCCTGAAGTTCCTGCCACTGGACAGGCCTCTCAAGTCTGCATTTTCTGTTTCTGTATCAGAAGCACACTAGTGACAGACCTAACTTCAGCCCTTGTTTTTGGTTAACTGTTTTTTCTACATAAAAACATAAAAACATGAAAACATAATCTGCTTTTTCTAAATTGCAGAATAAAAGTTAAACAGGTACAGCCATTTTGTTGCTTCATACTCACACCTAGATAATGTCTCATGAACAGCAGTCTTCATATAATTAGGTATTAGAAATAAAAATGAATCCTTTTAGTCCTCAGATATGTGCCTCTCTTTGGGGAAAAACAGTGAGATTAGAACTGAAAGATGTTTACCGTAAGAAACAATCTTTTGAAGTTATATGAGCTATGTCAACTGGTGCAATTTTGCCTTAATATTAAATCTGGGCTGGTGTTTCAATAGATTGATAATGTCAGCATTATTCTTTTTATTGTCTTATATGGCAGATGCTAATGAAACTTATGTGTTGATTTTTCTGGAAATCCAGTGGACATTATGTGAAAAAAATGGACAGTTTTCAAGCATGCAGATAGATCTAGTAGCCATAATGAATAACTTTTGGAGTAAACAAACAAGTAAGCTGGATCTTAAAATCAAGACAAAAAAACTTATATTAAAATGAAAATTATTCTCTGACATTTGAAGTGGATAAGTGCTTTTGCTGCAATTTTCTTTTCATTGCAGTGTTTGATTCCTGTAACTAGTTTTTAAAACCTTTGACAGGAAGCTACAAATTTCTTCTGTTTAAATAATTTTATGTCTTTTATAATAATCATAGTTGTTCTCACCAATTACAGGAGAAAAAATGAGTTGTTAATTTTCTAGAGAACAGAGAAGTTTTGTCAATAATTAAGTAATAGGTAAGTTTATATTGTTTCCTTGCTGGAACTGGAAAGGTCTTTCTGAAAGATATCCTGAGGTCTCTTTACACTGAACCACTTTGAAGTGATCAAGGGAGTTAAATCAGACATGGACCTGACTCTAATTCCACAAAAATTTTCAAAGATCCCAATGAGCATCAACAAAAGAGCAAGGAGTACTAGAATGTGTATCTTATTTATAAATTCTAAAATTACAGTCTTGAAGTTATTAAAAGAACTGAGCAGATGTCTAGCAATGCTGAATTGTACAGTCTGAATAACTTTTATAACAATTCAATCTTTTCTTGACTGTTAAATGTCTGCCAGTAAATCCTGACGCTTGATATCAAGTGGTTAGCAGAGCCAGCCATGTACTGTTCATGCTTAACAGAAATGAAAAAAATTGGAAGATTAACATACAACAGGTAAATGTCACTCACTACTTTGCTAAAATAATGTGACATAATGGCTTTAACTGTATTTTTAGTTAATATTCAGAGACACCAGAAGATCAGCAGTGAGTCAAGCCTGTAGGGGAAATAACTGAAAAATATCTGCTAATTTCAGTGAAGGGGTTGGGTTTTGTTTGGTATGTTTGTTTGTATTCTGTGCATGGTTTTGTTAAGATTTTATTTTGTTGCTTTGGGAGGCTTTGGTTTTGTTTTTCCAAATGTATTACTCTGGCAATACTCTTGACCATATTTTGACTTTTAAGGAATTACAGTAATTCATGTAGAAATGTGTAGATATCAATTTTTTAGTCTGTCAAACTGTTTAATGGGAAAGTGCAAGTTTTGTCCCAAGATTTTGTGAATAATCTGCTTTCTTGATATTATTTTGTACATAGTGGGAAATACTGGTAATTTTTAACATGCATTTAAAAGTCCAGAATGTAGTATTCCATGTTTATGTCAGAATTAAAATCAGGTAACAGATAAGTTTCTAAAATAAGTGTAAAATACTCCAAATAAAAAAGCTTTTAGTGCAATATACAGTAGAAAAGTTTGGCTTACATGGAGCTCTTGAAATCTTCTGCCATGATTGTAAGGCTTCAGGCATGAGTAATGATTCACTAGAAGAGTCTTTTCTGATAGTAGTGCTCTGAGGGGAGTAGGAGGTGGAGAAGATAAACAAACCAGAAGCTTCTGATAGAATCCCAACCATGACTTGGTGGGTGCTAAACCTTTGCTCTATGCTGGGGGCTGTGCTACTAACATTTTTGTTTAAAGATACAAATTAAATCACATGCATCTGCATGCTTTTTCAAGAGTTCATCAAGCATGATTTCAAAGGTTAAAGCTTTGAAGGAAAATGGAAGTCTAGATCTAACAGAAATTGAGTGTATTCTACAGGTCTGAGTTCAAAGATGTACTTGATCTCTCTTAGCAACTTATGTGTACAATAGAACAAACTAACACAAGTAATCAGACTCAGACGTTCATGTACCAAGTAATTCTCTTTTAATGTATAAAATAACATTTTGTGTATATTCATATTTAAGTATCAACTTGCACACAAAGCATTGAGCTATAAAAGGCATCTGAGCAGTAAGTACAAAATCACAATCACTGCTGATAATGCATTAGTAGGCAAAGTAGGCAGATTAATTTACTTAGAGTAAGCTAAGTGCATTCTTTGCTTGTAAAGGGAAATCACTTGCTCACTTAAGCCAGATATCTGACTTTTGATGGCAATTGTCACTGCCTGGATTTCCCTTTGACAGTTTGGCAACCCTGCACCTCTGTTATTGTATCCACTTATTTGTCTTGTTTTCAGCCAGACTAATCCATTCTGTTTTGACAAGAAGACTGATGGGTAATTGATAACTGTGATAGACACAAACAGAAGAGTTGGATGCTGAATAATTCAGTACTTTTCAGTATCAATAAGAGAACAGGCTGAAGAATTTGTGTCTCTATTTACACTTAACCTAAACTAAGTCAGCCCAGACATTTATGCTGCCAGTCTATCAGAAAACCAAACAGTGTACATTCGGTTTCCACCCGACAAAATGTTTTATAAGCTTGTAACAATATGTGTGAAGCTGCCAGAATAATAAATAGGTACAGCAGCCCATGCATGCTAATGTTAAGTTGTAAGCAGTTTTGTTGACAAGTGCTAATACTTCTTTCATACTATCATCAAAAGCAGCTACTACAAGAGCCATTATTTGCTGACTTTCCAAGCAGGACATGATGGATTGTGACCTTAATATGGGTTAGCCAAGTTTTGAAAGTTAAACAACTTGCAATAAATCATAGAATTATTACAATGCAATTTAATTTGTTAAGGACTGTTTATTTCCTAAACAGGGTGAAAAATTTCTGTTTCGGCACTTCTAATTTGCAAAGTGCAATTTCATGCATTCATAAATGGCAGTTTAATATTCTGCTCTTTTGTCATGCAAAGTATGCAACACACAGGCAATCTATTAATTGGACAAAAATGCATTGCAAGCGTAAATTATCCTTCATATCATCTCTTGTGAGCTCTTACGTCTATTAAATGCATTAAATGGAACATACTTAAAGGTTTTACAACTTGCAGGTTAGTCATGAAATCTAAGTCAAGGTTCAAGATGGTTTTTATGACCTTTATATTTAGCAAATGGAAGTAATTAAGTAGTGGTAAATATAAAGAACAGTTTAAGAAATACTCTTAAGAAATAGGTACACTGATTCTATTTATTAAAAGTGAAAGGGATTGTAGCAGTTGTTCATATTATTTAATTTATTTTGTAAAAGGGGAGGGGGTGTGCCTGCCTCCTTTGTTATCTTTCTCTAGATCAAAATGGCACATATTGTAAAATTAATATGTACACAGCGATTTTCAGTAAGAAACAGAAAATGCAGTAGCATTCTAAAATTTTGCAGTATTTGGAATTGTGTTTGAAACAGTCATAATGTCATAATTATGGGTTGGTCATAATGGTCAAAATGCATTTTGAAATAGCATACCTTTATAAACTTGTACCTTACTGTAATAGTGCTGAAGCAACAAGAATGGCATGGTGTTGGAAAAGTCACTCATAATACAGACAGTTAATGCTCTAATTTTGTTCAAATATAAAATGAAAGCTACAGTAGATAACACCTCTGTGATACACATTGTTTTTAAGAGAGAAATTAAAGGTGTAATTTTATTGTATATCCACTTTAGCTGAGAACTTAAAAATGTGCTTAGCATATAAATTCAGCAAAATAGGCATAAACTCTACAGTTACTTGTTTTGGAAAAAGTTTGATCCAGTAAGTGATAGTTGAATACGCATCATGACAGGAAATAGCAGGAAATTTTTGGACACAACACTCTACTGAACATAACCTTCTCCAATAATTTATTGCTCACCTAAAATTCAGACGGGAAAGTACATTATTTATTCCCTATTTATATGTTTTATTAAACTATAACAATTTTTTTGTTGTGCAGTAACTTTCTTTTAAAAGGAGCAAGCCAGATTATCTGAGAAAACAGTTTTAACCTTTCATAAATGCTAGTGATTCCATTATCTCCCACACCCACCACCTGGAACTGGAATCTGGAATATGTGGGCTAATTAGCATAGAAGAAATTTAAAGTGCATTGTAAGTACTTGAGAAAGCATGTTGCTAACATAGAAAGATGTGCCTTCTGTTTGGCACGATACTTAATAAGGCAAGAATGAGTTAAATATAGACTTCTGGCAAGCAAAAAATAAGTAATGTGAAAAAGCAAACTTGTTTAGTATAATCCAGCAATAATAGGTGGAGCACTTGGAGTACTCACAGACTTGTGAGATAATTCAGGTTGGAAAAAAGCTTTGGAGTTTAATGTGGGGTCAGGCCAGGGCTTTATTCAGTCTGTTCTTGAAAACCCTGAATGGATACTGCAGACTCTCTACTTCCAGTGACCTCAGCATAGCATTACCAGTTCCTGTGAAAGCAGAAGGATGTCTTGGTTTTGGCTTGGATTTCTGTTTCTTCCAGACTGGTTATGTAAAAATATAACCTTACTGTTGTAGAAATAGTCCATCTGTTTAGGTACATTAACAGTGAAAATGCAGTAGTCAGGTATTATTGATTCCTATTCATCTTTCAAAACCAAGTAAAGGTTTCTCTTAGGATTACAACTGGACAAAGTCTCAAATAGATCACCATTCATCTACCCACATGGAACTGATCATGTCATAATTAATATACTGGGTTAATACTGGTTAAATGCAGAAATTCAAAGAGAACTGTTTACATTCCACTTTATTGTACAAGCAAAACTAATAATTAAATCAGTTAATGACTGGACCTATCATGTGATCACTTGCATTATTAACTATTTAGTATTATGAGCAGATAGCTCATGCTGCAACATTCCTCAGCAGTATTGCCTGTGATATTTCCTGTGATGCAGTGTGAAATACTTACTAAACCCTACAGATGTTCTGGGAGGTGTTCCTGCTCTCATTGATGAGTGCAGGCAACAGTCAAGGGTGTGCCTTAGGATGGCAGGCAGGCAGATGTGTTTAGCTCCGTGTTTCCTTCACCTTTGTGGCTAAGCGAGGGGAGGAAGAAATGTGGAGTAAATTTACTTGATGAACCACAGCTTCTGGATTCATTCAGCTAAGCAAGGACAAGCAATAATTCTGGACTTGTGGAATCACCCTTGCCAGTGGAATATAAGGTGGATGAATGCCATTTTGCTGAAGTGTGTGAAAGGATTTTCCAGAAGCTGCTGTGTTGCAAAGTCGGTGTGGGATTTCCTTTACATGAGCTTTTCCAGTGGAAACCAACTGCTGGCAGCAAATAGCTAATTGATTTGGTAGATTTAAATATGAACCTGGGGATGGTTGTTATGGCTGCTCATAAAATTTGGACACGCCATCCAGGATTGTTTTAGCAAATACAAAGTGGTGGTCATTTCAGCAGGTTTGACATTTTGTATACAGCAAAATAATCTTAAATTACTATGAAAGGAGGTCCTAGAAGATACTGAGTATACTTACAAAACACATTTTGTGATGTATATGCCTGTGTCATAATCTATTATGTTAATTTCTGGGGGGAAAGGGTTAAAAGCAGAACAGTGACAAGGAGGATAGTAAAATCACTTAAGTGACCTTGCATCTGGGAATGCAAAGAATACCAGGGGGGGAAAGTCTGTTTATTATGCCTAGTGTTGTTCATTCTCTGCCTTTTTTGAGAAGTAGAATTCCTGTGTAGAGATAACACATGATCACAGACATGCTTGAGCCTCCTGCTGGGAGAGAGCGAGAGATCAAAAGCTCAGAGATCAGAAAAGCACAGCTTTGTGCTAACTGCGCACGCGTGGAGCTCTTTGATTTATTGGGACAGGCAGCAGGCCTCTCTGCTGCTCACTAGGATGAGCTAAGCCTAAGAGAGCCTGTGTCCTCATGTGCCTCTGCTGAACAGTGTTGTCAGCAGGGTAATGAAATAAGCTGCTCTGCATTTCGGCTCTGATTTGCTGGTCACCTTGGCTGCCTGTATGTGTCAATTCATACGTTAATCTCTCCCCTGTATTATATTTAAATTCTTGTTAGGTCAAATTTTAAGTTCCATCACCCTCTAAAACACTGCTCTCGCAGTCTACAATCTGTAAACACAGAGTGTGGTTTGTTACATTCTGCAAGGGACGATCTTGTCCCTACTCTCTTTCAGATATCTGTGCTTTTTCTTGGTTTTTAACCAACATTTTTTGCCATGAGTTTTTCATTTCACTGCTAAACTCATTTACCAAACTCCAGTATGGAATAGCAGAAAGGGAACATGCTGCCCAGGGAAATAGTGGTAATCCATGAAAGTGTTCAAAAGGATGTGTCACCTGGGGGCATAGCTTAGTGGTGAACATAGTGGACCTGGACCTATGGTTGGGCTTGATGATTTTAGAGATTTATTTCCAATCTTACTGATTCTATGATTCTGTTTCAACAGTACGTAAATTTCAAATGACTAGTCTAAACCTTAAAAAACATTCTTGGAAAGATATTTGCAGGTAGCTGAAAATAAGGAATGATGTTTTTATCTGTGGATATGAAAAAGTGTGAGAAATTATGATTATCTGATAGCAAAAAAAGACGTGTTGAGAAATTGTCAGTGTTGCCTTCCTGACCACTGTTGACTACCAAACCTATAAGTCAGTGCTCTTGACAATGAGCAGCAGAAAGCAGGCCTGAAAGCATTCGGATGAGGCTTATTACTGTGGATAATACTGATAACGTAGCTCATTGCAGGCTAGAATATATGATTCTATTAACATTTCTTTTAGTAAGGAGACCACCACTGGGGGATCTGCTCCTTCCCAAATCTGTGCTTCTGCTGCTGTTATGTTGGTACAGTTCATGTCAGTACTGTCAGACTTCCTCATAAAACAATCCTGGGTTAGTCTCCTTGCAAAAACAAGGAGGCAAGATAACAAATGCAAAACAAGATAGAAAACTGAATTAGCAGAAAAATAAGGGGATTTTTCTTTATCACTGATACACTTCATATCCTAAACAATGAGAGACATTATAATACAGCATGTGCTGTTAAGTAGACAGTTTCTTCATGTAAAAGATAAAAGAGCTTCTCTATAAGTTTCTCTCCCCTTGAGTTTAGATTGCTTTATTCTGGAAATTAAATGTATTGTCTTTGTCAGCTTGGGGAATTTTTAGTTCCTGTCAGCCTTCATCAGGGTGTAGAAAGGAACCAAAACATTGATTTTTTTTTTCTAATTTATATTTCTTTGAGATTTTTAAGGGATTTTACTCTTTATGCATTTGGACTTGCGTATGATTTTGAGAGAAACCCTTCAGATAATATAGAAAACTTTATCAGAGGCCAGTGTAAATGAAAAGATCACTGGTCATATGTGTTACAGTAGGATGAGGTTTCAGACTGGAGAAAGATTGATCAGGATAGAATTTTGGGTGGACTAGTGGGAATAAAGAGCAAAGGAGGCCTTGTTGAACAGAAATAGTACTTCAGTCTGGTGTGTTGATGTGTACCAAAAAATAAACAGTTCTTGTACACCAGAGTTCTGTTAATCCACAGGTCAAAATGATTGCTATTCTTCAGCAGTACTGAATATGGCCAAGTGCTTGGTTGCAGAGCTTTATTTAGGCAGGATCTAGTAAGATCTGACAGCAGAAGTTCTGGGAGTTTCAGTCTTGGTGCCCTGTCCTTGGAAATGTCTGGCATTGCCTCTTAATTTTGATTCATTAGTTACAGGTAATTTACTTCATTTTATTATCATAATATTGTAAGACACTTAAAGATCACAATTGCTTCAAACTCTGTCAAAGACCACAGAAGGAATTTGCCATAAGAACAGCTGCCACAGAGGAAACTTGAGATAAGCACAAAAGAGATGAATTTGGAGCAGGAAGGTGCTAATTTCAGTCCTATCAGTAGATGAGATCTGGTATGAGCATCCCAGTTAATGCATCCTGGCAAAAATTCCTACTGTGGCAAACTGTGGGAAAGGAAGCAACTGCTTATACACGTATCACCACAAGTTCTGAGAACAGCATCTACACCCTGTAGATACCAGGAGCTTGGTAAGGTGGTAGTCCCAGAACAGGGACTCCAGGGACCTCCACCACCAGGATGGGGAAGGACCAACGGGATGCTACTGAACCCATGGTGTGGTGACTATCTTCTGCTTGATCTCCCTCTCTCTCTCCTCTCATCTTCTCCCTCTCCTACCCCTACCCTATTAATTTCTTTCTATCTACATCACATTTATTGTTAAATAGAATCCTTACTATTGACTTTGATATGTGTTCCTGTTTGCACCTTAATTTGGGCAGAAATAATAGTCTCAGTAAATAATCTCAATAATTGGATGACAACAAGTATGTGATTCTGATAAGTATCACAGACAATTCTAGAGGCCAGTCGAGTCTAGAGCTCCTGGAGGGGTTCAGTCAGCCAGCTGGATAGGGCTGACAGGTGTTTCTCAAAGGGGCTAAATATTAGGCAATGACATATACATCATAGCAGTGGAAAGCTTGCTGCATAGATAAAGAGGGGCCATGAATAAAAGCAAACAAACTCTACAAAGTGATTTTCTTTTCTTTGTCCCTCAGTACTTGATTTTTAGTAAAAAAAAAAAGTCAAATGAATTTGTTTAAAATGTGCTGCTTGTATGAGGCCATCTTTGTGGAAAAGCTATGTTAATGGCAATCTTTCACTGGAAGAAGCCTAAGACAAGCATTTGTGAGGCTGGAGGGAACTATGATGGTCTGCATCTCTCAGAAAGAGTTGGCAGATATGTAACAAATCTTATTTGGGTACCATACAGCTATGTTACCAAGCTGCTAAAAGTGTACTAGATTTTTCTGTGGATTTAGGTCCAGATTCAAAGGCAGGTCCATGCATCATTTGGGTGTGCATCCTTACAAAAAAAATACTCCAGAGATAGGATATGGGACTTACAAGCTCTATTTTTTATCTGTGCTTTATAATTGTGAGGAAAACATTGTACTGATACTATTGTGGTAATTTTTGAAGGCAGCTTTCTTTATGTTTTGCTGTCATTATTTTTGGGTAAGTTCTGGAATGGGCCAAGAAATAACTTCTTGGATCAAGATGAAGTTTAAAATAGGTGTGCTGGAGTGTGTTCACTTGGTGTCTGCAAATGAAATTAACTACATTTTTGCCACAAAAGAGAAAAAATTTCTGTTTGCTTCAAAAGAAAAGATAGAGTGAATCCTGTTCTACAGCAGATTCTCATAGGACTTAGCAATATTTTGTATGCTCAATAACTCAGACACATTTAAAAAAAGTACCAGCACACATTTACTTGAAATCTGGGACAAGAGTTTATCTGTTTTTCATTAAAATGTGTACACCTGCCTTATCATTGCAGTTTATTGTGCAGCCATAAATAAAGATGCAGCCCTGTGGAACCCTGGTGGTGACAGGTCACCAGTCTGATGTCACCCCATTCACTGTCACCCTTTGTTCCTGACCCGTGAGCTGGTTGCTCACCTGCCCCACGATGTGTTTATCCAGCTCTGTGCTGAACATTTTATCCAAAATGATAATGGGAGAGAGAGCATTTAAATCTTGACTGAAATCCAAAAGGATTACATCCACTGCCATCCCTTGATCCAGCTAGGTGGTTTACCTTGTCAGAAAAGGAAATCAGGTTTGATAAATAGGACTACCCTCTCATGAAGCCATGCTGGCTGTGACCAATGACTTGTCTTTCAGGTGTCTTTTAATACATCCCTGAATAATAATCTCCATAACTTTACCAGGCACTGAAGTGAGACTGACAGGCCTGCAGTTTCTGGGGTCCTTCTTGCCCTTGGAATTGGACAATATTCACCAGCTTTTAATCAGCTGAGACATCTCCCTTGGATTCCCATGACTACCCAAAAATCATCAAAAGAGGTTTTCCTATGAAATCAGCTAGCTCTGAGGATTGTTGGATGAATCCTCTCAGGTCCCATAGATTAGTAGGGATCCAGGCGGAGCAGAAGATCCCACACAATTTCAGGGTCAGTTGATCATTCTTGCAGTTGTGGTGTCTCAGTGCTCAGGGCACTAGACCTTCTTGGTCCATCATCCATGTTGAAGATATAGACAAAAAAATGCATTAAACACCTCTGCATTACCCCTGTCCCTGTTTGTAAGGTGACCATCCTCATCCTGTAATAGGCCAACGCTGTTTTCATACTGACATTGAAAGAGTAGGGGAAATAATAAAAAGGCAAGGAACTCCTTTTATTGTCCATCACGGTTTTGACCACTTTCAGCTCCAGTTTTGGCCACACAAATGTTCTCCCTACAGTGGCAGCAGCAGCTCTGTATTCCTCCTGTGCCATCTGATCTTGCTTCTCTTTGCTTTTTTGCCTTATTTACAAGAAAAGAATCCTGTTCAGCCAAGCCAGTCTTCTGCCCAGCCTGCTTGAATTCTGACATCTGTGAATTGTTGCTCCTGTGCCCTTTGGAGGTGATGTTTAAAAAATGAAATTATGTGCCCTGCAAAAAATAAAAAATTATGTGCAGCTGCAAAAAATTCTCCCAGGGCATTTTACTCACTTGTATCCTGAGCCTGATGTCTGTTCTCCTCACATCCAGAGTGAGGTTTTCCTGGCACTTTTCCTGCTCTCAGCAGATTTTAAACTCAGTCACCTCATGGGCACTGTGGCCAAGACAGCTGCCAATCTCCACATTGCTTATGAGATTCTCTCTTTAGATGAGCAGTAGGTCAAGGAGGGCATCTTCTGATTGAGGACCCTTAGGACCTGTTCCGTAACATTGTCATCCAGGTTTCTTAGGAATGTTTTGGCCTGGGTTGTACCAGCTGTGTGATGCTCCCAGGTAATTTTTGGCAAGTTGAAGTCCCCCATAAGGACAGTTGGAAGTGTCCCTTAGTTCCTCAAAGAAGAATTCTTCAGTGTTTTTGTCCTGGCTGGGAAGTCTACAGTAGACTCCCATGATGACATCATAATTATTTGTTTGCCCCTTGGTTCTTACTCAGAAGGTCTCTTTGCAGGAGCTCCATACATTCTAACCCTTCTATTTCATACAGTGCCACCCCTTCTCCTCTTCTGCCCCTCATATTCCTTCTGAAGAGCCTGGAAACATCCATTAAGGCACTGCAGTCACAAGACTCATCCCACAATGTTTCGCTAATACCACTGGTGTCAAATCTCTGGTCATGCACTGTTTTGCAATACACAGTCCAAATGTAATTTGCAAGAATATAGTATGCCATGGGTTTTCAAATCAAAGTTATTAAATCTGTACCTAATTTTATCTCTTGATATAAGTGGTGAAATCCTCCTAAATTTAGAGAAGACTATGCACTGTCTAACAGTAAAATTCAGCCAATTACATAATTACTGAAACCTGCAGGACAGAGCTCCTGAAATTCTCAGCTAGCTTTAATCAAATTTATCTGATGGACTTAGCCATGAAAAATGAGAGCATTCATATTGCTCAAGTGAAGAGGGCAAGCAGCACTCACCAGCTGCAACAGCCAAATTAAGGAATCATTTCAGTGCAGTCACCAATTAATTCTCAAACATGTTCAGAAGCGAATCCTTATGGAGACACTTTCCAGTGTCACTTCAAAATGCAAAGAATCATGGAATTGTAGAACAGTCCATGTTAGAAGGAGTATTAAAGACCATCTAGATCCAACTCCCTGCCATAGGCAGGGGCACCCTGTACAAGACCAGGTTGCTCAGAGCCACATCCTTGACAGGATAGGGGTAGGGCATACATAGCTTCTCTGGACACCCTGTTCCTCTCTCTCACTGTCCTCCCAGTAAAGAATTTCTTCCTATTATTTAATCTAAATTTATCCTCTTTCAGTTTGAAGCTATTACCCCTTGTCCTTCCACTGCAGGCCTTGGTAAAAGCTCTGCCCATATTTTTTATAATCTCTATTTGTGTATTTCAGGGCTTCAGTGACATCTTTCTTGGGCCTGAATCATGTAAGGAGGCTGTATTACATCAAATTAAGTTTACATCAACTATGAATAACCAAAGCTATAGTTAAATGAGATTTTTTCAAGTCTTACATTATGCTGTAGGAAGATCTGGGTTCTTGCAGTGCTTTTGAGGTCTATTTTGAGGATATTTCTTGTTACTGTTGGAGCTATGTTACGTACAGAGAACTCTAGTCTGGTCACTACCTGTTAAAGACACTGATCCTATGCAGGACAATGTGCATTCAATATGTGTACCTATGCGGAAGCAAATAATTTTGTCTATGATTTTGGTATTCTCAGAGTCCTTACTTCTATACAAAGATTTTAATGCTATTTTAAGAAGGCAAAATAGACACTTTTATTGCAAAAATTTGCATTGAGGAATATTTTATTTATAATATGCATTTTAAAGTGCCATGGCAAGAAGTGGCTTTGATTTTGAAGAAGAATCGTTTTGAATAATTAACCATGAATTACTCTACTTAGAAGAAAATAATTATAGGTTGGACATAGCTGCCTCAAATGAGATACATGGAGTTAGTGACTATTGAAAAAATAAGGCCACCTGCTAGAAGCTGAAATAAATATAAAAAAGAACTTTCTCTTACAGTCAGGATTTAACTGTGGTATTTTAAAATGTCTCCAATTTCAAACATGCAAATTTCTTCTAGACAGAATTATTAGTAGAACTATATTGTTGAATTAAAAAATCCTCAGTGTAATAATTAAAGAAGGTAGCTTTATCCTTTAAAAGAGACTTGTGATTAAGTCTTGTCTTAATATCTGAGCTTTTGCTCAAAACTACTGAGAATACTATGGTTACCTTTTCAAATAAAAAAAAAAAAAGATTGATCTAGCTTAAACCTAAGGTATTATTACAAGTAAATGCTTTATGGTATTATTTTAAATGCATGTTTGTAGTACATATATAGAGATATATACATAAGCAACATGGTTGCCTTCAGTTTGGGGTGTTAGAGGTTTGACATCCATGTGCCATTAAATTTCATTAAATAGAAAATAATAATTTAAGAGTTTGCTCTAAAAATTATGCTTAGGAAAATACTGATAGGCTAAGTAGCCTAGGATTGTGTGCTGTTTTTCAAGGACTCTTATTTGAAAATCACCTTAATACTGCAAGAAGAAATCCTTGTTATTTATTTATTTATTTATTTAGTAGTAGTAGTAGTATTTATTATTTGGTTTATTTCTTCATAATTTTGAGTGGTTTTTTTTTCCACGAACACATGCTTGCATTTTTCACAACCTGGAATTACCAACAAAAGACTAAAATGTTACAGCAAATGGATGTGTTTTGGTGCCTCTGTAAATGCCATTCTCAAGGTCATTATCGCATGCCTATATAACCTGTGTTACTTCCTTTCCAATGAGTTTTACTGATGTATATTCATCCCATGATATTGCATATGCAGCCTACTAACCTGTAATGTGTTATTGAAGTCCAGCTGTGGGAACAAAAGTTTTCATGATTCTTTATCTTTCTTATAATTGTCTACAATACCCACTTATACTTGGTTTTGTTGTCAAAATAAGTAACTCAGGGTTTTTTTTTCCATTTAATCTTCTCTTTCTTTTTTGTTCACTAACTAGTATGCTTTAGAAAAAGGTAGCAGTGACTGCTACCCAAAGGCAGGTAGGTGAATGAAACTTGTGGCATGTAGAGTCAGACACCCAGAAATAGTAGCATTTGCTGTTGAAGAAGCTGAGATTATGGCCTTTCTCTAAATCTTAAATTGAAAATTCTTCCTTGGTGGGGGTGGATAATGATTTTTCTGATAAAAATGAAAGGTATTTATCATTAATTAAAACAATTGCAAAAAGAATTATCATATCTACATCTTCAGTAGTGGCTATTTAGTTTTTAACTTCTAACCCTTTTGTAGCATGAGTCAGAGAACTACAAAGCCAGCCAGAGGCTGTTCAAGTGTTTAAGCCCTGCAAACTCATAAGCACAATATCCAAGCATTAGTTGTTAGCTCACTCCGGAGCCAATATGTGTTATCATGATGTGAGAGTGCTCCCACCTTTTGTTGTTGCACTGGACTGCTGCCATGTTGGCCTATCCTTTGAAAGTGAATAATAACTTCTGTTGATTTTTTGGGTGTTACCTTCCAGATGTTTCTTAAGGCTTGACTTTAAGCCTGTGAGAAAATGATGCGGAGCACCTAACTATAAAATGTAGGCCTTCTGGAACATAGTTCAGTATTTCTAAGTTCTGCAGTAATTTCTGAACATACAGGGTATTTGGTTGTTTTCATATTAAATTACTTAAAATATATCCAATTCTACTGCAGCAACTTCTTTACTGCGAAAGTATTTAGCCATGCTTTACCAACTTTTCTCTGTTTGTTGTAATTAAAAAAAACTTTCTTTGTAATGGGGGTTTAAATTTCACCTCAGTGTTTTAGAACCCTCATTTTTATTTGATCTAGAAGCCTATAAATTATGAGTGACTCTAAGCAAGTAAAAAATATTGTGAAGGAGTAAAGTAAAACTACAGATTTTTCTTTGTGGAAGAGTCATTCCTTTTATGAACAATACAACCAGATCAGTCTGGGTAAGGTCTTCCAGCTTTCCAGAATGAATTAGTCTGTCTATTCTCATTGTTTAGAAATCTTACTTTCAAAAAGAAGGAGGAAAAAAAGTCTCCTTTCAGAATTTAATTGCCAAAATGTATTTATAAAAAGAGGCAATGAAAAAATGGGGCATTTAATTATGATTTTAAATGATTTGAATTCCAGTGCACCTGTTTAATCAAAAGAAAATAATGTATGCACAGTAAGGTCCTTCTATTATGTTGCTGATGACAATAGCAGGTATTAAGAAAGTATAACAGGAACAGAATATTTAACATTTTGGTTGGTTATGTCAGGAGACAGAAGAATTATTGTACTGGATAATTTTTAGAAAATTCTGCTATATGAAACCATAAAATTCCAGTTCAGCTTCATCTGATTACCGTATGAAGTTAAATGCTCACCCAAATATTTAATTAGATATTTGATATAACCCTCATATGCTTGTAAGAAAAATGTATTATCCTCAGATACATACATCTGTAGAGAGTATTGCAGAGGTGATACCCTGACACATGAGCATTTTTCTGCACACAGCATGGGAGAGCTGTAATTACAGGATTCAGTACTTTCTTTTCATATAATTACACCTTCACTCTGTGAAGAGCATGGGTTGTGTCGTTGCTGGACTGTGATTGTACAGTGAACCAAGCTGCTGTACAAGTAACCTCTGCTTCTCGTTTCCTGAGGCTGGAATGTGTGCAGGGGCAGGATGTGGCAGAAAAAGGTGGTATCCTAGCACTTGAATGGTGTGCTGAATTCATCCACTCTTGCCAACTTGGGGCACAGTTTGTGCAGATCAGGCTACTGGAAGCATAAATTATGATATATTACTTGGAACAGACGTGAGCATTCATCAGTAGATTAAATCACTGTGAGATGTTCTTTCAGAAGGGAAACCATTGTGTGGTGCCAAGTACTCTGCAGTAATGTGTTAAAAGTGTCTCAAACTAGGAAGTCAAATTTGGTTTTAATCCCTGTTCCAGTTTGGTGATACATTAAATAGGGTAATGTCTATTCCTCTCAAAATATGTTGACTAAATATTTTCTAAAATGTTTTAAGTATTTTAAAATGCTTTAAATATTGTTTCAAATATTTTAAAAATGTTGGCTTAGTGTTTGTGAAGCAGCTGGGCAGTGATGCGTGCAAGAGAAAAGCATGAGAGAAAATACTAATAATTATAATAATACAAGCTTTAAAGTGTGTGTGGTAAATTAGATATAAAGTCATTCATTGAAAAAATTATGAAAATACAATATTTAAATAAGAGGTTTGTCCCTGTTCTGTGTCCAAAAAGACAGAACTAAGTAGAAAAACAGTGCACAAAACTTAATTATTAAAATAAATGTTTCCAGTAATACTAGTATTTTCCAGTAATACTAGTATTTTCAAACTTTTTTACATACCTGACTTTAAAACTTCTAAGAAACTTT
This sequence comes from Parus major, assembly GCF_001522545.3. Classification (NCBI taxonomy): domain Eukaryota; kingdom Metazoa; phylum Chordata; class Aves; order Passeriformes; family Paridae; genus Parus; species Parus major. The sequence continues at coordinate 60,783,734 of NC_031799.1, read as the reverse complement.
TTGAACCTGTGAAAGAATTTTTATATGTCTGTCTATACTGTAGCATTATCATATCAGATGAGGGGGGAAAGCACTTGTAAATGAATTAGTCTTTTGTAGGATGAACTGAAACCAGGACACTGAATATTCTGGATAGGCGGTTCAGAAGATATTTTAAAAAATAGGGAAAGGATTTAGTTTCTCTATAATATAACTTTTGTCTAGCTGCTTCTCTCTGACTTCAAACTTCAGATTACTGAAATTGTTGATACATATTTGAAAATACCTATCCATATAATATATATCTGTCTTTAATATAATTTCTGGGCCCATTTTTATCCCCGAATACGTAAGAGTCTGAATATCTGTACAGTCTTAACAGATACACAAAACAATTACCTTTTGTGTTATGATTTCTTATATAATTTCTTCATTTATTTCGCTTACAATCGCAGCCACAGCTAATTCTGGTGAGATTAAAAGAAATTGCTCCCTGAAGTTTCTTTTGACTTCTTATTGTTGAGTCTTTAGTCCACACATGTTCAGCTTTTCCTGCAAAGTACGACAGTCTCATCCCTCCAAGGAGCACAGTTCCACAGTTCACACTTTGCTGTGACTGTGTCCTGTGGATTCCAGCCAGAACAGGGTTCTGTTTGCAGTAGCCAGGAATGGCATGGCCAGGACCCTGTGATTATTCTGTTCCACCTCACATCAGGTCCAGGGAAGGGCCACTCAGGTGGTGCAGTGGAGCAAGTGCTGGTTTCACATGCTGAATACTCCCATGTTCATCATTTGCCTGTCCTGTACACTCTGTTATTAATATTAGGGAATACCATTCCTCACCCATGACAGGTAGTTAACGTGGTTTACTGTGGATGAGAGTCGTGATCTATTAGATGTTAGATGTTGCAAGAGCCAGGTGCATATACCTTATCATAGATGGAGTGATTTCACTAACCTAGCATCCATCCCATGCCGTGCTTCTGTGGCGTTTGATGACCCATGTGTTATAGGGCAGCACCACTCTCCTAAGAAAAATACTAAATATTTCATGATTGTACAGACAGAACATTCTCCTAGTTGCTGCTTTTAGAAGAAACAAAATAATCCAATATCCCAAGTAACAACTAAGTGCATCATTTACACAATAATTTCCCCCTTAACAGTTCCAAATTCTCAGTAAAACTGGATCCCTTAATGGAGGTTTTGAATATGTAGCCTTTTTTAAACTAGAGTATAGATGGCCACTGTTGAAAATACTCTTACAATTTCCTTTCTTTTGTCCTGAGGAAAATTAAGGGATTTTTACAAGCTGTTGTTATGTTACAGGGATCATCCAAAGAGGTCACCTACAACTTTTAAATTTAAAAAAATAAAAAATAAATTAAAATTTGATATATTTATATTTTTTTAATTTTGTAAAATATATATATTTTATATTTAGATATTTTAATATCTTTTTTAAATTTAGAAAAAATTCAAGTAAGCTGCCATTTAAACAATTATGCAGCCACATTTTTTCAAACGTATTTATATGTCTGAGAAAATAACTGTGAAAACAATTTTAAATTTTTTTTTTCACTTTTACATATAGTTTGTCTCTTTGCCTCAAAGACTTGTGATCTTGCTGAAGTGATTTTTCTCACCCATATTATTGCACTCTGGCACATTCTTTGCACATACATGAATGCTGCAACTCTGCACTTACTAGAAGCAATAAAATGAGGGGATAAATGTCAGAACTAAACAGTCTTGACTGTCAAATATAAACTTTTCTAGCATTCATGGCTAATTCTCTAATCATCGGTGCCAAACATTGAAATAATTTGCTTTCCCTGAATGTTTTTACTGGCCAGGATGCATAGAGGAGCAGTGTGCTCAGTCATAATCATTCTCCAGAAAGGCTGGAAATGTTCCCTTTGAGCTGCCAATCATTAGGCCAGCCAAAGTGAACACAAGCACATTGACAAGTGAGAATGGTAATAATTTATTTTCTATTGATGGATGGTGACAAATCATTTTTTGAAGCTGCTACTGTGAGGCTACAAAAAGAAAGACAGAGATGGCCCTAGATGGGGCTCTTCACACCTCATTTAACCCAAATGTAGCCACTTGGGTGGTGAATCAGTTCAAAGTACCAGCCCAGGCATTTCCTTACAAAATTTGTGTGCTGTCAAAACGTGGATTGAAACAAAAGAAAGATTAAAATGCGGTCATGTGAGAAATTCAGGAATATAATTTTCAATCACATAGCTCCAGGTACAGAAAAGAGATTAGAAGAAGAAATAAGTGAAATATTAAAGGTGCTTACAGTAGGGGTAGATTTTTAAAGAGGATAATTAATAAAAGTAGGATGAGGATTTATCAAAGCTTGGGCACACCCCCTTCAACTTTCAGCTGACAGGTCAAATTAATTCATGTGCTTCTTACCGGTGCATAACACACTACATATCTTATTTAAATTTACTTTTGCCGAGACCGGCTGATGTGCTTAGTGTCTGACATCCCATGCTATTTCAGAATACAGAAGGATATTTTATTTTAAAGGATATAGCACACCTGTCTTGTTAATTTTATCAATTACATATTTTATTTTATTTCTGTAGGAAAAAAAAAATTTAAATACTGGTAAGGTCTGACTCTAAGGATTTTGTATACAGATTTAGTTTTAATTTACCTTTTTTTTTTTTAAATGATTTTTGTACCTAAGAAATTCTGCTGTCTGAATTTAAGGTAGAATATTCTCTTAAGCAGAGATTCTTGAATCCTCTGAACTAAAGCTAGGCATTGCTTCAATTATTGTGGGGGTTCACACTTTCTTTTCATATTGTCCATTGCCCTGGCGGGAGTAAATATAGAAGAAACAACCAGAGGGGCAAAGTTCCTTTCATCTTTAAGAAAGTTTTAAAGTAGACATCTCTCCTGCTTGGCTTGTGCTGGAACAAAACCTCCCATGGTAACCCCATCCTTTGCCTAAACATGCAAAAAATAGTTTGCACTTAAACAAGCTAGGATTTTATATGGCAAGATACATTAGTGACAAAATTAGGGTTTTCCTCACACTTCCAAACAACCATCTACTAAGACAATATTATTTTATTTACTCAGAACAAGTCGAAGTCTCTCGTGTATTTTAATATGGTTCAAGTTATGTCAAATATGACAAAATGCATGTTTGCATATTTGCATATTTTGCATTATATGTACAAATGGTATTTATTTCTCTTACAATCATTTAAAATTATAACTTGAGAAAATGCAAAGCAGAGGGGTAGAACTGGAGTTATTATGGCTTTTAGATAGCCTTGACTTCACTCTTTGTGTATTATGTCAGGAGGTTTGTGTACAAAAATTTAAGTGTGCTGTGGTTTATTATCACATTGTGCAAGACAGAGGCAAGTATATAACATTTAATGTGCAGGGAATCTGTGGGAAGCATTAATGATGTCAGTAAATTTTATATACTCTCCATCTTGCTTTAAAAGGGCATCTGGCTTGCTGTAGTCCTTTCAGGTAACTATATCACATAGTGGTCCTTAGAAGCACACTGCAAATGTAATGGTTAAAAGGTAAAAAAATGCCATTACCTTTCAATATACAGATATATTATGACATAAAGTATATATAGTTCGTTTATACTAGATTATGGTTTCTGTCAGTTTCCTGGTTTTGTTTAAAATTTTTAGTGCAGCTAATGCAAAAATAATATGCATAATTATTAATTATTATATTAAAATTAATTTATTACTAACTAATTAATAATTAGTGCAAAATAATATTTGCATTAATACTGGAAATACAATAGTGAGTTTTTCTGACTAATTCATAATACCAGACGCTTGAAAACCAGTCTTTTTTGGTATTGTTTTGTCCACCGGAGTAACATGATATGATGGCCTTTTTGCATAAAACCGAAGATCACCACTCTTTTTCACCACCTATAGCCATCTTAAACTATGTATTTATTTATTAGTTCTTAATGGTAAGGTCCACAAAATGACTACACGTGAGAGAAAAATCTGTGAAACAGACTTTGTAATTAATCATTGGGAGGATTCAAGGAGGTCTTGGTATTTCTGTAAACATTAGAATTTATGTAGGCTTATTAGAAGTGCTGATTGCTAAAACTGCAGCTCAGTTTTATTTTTACAGATCTGTAGCTATTTTTCTGCTACATACTTATCCTTGTGATTGTAAACACACACAGGAGACTATGTGTGTGGAGGGACACAGGTCTAAATTTTTTTGCCTTTTTCCCCTTGAGCATTTGGAGAAAAGACTGAAAAGAAAGAGAGAGGAAGAGAAAAAAGAGGAATGTCAAGGGCAGCAGTTTGATGGCTGGGGCTTTGAGAAACCTAGTCTTGTGGAATGTATCTCTGCCCATGATGGGAGGTAGAATGAGAAAGACATGTATTTTCTCTTCTCATTTTCATATATCAGTGTAGCTTTGCCCTTACCTGTGTACAAACCTTCCTCCTTTTCCATGTGAGCTTGTCAGTCTTCTGTTACCATCTTATCTACATGCTTTAGTCCTATAGCCTTGGAGCTCTAGTCCTATAGATGGAGCTCTGAGTTCCGACCTCTTTTGAATAGGTTCTTTTTGTAAAAGAATATCCTTGCCTTTCCTGCAGATAGTGTTCCCAGGGTTTTCCATTGTTTTATCAGACCATGGGAGGGAGCTTTTGTACCACTGAGTATCACCAAATGCCAGTGAGAGCTTCCATATTGGATTTCTTCAACCTTAGAGGAAGCTACAGATTGAGTTGCTGAATGTTCACTGAAAATACATGGAGAAAAAGCCAAACTTTGCCGTGCCTCCTTTTTTACTCATAGAGAGCTCTAACACAGCTTCATATTTACTAGTTTGCTAGAACTACATCTAAAATTTGAAAAAAAAAATAAAATTAATATAGTTAGAAAACCATATACAGTTCAACAATGGTTGAAAATAGGTATGGGTAACTACAGATATATATATGCTGGGTTTGAGGGTTATCAGACACTGGAGCAAGTGCCCAGAGATGCTGTGGACTTTCTGTGCTTCTAGACTTCTCTGGACATGGACTGAGCAAACCAATATAATTGCACCTGGTTTTAGTGCAGGGCTAGATGACTTGTGTACATCCTTTCCAGCTTTGATTGTGAATTGCACTTAATGAGTTCAGACTCTAATGGACAGTGTTTGCATAGATTTTGAGCTATGGAATCTGGCTGAAAAACACGTTATTGAAGTCCATTGGTCCAGTTCTCAAAAGGACAATGAAGAGCTTTAGCTGACAAGTAATCTCACATCACAGTGACATGCTTGGAAGAATAAAGGGAGCAGTCATCTTAGTAAGATTGAGAAAGAGCAGTGCTGTTGATATACCTGAGAAACACCAAAGCTATTTGAGATCAGAAGATAGATAGTGATGTAAATCCTCAAGGACATGAAACTGTGTAGTCTGAAAGAAGGGCACTTTTTGGGAGTGAATACATGACTATTGAAGGACCATCCCAGTGCACTGGACAAAGGCTCAGTATTGTAGTGCCTTGGCTGGCAAAGAGGCACTCGTGTCTGAAGAGCACATAGGGGTGGATGCTTGTGCTTCAGCCTGGCTTTGACTAATAGGAACATAGGCCTTGTTCTCTTCTAATAGCATCAGTTAAATCAGATATAAGGAAATGCCACTTGCATCAAATGATAAATTGGGAGTTATTATTTTCATGAAAAAAAATTACTACAATATTTGGCACATGAAATTTTATGAAGATTGACTGTTTTATGGAGAAGTTGGGCTAAAAATGGATACAGCACAATAATATTCAATTTGAATTAAAAGGCAACCACTGTGCCCCCATCTTTAAGCTTTAATTCTTATCTAAACTTCAAGTTCAATTTTTCACCAGAACTTCTTTGTCTGATTTAAAGTACCATGTAGATATGTTATAGAAACTTAATTTAAATACATATTTAATTAGAAATGTTTTATGATTTTAATGAGCCTTAAGAGTCTTTTGATGAGCAGTCAGTGTAATTATGGTACTTAAAATTATTGGATAAATGCATACTTTATAATCTACCTTCCTTGCAACTATGTTTTCATGCTGGGTATTTTTAACATGAAGAATTGTTTCACTTTCTGTCAGTTTATCCTCCTCTTCCTTCCACAAAATGTTTTATCTCTGAAATAAAATTAAATATGCATTATACTACTTGCATTGTATTAATATATATTAAAATAATATATGTATTTTATATAATAATATAGCTTAGAATATATATATTGTGATAATATTGTAATAGCACAGTTAAAAATCAATCTAAAATATTAAAATTATTTTGATTTTGTTAGAGGAGTGACAAAATTGATAATTTGTTATGCACAAGTAAATTACAGACTAGCTCTGTCCTATATGTGTTGTCTCTTTTGTGCTTGAGCAAATTACCTGCAAAATTGCTGCAGAAGCCGTGTTGTGCTAGGTATTGTGCTATCAGCAATCCGCTTCACTACCACAACATAAAGAAAGAGAGAGGCTCAGCAAATTTAGAAAAATAAGTAGGCCGTAGAAGTAGCAGTTAAAAGGGAAAAAACGGGCTTTTTAATGCATCCTGTGCTTTATCACACAACCTGCATGAAGACCATTAACTGTCACATGCTGAGCCTTACAATTCATTGTTCAGAAGCAGCACACCTCAACTCCTAATAAATTGTTGCTTTGTTTTTTTTCTTTGCATGTGTGTTTGGATATGTTTTTTATTAATGAAAACTGAGCTCATAGTAAGTTGAGTCTTTAATACAGAATAAATAAACTAATATTAGCATAATGAGCCTAAAGAAGGCAGGAAACAGTAATATTGTTTCTCAGTACCACAAATCAGTCAAATGTCTTCTAATTGAAAGAGTACTTCAGGTGAAAAATACTTGACTGCAGCATGAGGTATCAACAATTCCCATGCACTGACTTGATCTCCTCAGGCATGTAGATAGCTGGCCATGAGGCAGTCATTCCTGATCAGCAAAGTTTTTAGTGTCTCACACAGGAACAGATATAAAAGAAGGGTTGCAGCTTTCACCAGCAGTCAGTACAAGCCCTGGTTTTTGTCAGCTGTGCTAGGCTCAGAAATTCTCCTCTTCCTTTTGCAAAAGAACATGAAAATTTATTCTTTTCTGTTAAATTAGTCTTGTTTCATTTACTGTCCGTCTTTTAAGTGCAAGGAGAAATGTCACTTGCATTTATGATTTGCAAGGACATACTTGTACAATAGCATATGTGTACTGTCATCTTCATATCTTATATGTGTACTGTCATATGGAAAAGCTTAAGATATTTTACTTTATGTCACAGAATATGTCTACTGGACTTTTCTGCTAAGTATTTAAACTTTTCATTTTGAACATTATTTATTTCTCAGTCAAAAGGACTTAGTAATAAATAATTCTTGCAGTTGTGCTGTCAATTTGCAAGGCAAATAGTCTTGCTCTCAGATTTCTACGCATCTTTCCAGAACGCGCCTGTTCTATTTCGCTATGCACTGCTATGTACTGTAGTAGTACCAAATGGAGTTCTAGATGTGTTACTAGAAGTTTTCTAGTGGTTTATTCTTTGGGTTTATATTTTTACATTGAAGTATACTTAAAAATTTTAATACAGTTTTGCCTTGAGCCTTTTAAATTGTGGTTCTGTTTGGCTTTTTTTTTTTTGTAAAAAAATATTATGAGTTAATAATTTTCATAGTTGATATGTCTGTCTAGCAAACACTTCTTTTTACATGATTAACAGCTTTATGATCTGCAATACCATTTTCACGTTCTGAGAATATTAATCCAGACACAATTTTCTTTTGGCATAAACAAATAATCTGTGCTGATTAATATAATTGTTTTAGTTTCACTCAGCTTTCTATGCATATAGGTTTTATCTTTTATCCTTTTATCTTCTCTTTGCTTTCTTTTCTGGGGGACATTTCAGCAATTTCCATGAAGTAGTAAATGCTTTTAAAATATTTTCATCTTGGAAATAGTTGTATCATTTACTTTTCATATTTACTTATATTTTCATCCATTTAATATATTACTCTAAGATAAAAACCCTTCTTACTCTCTATTCTAAGATTCACCTATTTGTGATTTATATATTTATTGACCCTTCATCTTTGGATATTATTTAATCCAGTGTTCTAGTTTTAAATTTTTTTAATTACTTGCTTAGCCCAGTAACAGCCCAGTCTTGGGAGGTCAGTCTATTGATTAGATGCCTGAGGGAATTCCCCTTATCCTTCCTTGGTGATGCTGTACTGTGCAAGGAGTTGCAGCTTGCTTCTCTGCAAGTGTGAATATTCCTAGTTTACAAATGTTCAAGATAGATCTGTGTGAAAATCTGGCAGCTTTGCCACAAAGAAGGGAGCTGCTTAAAAGTGTCTGGTTCCATGTTTCTGCCTTTTCCATATTTTCTGATGTCAGTGATGCTGTGTCTTCCCTTTTGGCTTCTCACAGCTGATAGTCAAATTCACAGAATTTACAGCAGTAGTGGTAGATGTGAGGAGGAGAGGAGGTAATTTTTGTTTGGCACAAGCATGGGCAAAACATATACCATGTATACATGTACATGTATATGAAAACATTTCCTTTCTAACTTGGGATGATGTCAATTCAATTTTATTAAACTGTTTAAAGGTATTTTACATACACTCAATTTTATTTTTTTCTACATATATATATACTTGCCCAGTGTTAATTTTTTCTGTGGTACCCACATCTCCTGACCTTCTAATGACTTTTCTATGTGGATTTTAAAATACACAGCTTCACAGTTAAAAGAAATTTCAAGGCAGAGGATGAAATTCTGTACCAATTCTCTACAAACCCTTTCTTCTTTTTACATATCTTTTATAAGAAGGAGATAGCGTCTTTTTGACGGGAAAATATACTTGTTTGTTTTCTGCAGCACTGCAGTTGGATTTTACACACAAGGATGCCTGCATCTGAAAAAGAGAATAGAGGTGTTAAGAGTTGGTTAGGAGGGACTATTTAAGCTAGAAAACGTAGATGTGCTGTTTACTTTACCACAATTTGTATAAATTTAGGATAAAAATGAGCCAGATCTGTCATCATTTTGTGCTTGACTTTTGTGACATCTCACTCCTAGGGCAAAGGGAGCAGCCAAGATTTGTAGACTCTTGTGGTCAAAAGAATGGCAAAAGTCAGAGTCCACAAAAACTCACCAAATTTTGTTATAAATTTCACGCTTGACATGGAAAATGAAGGGAAATCAATCAATCAATCAATCAATCAATCATCAGTTTCAATGTCAGTCTAGCCAATATAAAGGCCAGGGACATGGGGCATGCATCCAGGCTCAGTGGGGGTACATTCTTACAGCTTTTCCCCACCCTGAGGATAGCTGTCTCACCTTCTGTGAAAATTAGTTATCATGCACAGTCCATTCTTTCAGATCTTTCTGAAAATGGGTTGTTGGGAGTCTTGGGTGGCCTTGTTTCCCTGCTGCAGTCCATGCCCACTTCTTGGCCTCATTCTCGCTGTTGTGCTGTGCTGTGTTGTACTTACCTTCAGGAACTAGGACAAGGGGGTGTATCTTAGGTAAGTGCTGCCCTACCTTTGCATGGCCTCCATCTGCAGCCACATCTTGTTCCTTCAAATGGTGGTTCCATAGCCATCTTGTTACTGGTCCTGGAGCCCCTTATCTTCTGGAATTCTACATCATGTCAAAAGTGCTTATGCTCATAAGAGTCTTAAACAGCCATTACAAGCACATCATCTCTTCCTCAGAAGTGACTCAGTCACTACAAAGTGTTGTAATTAGACGAAAAATATTACTTTTACACAATGTCCACATCTATCTTCATGGTTTCAGCCGTATCTGTACTGTTTCAGATGCTTAGGAATCAGAAAACCTGCTGCTTAGGATGAAATAGACATTCCAGGTGCCAGCTGCAGCAGACGCAGTAGGTTTTATGGTCCTAAGGCTCTTTTAATTTCTGAATATGTCAAGCTCATTAAAAATACTGAATAATTAAAACAATTCCAATATATTTTCAACCGTTTAGTCTTTTAATATTTTATCCTAGAATAAAGTGCACATGGTGCTCCAGAATGCTGTTAACTTTGAGCAGAAATGTAGAGAAAATTAGAATTTCAAAAAAGAGAGAAACATTGCACTAACTTTGGCTTCAAGGTCTCATTTATTGTAAAATCTCTGATTTCTTTATTTCTTTGATTGTTCTTTTTTCAGGAATTATTCTTTTCATGAAAGCACAGAGCTTTGTGCTGATTTCTGATCATTACAAATACAAACTACATTACCAGGAGTTCAAATATTGCAATGAATTATTATGGGTTTTATCTCTTTGATATCTCAGATCCTAACCCAGTCAGTGTTTATCTAATGTTGTTGCTTAGTGCCATGTTGTCCTGAAATGGGCAAGCAGCTGCAAAGAAGTTAACATTCCTGTTCAAAATGCTGAAAATGGCATTAAATTATACATTTTCCAGATTTTTTAGGCTCCACCAGTCTGCTTTTTTTCTTTTTTTTTGCTTGTTCCAAAATTTCCAGTGGGTATCTGTATTGTCAACAAAACCTCTAATGTGGACTTCTGAAGGGTGGACTCCACACCATTCTCCATCATTTGTCATCAGTCCTGGTTAACTGGGGATGTTCCAGGTGACTGGAGGTGACCAGTGTGATGCCCATCCAATAGAAGGGTCAGAAGGAGGACCTGGGGGTCTACAGGCCTCTCAGCCTGACCTCAGTGTCCAGCAAGGTTATGGGTCTGATAAGTTTGAATGCTATCATGCAGCATCTACAGGATAACCACGAAATCAGGCCCAACCAGCACAAGTTTAGAAAATGTAGGTCCTGCTTGGCCAGCTTGATCTTCTTGTGCAGACCAGGTGACCTGGCTAGCAGATAAGGAAAAGGCTGTGGATGTTGTGTACCTGATCTTCAGCAGAGCCCTTGGCACTGCTGTCTCCCACAGCATTCTCCTGGAGAAGCTGGCAGCCCATGGCTTGGGCAGGTGCACTCTCCAGTGGGTTAAGAACTGGCTGGGCCCAGAGCATGGGGTAAATGGTGCTGCAGTTGGTGGTCAGTCGCTACAGGGGTTCCCCAAGGCTCAGTCCTGGCTCCAGTCCTGCTGAATGTCTTTCTTGGTGGTGTGGATGAGGGGATTGAGTGTACCCTCAGGGAGTGTGCA
>NC_031799.1:60762582-60772426 GCF_001522545.3 Parus major | reverse complement strand
GCTGGTTCCTGCACTTGGATTACATCAGCCCCATGCAGTACTACAGGCTGGAGAGTGACCCAGGAGAAAAGGACCTGGGGTGCTGATTGACAGCTGGCTGAAGAGGAGCCAGAGTGTGCCCAGGTGGCCAAGAAGGCCAATGGCATCCTGGTCTTTATCAGAAATTGTGTGGCCAGCAGGAGCAGGGTTTGTCCCCCCAAAAAGGGCAGCAAAGCTGGTGAAGGGTCTAGGAAGCAGGTTATATAAGGAGTCACAGTTTGGATGAGAGGGCTGGGGTTGTTTAGCCTGGAGAAAAGGAGGCTCATGGGAAACCTTATCACTAGCTACAATAGCCTGAAGGAGTGTGTTGTGAGGTAGGTGCTGGTCTCTTCTTCCAGTCACCTAATGACAGGACAAGAGGAAATGGCTTCAAACTGCACCATGAGAGGTTCAGTTTGGACATCAAGAAGAATTTCTTCACTGAATGGGTTGCTAAACACTGTAAGGGACTACCAAGGGAAGTGGTGGAGTCACCACCCTAGGTGGTGTTCAAGAAAGGACTAAATGTGGCTGTGGTTTAGCAACATACTGTATTGTTCAAAGGTTGGACCTGATGATCCAGGAGGTCTTTTCCAACATTAATATTTCTATGATTTTATGATTTTGATGCAGTTGACAGATAAATGATATTCCTGTCATGAGAAGATTTCTGAGATTTAGAAACATGTTCTCAACCTTTTCGAAGATGAAATCCAAACCTTTTAAAGTTCATCATGCAGAGAGACAAAGTCAGGAGCCTGTCAGGTGGGGACTTCACTAGTACATAAGAGACCCTTTCTCTGTCACTCTCATGTCTCCCATGAGTCATTTGATTTAGAAAGATACAAGCATCCCACAGTCATTCTTTTTCCTGCGTTAAAGAGTTAGTCAGATCCTTACTGTATCAATTTATTGCAGCATGATAGCATGCTGTACACCTTCCCTTGTTCTCCCCACATCTCTGACCAAAGCTGTAGTGGTCCTGGCTGGCAAAGACCAATCTATTAAACTTTCTGAAGGTATCTTATTGATTTTTAGCTATGAAATGAGTTTTCCTCTTGAAAATGATATTAAATAAGTTATACCTCTGTAAAAAATGTTCACCAAATTGGTTTTCTGTCTGTAAAAGTTGTAAACATACGTTTTCAAGAGTTTCCTGCTTCCACATATACCATCAGGTTTTGTCTGTTGCAACACCGATGGATTAATAAAAAATAATGTAATGTAGTTATATTAGTAGTTCTTTAAGTAGAAGAAAATTTCTCAATCCCTGCTTGCACTATTAAAGCAAATATTACAATTTAAATTATTCTACTGAGTTAATTTGAAAACTAGAGCCTTATGATTTTTAAAACAAGATTTTAAATAATATTTTATGATTTTTAAAGCAAAATGTTAGTATTTAACTTTTCAAAGAATGAATGAGTGGAAAAAATTACAGTAAATATGAGATATATTAAGACATTTCATTATGTCATATTTCTGTTTAACCATTCCCTTTTTTAGAAACTACTCTAAATAAATTATTTTGAAATATAATAAAAACTATTTACAGGTAAAATGTTTCCATGTGCATACATTATCAGTAAATTAATCTGCATGATTATTTAAAAATATATTTAATACACAGCATCATGAAGTTAATTTTTATAGATGCTTTCATTAAGTTCATTCAGCATGCTGTTCTTTAGTCACCAGTCTTTGTAGTGGCTTAAAACCTGATGAAATTCACCTTTGTTTATCCATCTTTTTCTCCCAGTTAATTTAAAGAGTGGCTTTGGACTAAACAGAGAAAGTAAAGGTCTTTGCCAATTCATTCAGGAGTGCTATTTCTTCTAGTGCTCTCCCTTTCACTTGTTTGCAAGGTGTCAAGTCTGCATGACAGATTTCCAAAACTGTCAGTTGTCATTTCACTTACCTTTCTCTTCTTTGCTTTTGTGGCTTTCTCATTTCTGGATGTAAATATTAGTTATACTGGTTTCTTATAATGAACTGGGGGAAATTACTAGTTTTTCAGTACCAAACAGAAATAAATTCTTTCTGTAAAGGGTCGTGGTTCAGCAGTGAAAGACCTGAATGACCAGTAGTGAAGTCTACCGTGGACAGTGATCCCTTTTATCCATCTCCATCTCCTCTCTGTTTCCTTAGTATGAAATTTCCTAGTCTGAAATTGATTTGTTGGGCTATGTAAGTTTTTTATCTACAAATAATTTTGCTCTTCTTTGGGATGGTATCTCTGCTCCAATCAGTTGTTGTACTTTCAGTCTGTCCCTGGGAATCTTCAGGAAGAGAGGGGCAGGGTTATACAAATGGGTACCAATTTTTGAAAATAAAATAAGAAGTATCTGCTAAATTTCTGGGCTTGCTGAAATCAATTTTTTTTTTGGTCCTCAAGAAAAGGGGAGTATTCTGGCTTCAGGCAAAACAGCAGTGTTATTTCTTTATAATGTGCATGAAAGGACAAGGTTTTTAGCAGCCCAGCATTTGCTTAAATTTGAGTAAAACTATTTGTTACCAATACAAGTCAGCTTCCTGGTTCTCCTAAGTGTCCTGCTTACATAGCACATTTTTCCCCTCAAGTTATGAATTGAGAGAAATCCTTCTAAAAGCAATAAAATTAGTATTAAAATTTCAATGCATTAAGAATAATCTTATGTTTTTAAAATATTAATATTTTTATGCTATTACAGTAGACCCTCTTTAAAAAATGAAGAAGGTTTCTTCTTGACAAAATATGAGGTTTTTTTTATACTCCTAAGCCTCAACACTGTAAAATTATCAAATACAGCTTCTCAGCAGATTTATCTTGTATTTGTATTTACAGAATATACATATGTCACAGTAATTTGAAAGTTTAATCCTTCAAAATACTTACATTGGGATTTTAACATTCATAATGGAAAGGCTTTTTAAGTTGAAATTAAAAGGGGAGGGATAAAGAGAAGGAACAAGTAGCTTATCATGTGAAGAGGGTATTTTTAGTAGATGCACTTCTATCATGTAGTCATAGGCAGGTAAACCATATGCATTTGCTGAATGAAAATATCATTGGCACTCTGAGCATAACATGCTTCCTTTTTTTATATTCTTGAAAAAAATATATTAATTCTCAAAAGAATTAAATTCAATCCAGGATTACAAAGTTATTTTAAATTACCGAAAAGATATAATCCTTTCAATAGTCACCTCCAAGCACTTAGACATGGTGTTACTGACCTGCTTCTTCCATAAAATCAGCCCTTTTGAATGCCTGCATCATTGCTCTGTTACTTGCATGAGTTTAGGTATGTATGTGTATATATAGGCTTTTGCACAAGTATACAGTGTTACATAGTTCAGAAAGTCAGATAAGCAACTTCATGCATTCACTAGATGTTATAGGGATAAGTCTAAAGAAATAAAATAATGGGGACTGCCCAGAATGCTTTTTACAGATACACTAAATTTTTTTCCCTGCATCTCTGCAAGCAGATTAAACTTCTTTACTTTCTACAATTCAATAGAGAGAAAGTATCACAAAAATAATTATGTATATCCATTTATATAAATGGATATATTGATGCTATTTATAAGTAAGGAGAGCACATTGATGCATTGCTAAGGCAACCTTAGCTAGAATCACTTGATCTTTCTGGGTTACTGGATGCTTCCCCCCTGCACTTTGTTAGCTTGTCAATGTGCAAGACAAGAGTTTCTCTCTTGCTTTCTATTTATGAGGAGAAACAGAAGCCCTCCCAGTGCTAGTCATTCTGACCTCATGATCTAAGATGACCAGCAGAAAACTTCACTGATTCCTATATTTATCTGTGCTGATGTGTTTTGCTGTATCTATCTGAAAGATACACTACTTTTTTTTTTCTCCTTAATTAGCCACATGCAGCACAGAAAGGAACAGTATACAGAGTAAAGTGTTTAAGTGATTCACGTCAAGTTCACACAATATGTCATCTACGTTGTTTGATAGTTCAGCATATTTTGAAAATATATTTAAATTTTTTAATTATCTATATTCACAAGTTATTATTGGCTTGAAAATTTTTGGTGCTACCCTAAAGATTACAAAGGTGATGGCATTTTATTATAAGCATATGCTTTCTTTTAAATATGAATAATATACTAAAAGTTGGGCTTCCTGGACACTTGAATTCATCTTTTTATGGTTAAATGAACTCCAACCAAAATGTAGGTGGTGGTATAATGGGTTGGTGCAAATATTTCCAATATCATTTTAAAATGCCTATTTTATTTAATGTTCCAAGATATATTAGACTGAAATAAAACATATGCCACCTCTGAATTTGAATTTTTTTTTCTAAGAGCTGTGTTACTAATGATTTGAAACAACAGAAGTATGCAAGTTGGCTGTTTAATTGATGAATCTTGCGTTTTGAAAGTAATTCCTGATGGTAACTTTATTCATATTCACATTACTTTAACTGGCTAGTTGGATTTCTATCAATTGCTATTGCAAGAAAAATTGTCACATAGTTTTGATATGCTAGTAAAAACATCTATTTTGGACAAGATTTTTACTATTTCCACTTAAACAGAAACAGCTAATTTCTCATCCCATTTAGAACAATAAGCATGTGTTATAGCCTTCTTCCTTACAGTCTAGTAGTCTTTTAAGAAACTATACTGTCCCCAGACTTAAAGCATAAAACTGGAAAAATTTCTCAGTTAAAAAGGGACCAGATGTTGGTCAAGTTCATTTCATGGATCTTTAATTCATGGATGCTGTTAAGTGAATACACAGAAGACATTCTTATCCTCATTGGATCTGCTTAAATGCCTTAAAAAAAATACTTCTGGATAAAATGAAAATGCATAAAAATAACTTCTTATAAAGTGAACACTAAAGAACATCCATACTGGGCGATATTGAAGATTTTTTACCAATGCTATTGATAGATTCAATGAAATGTGCTGACAAGTATGAAATCACTATCTTTAAAAGGAATCTGCTGATTTATTGTTAAACTTCCATTACCCAAGACTGCTAGATTTCTGTATTATACCTCCAGCAATAAGTGCTTTGAATGTATTTAATTTAGCATTTTCTGTTGTTGTCCTTGTCTTACTCTAAGACAATTTTATGGTGCAGATATTCTGCCTTCTGCCTATCTATTGATAAGGAGAGACAAATGCAAAAGGATATAAGTGAAAAAAAATAGCATTTTACTAAAAGAAAACAGCAACAACAAAGAAAACAACGCAAATCACTAGATACACAGGTGCTGAGTCAACTGGTTCCTCAGGGAACAAAAATACCAAAAATGCCATCCAGGCAGCACATGTGACCCAGAGGACAAAGATGAGATGGTAGAGAGGTTCTAATGGCTAAATCTTCCCCTGTGGAAGAAAAAAAAAGCGAGGAGTCATGGTGTGATTCTGGTGGCAGACGGGATGTGCTGGCGTTGTTTGGGGTAGGTCCTGGCCTGCAGTGCCAGTTTTCCTGTTCCCTCTGTGTGACAGCAGGGGTGTGTGTCTGGGATGTCACTCCTACTGCTTGTTGCCTCTTCCTGCCACCTGCTGGATTCCCTTTCAGCTTAGCTGGACTCGGTTGCAGTCAGGTTGCTGCCCCACTGGGGGAGAGGGAATCCTCCCACTGGGCACCAAAAACTGTGGTCCTGACCCAGACATTCCTGGCTGCAGTTTTGGATCTGTCACTTTGGGAGCTATCACTTTTCATGAACTTGGGGACTCTGCCTCTTCTCAGCCCAATTGTCCTATAGAAATGTCCTGGAGGGCTTGGAAGTGGGAAGAGACCCACAGGTCAGACAGTGCCAGGATCACTTTGGTGATTGTTTCACTTTGGTGAGCCAGACTACAATGGACACCTTCCTGCTCCAGACATGGCATTATCTCTTCTGAAACCATGCTTATAGCTGATGTGAATGGTATCATGCTGAACAGCACTGAAAACTCTGTACCCAGGGTATTATCTACCCCTTATGCTATACCACACACATGACATCCAGATGTTCATACCTTTCAACTGTAGCCTTATGCATGTACAAATATCTACATTGATACAGGTATTATTTGAGTGGTCACTGACTGTTCCCCCAGGATGTTTGTTGAGTTTATTTTAGTCCATTACTGGTGCAATCTGAGCATATGATGTATAGTGGCAGAGTCATTCAACAATCAATATTTTATATATATATATATATAATTCAACATTACAGATGGTTGTCACCAAAATCAGGTCCCCTTGAGGTACACAATGTTCCGCATCCCTCTGTATTAGCCACCAGGTCCTTAAGCAAAAACAATCCCATGGGATGAGTTTGCCTTTGCTTGAGATGGGACTAATCTCAACATGCACCATATGCACCATGGGGACTTCATCTGCTATATGCAGGGATTCTCATTGGGCAGGGCTTGGTTAGTGGAGCCGCTAGTGTTAACTAACCAGGTGGTCTTTGGTAAACACAGATCCCAGCGTTTGAAGGTTCCACCACTCATTGCCTTCAATGTGTTTTTTAACAACCCACTGCACAATTTGACTATCCCAGCAACTCGTGGCTGATATGGAATGTGATACACTCACTGAATACCATGTTCTCTAGCCCAGATGTCCATTTTCTTTTTAAAATGAGTACCAGTCTTAAGCAATTCTTTCTGCGGAAGTTTTCTCCTGTTGCCACAGGAGACGTGGAGGCACAGGGTTGGTCTCCAGCCATCCAGTGGTTGCTTCTACTAGGAGCAGGTAGGGCCTGCCTTGGCAGGTTTGCTGCAGTGTGATGTAATCCATCTGCCAGGCCTCTCCATATTTATATTTGGTCCATTATCTCCCATGCTAATGGGTTTTACCTGCTTGGCCTGCTTGATGCAATGCATGTTTCACAGTCATGGATTACCTGAGGTATGGTATCCATGGTTAAGTCCACCCTTCAGTCACAAACACATCAGTATTTGTGTATGTCTTCCCTTATGACCTGAGGCATCATGGGCCCACCAAATTAGAAATAACTCCCTTGACAGTCCAGATCTACCTTTAATTTTGGCAGCCCAATGCAACTATTTGTTGTTGCAATGCTCCTTGTTAGCCCGACTCATAGGCACCTAGGCATCCACATGACCAGCTTTTGCGGACAACTTCTTTACCCTAGCAGCAATGCCTAGCCAGATTTTTGCAGCCTGGACAAATTTCCTTCTTCAGTGCCAACTGGCCTTTTTCCATCATTCCAGCTGCCCCTACAGAGTGCTTGCTACCATCCACAAATCAGTATAGAGGTATAGTGTTGGCCACTTCTCTCAACTGGCAATATCCAAAGCCAGATGGGTTTTCAGCTCTGCATCTTGACTTGATCCACCTTGTCTTTGGTAGCTTCTGCAACTTGCTGCTTAGGCTCCAATATGGCAGCTTTCCATTTCTGACTTGTCCCTATGATATGGCAGGAACTGTCACTGTTGCCTCTCACTTTCTGGTGGCTGCTTATATGGTGGGGCCTCCTCAGCATGTGCCAACTAATCCTTTTCCTCTTCAGATGATAGTGCAAAACACTCACCCTCAGGTCAGTTTGTGATAATTTCCCAGATCCCAGGGTGATTAGGATTTCCCATCTGAACTTGCTGTGTGATCAGAGTGATCCATTTACTCCAGGTAGCATTGTTAGCATGTTGTGTTGAAAGGACATTCCCCTTGAACATTCTGCCTAGCACTCCCCATGGTCATCTTACTGGGCAACTGGATTTGGTCTTATATTTCTTCCTCTGGACAGGGGCAACTGCTATTGGTTAGGCTACCCATCTTGTTTATCTGCTGCCTGAGTGATTGTGGTGTCTGCCAATTTGCTGTCCTTCTCTTCTGGCCGCAGCTGCTGCTGTAGAGTAACAAGAAGCATGCAGGTAAGCATTAACTAGGGCCCAGCACAGAGCAATAAGTTGCTCCTTTCTGGAACTGCCACAGCAATTTTATTTCAAATAGTCTGCTACCTTATCAGAGTTCTGTATTTGTTTGGAGGGAAACTTCCAACCTATACTCCCTGACATATGGTATGAGATCGTACAGGCTTTCAAACGCTGAGGGAAGTAGATGTTCCATGAAGGAGTTCCAGGAGGCAAAAATCTGGTGGCTCTCTGGCACCAACCCCCTCTCCACTGCAGTCAAACACTTGGACTGGAGCCTCTTGATGAGATTTCTCTTCCTGGCTCAGCTCCCCATGGCTTGGGGCTGGAATGGGGCAGCCCTGCTCCAGCCAGTCCCGTCCTGCAGTCTTGGATGAGCAGCTGTTCAGATCACCTCAAGGCAGATGAAAGATTGCTGCTGCAGGTTCTCCAAGCCTGAGGCGGGAAAGCTTTTTGCCTGGGCCAACAAAACCAAGCTAGCCAAGAGAAACCAAACTGCACAGCACCATGGAACACCTGGGCAGGGAGGCTTCAAAAATGCCCTCCAAAAGGCCGAAACTCTCCCATCCCCAGTCCCACACACTACCAGTCCCAGGCTTTAAAGATACAGCAACCATTTTTGGTCATAAAGCAGAACACCATGGAATATACTGTCATCATGAATCACTCCAAGACACCTCCCTAGAAATCTCTATCCTTACTGTAAATGTAGACTGTACAGAGGAGACAGAGCAGAACCAGCAAGAAGAATATGCTGTCCTTAGCATCCAGAGGAAATTCAGCTTTCTCAAGAAGTGATGTGTCAGACCTGAAGGGAAAGAGGTGAAAGGCAAAAGGAAAAATCATCTTTTCTTCCCTGCAAAGACTGTGTGCAATTATTCATAAACCTCATAACATAGCAGATCAGGACAGGCAAACAGCAATGAATGCATTTACCAAATGATCTTCATTGCCTTTGATGTTATCATTCCATAAACTGGTATCACAAACTGTATCAACTCTCTGGACACATATATAAGGTTAGGTGCCACAGCACTATGACCAGTCCAAGCAGTGTGGTGACCAGGGAGTTCAGTACCCAATATAGAAATAATTTGGTCAAATTTGTTATTTTTTTCACATTTTCTCTTGACCCCCTTTTAGTTGGGTGCCAAATATATCTTAGTTTAAAGCAATTTTACAGGGCAGAGACTCTGCAATAACTGCCCTCCCCTTAGTTTCAACCTATCCCCTCTACCAATGAGGAGAGATAAGTGTGAAGAGATGTGAGTGAAAAAGAAAAAACAGTTTACTAAAATGAAAACACAATAACCAAGAAATACAGAGGCAAACAGTTAAACCCTCATCCACAAATGCAGACGAGGTTCCCCGAGTTGTCCCTTGGAACACAGACAAAATGGTGTAATTCCACTCTCTAGGCCATGAGGCCAAGACAGGGGACAAAGGCAACACACCAAACGGGCATCCATGGTTCCAAAACTGCCTCCTTCCCCAAGCAACAGTGGGGGCGGGGACAAAACAAAACCTAGGAAAGGTATGTTTCTCCTAAAGGAGGAAATGCTGCTGAAACCCTGGGAGAAACTTCTCAGCAGATGGAGGGCCAGTCCCTAAGCCGCTGGAAACTTGTGGAGCGGCTCCGACCCTTGGCGACAGGCGGCTGTCCTGAGCAACAGTGGCAGAAAGTCCAGAGAAACATCTCCCCTGGCTCCAAAAGCGGTGGTTGCTGTAGCAACCGTGGCAAGGGTCGCTGTCTTTTTTTTCTTCAGTTCCTGGGAGGCCGTGGCTAGCAGCCTGTGAGAGCGCCCCGCTTTATGAGGTTCTCATGAGTCTGGAAAGAACAAAACAGAGAGCTCCACGTGTCTTGTTCCCAGCACCCCTCCCCTTTCCGTGTACCGGGGTAAAACGCAGAGGTTCTGCTTCCAACTGTTATAAATGCAAAGGCAAATATTGATTTATAAATGAAAAGAAA
>NC_031799.1:60688476-60762482 GCF_001522545.3 Parus major | reverse complement strand
TTATATCTTTCCGAATTTTTAATCCATGCAATAATTTATCACACAACTCTGGGTCTTAAAGAGATAGTAAGCTACCTTGTACAGATTGATGTGGAGAAGATATGGCATACATGATTTTGGGTCGTCCCTAATGCTACACTCTACTTCCTATCTCTGTAACTATGACAGTCCTTCTAAGCGAACACCTCCTCAAGTTAAAAACATTCAACAAATCAAATTAATTCTAATTAATTAATTCAGCTCTTGTAGTAGTGTTTCTGAATAACGCTGAGGACCATAAATTCAAATTCAGGCTTGCACAACTTCTTCCTAGGTTTGAAGACAAGGTACATTACAGGTACATTATATTCAAAAGGAAAAGGGGAAACCAGTTACCCTGTTAAACAGCATTCACTGGGGACGCTTGCGAAAGTGACTGCACTGAAGGTTCATACAGACAGATTTTATATCATTAACCAGAGAATGAAGTAGACAGACATAGCAATTAATTGTACCTAATGGTATTATACACATAAGGTTAAGTATGATAGCAGTCACACATGAGTGGAGTAATAGGAAGTTAATTATTGCAAAACCTTGATCACAGGCATTCAGTGCTTATAATTTTATTCAAAGTATGCTTTGCTTGTTCTGATACTCCTTCAGGCAATAATATGGGTTGTCAGATTCAGTTTTTTAAGGTAAAGGTGTGAAGGATATATGCTAATTTATACATGTTCATTGAGCATATTTCATCCTAATTGTTTTTTAAGAATGAGATTTTACTACAAAGCACTTGTTCTCCTTCTGGTTTTAGTAAGCTTTTAAATAGATACAAATGTACACCATGCTCTGTTGCCAATAATGACTGTTCTCTTCTTGCAAATGTAAGGAATGAAATACAGTTGTCCCACCATCTACATTACATTTAATTTATTCACCAATCCAAACTTGTATATAGCTTCTGATTCTTGCAGTATGAATGAGGACCTAAGAAATGTGGGGACAGGATTAAAGTATTGCTCCTGACAGTTTCCTAAAAGTGAAAGAAGTCCTAAAAGTAAAAGTCCTTGTTTGGTTAGTTTTTTAAATCTCCTACGTTTCTGCATCATTCTTTGGTTCATTTATAACCTATTAATTTTAATATTTGAAAATGTGATTTCTAGTTTTAGGATTGTTGTTTTACCTTTTGTCTTCAGGTGGTCTGGACTGGGAGCCTACATTTTATTATCTACGTAGATCAGAATGAGATTAATATTAAAGGGATATCAAATTCTTAAATAGCCATAGAACTTGTAAAAGAGGCAGAGCCACAGAAGTGACCACTGTATAGGAATAATTGGAGTGATAAAAAGTTTACCTGACTACATATCAGCATTATTGCTGTATTTATTATCCTGATTTTCATTAACAGAATATTGCATTACTTTTAAGGTTCTGTAATTGACTACTACTAAAAAACAAACAAATGAAAAACCATCCTCACAGTCCTTCACTTTTGCAATTTTAGTGCCATTAGCTCTTAGTCCTAAACTAGAATAGAGTATTCACATAGGGAAGGAAGAATCTGATGTTTTTTTCTTTCTGGTTAGATCGTTACACTTGATAGTTAAAGAAACAAAGAGCCAGTCAGTTTTGTAGTATTTTGTAAAATAGTAACTGTCACTGCCAGAGAATTATGACAACTCACATTAAATATTTGGGTTGGACTTCATGTGGTGACATTTCACTGCAAACTTAGAGAGCACCGAGAGCATCTGCTTAACTTCCAAAACGTGTGTTAGCTCTTCCACTTTTTCTGTGCAAGTTTTACAAGGTTTCCACCTCTACCAATGTGTGTGTGACACATAAAATGGAAAAAAAAGTACAGTTGCAGTAAATATAAGTAAGATTTTGTAGTAGCTTTGACAATTTGTGTCAATTGCCTCATGCCCATGCCAAGTTCTGTGTGGCAAGGTTTTTGGGGGTTGTATTTTGCGTGATTCAGTAATCTCAACTGGTGTAACCACACCTGGGGAGGGCAATTAATTGATATAAAATAATGATAAAAAAGTTCTGTATTTTTTTGGTTGTTCTAAAGACTAGTTAAAAACACATTAAAAATGAAGAAAATGTTTTTTCTTCCAGGTGGGAGATGAAAGAAGATGCAGATCTTGAAGATGAGGAGAACATTATGGTGGAACGCTTAAGAAGTGTTTATTTGACACAAAGGACTCCTATCGCAGAGAATAAAGAACAATTACCTTGACAGATTTCGGGTAGCGCCTTTCTTCTGGACTCAACAAGATTAATTTAATGTAACTCACAGGTCTAGAAAGCTCAAAAATATGTATCTTGAGTGGGAGTTCTAAACTAAAGAGTGTTCCCCTCTTATTGTCTGGTCACCCTGTCCCAGAAGCAATTGTTCACACATGCATAATGTGAGGAATGGTATGGGAAAATGTCAGTGTCACAAAACAAGGAGGTTGCATCTCAGTACTGCACAGGCATAAACTGGAATGAAAAACTAAGAATTGTTTCAAAAATATAAAACTCATTCTGAAATAATGAAGTTTTAGATACAGGCTAAGAAAATGCTCCTGGTTTCCATCCACCTGACTCTTTGGTTCCATTCACCGACTTTGGAGCTGGAGTCAGCCTGCCCCCAGTTTGTGTCACTCAAGGGCCTTTTCTCTCCTTTGGTGCTTGTTTATTAAATCACCCAAAATACAAGAGAAGGGACAGATATAGACCATACACCTACATGCTTTATAAGTTGCTCCAGGATGGGTATGCTTGGCCATTATTTCCAATCAAAAATGCATCAGCATTACTGCCCTCACAAATCCTTACTTAACATCCAGTGTACTTTATGGCCTAAAAAACACATGACAGAGAAACTTTAGAAGTTTTGAGAAGCATCTTTTTATTTAAAAGAAGCATTTACAGTCAATGCTCAGAGGATTATCTTATCAGTGAATTGAAAAAAATAATAAGTAATTTAATTTTTTATAGTAAAAATTCATATTCAAAGTAACCCTGGTTTGATATTCAAAATTTTCTGAATATAAAATATTTTTCTGAATACTAAATATTTTCCTTACACACTGGTTAAAATCAACATTTTTTATACAGGAGGTATGGTTAGTACCTTTTTAGCTCTACAGAAATAATCCATAATTTTTTCTGTAAGTTTCTTTCATTAGAGGTCCACTGTCTTTTCTTCCTGATGTAGGATTCTGGCAGGATCTTGCTAAGGGTGCAATCTGAGCAGAGTTATTCGTGTTCCCAGCACATCTTCACTCAGATGCTATTATGGACATAAGTTAGATTACTTCAATATGAAGGCATGCTTTTTTCCCTAAAGGCTCCAGCAGCATCATAGGTAACCATATTACAAATGCTGATTTAGGGTCTTATCTGAAATGCAGGTTTTTCTCCTCTTAATTGCTCTTTTTTTCTTTTCATATAAAGAATCATACCATTTAAAATGAAAATGTGGACAATTGCATCTTACAAATCTCCAAAGATCTTGTTACAACACTGCAACACAAAAGGGCTGTGAGGCACTAGAGCTTAAAAGATGCTCAAAATATTAATTAAAGCATAAAGTAGACATTTTCCTCTGCTGCCAGTGTAGTAATTTCAGATCATAAAGGAAGTGATGAAGTGTAGAAACCATTTATCTTTGCTTTGTATTTCACCTTTGAAGATTAGTGGTGGACTTCAGATTTAAAACATGTCTACAGGGATCTTCCATGATGGCAGGTTTGGTATTCTGAAAAATGAGGCACACATATTCCAAGCCATACAAATAAAGTGTTAGTGTACATAGAAACTGGAGATCAGGATATTCTCTTCTATTTTATCAAAATCTATTGTACATAATCAACTTTTTGCATAGTCACATAAAGTGCCTATGCAGTGAAACTGATGGAAATGCTTCTTGTGAAAATGCTCCCCTTCTGGGAAATACCTACTGTGAAGAGGATAAACTTTGCAAGTGAGTAAGCTAACTGAAAATAAAATCCTTCACTTGCACTTCTGTGGAAATATCCATGCAGTCACTTCCCTGGGCCTGCTGGCCACAGTATTTCTGATAAAGGCCAAGACACCATTGGCCTTCTCAGCTACCTGGGCAGACCCTGGCTTATGTTCAGCTCGTTGTTGACCAGCAACTTTTCTGCTGTGCCACTTTCCAGTCACTCTGCCCAACACCTGTGGCACTGATTTGGGTTGCTGTGACCCAAGAACAGGGTGTTGATCATCATTGCACTGGCCTCAGTCTACTGATTCTTTGTCCAGATCCTTTGTAAATCCTTCCAGCTCTTCAACAAGTCAACACTTTGGTGTCATCTGCAAACTGACAGTGCTGACTGAGGATGCCCTCTAGTCCCTGGTCCAAATAATTGATAAAGATATTAAATAGGATTGTCTCCAGTACTGAGTCTTGGGGAATTCCACTTATGGCTGGCCAATGACTAACATGCATAAGAACATAACAACATAAAAGTTGAACCTTTGCACAGTATTTTATTTGGATGTTTTTCTCATCCAAACCTATACATGTATCTTTTAGGGTATCTGAGTGCAAGCAAATGTGTATTTCAAATTTACTTGACCCACAGTCCTTACTGAGAAATATCAGGGCTTGGTCTTGCTGGCAATGTAACCATTCCAAGTAACCTTTAAGGTATAAAAGAGACATCATCTTGGCAATATTACTTAATGCTGAATACACACTTCTACAACATTCATATTTGTTCAATAAAATTACAGTAATAGTAACAATTGTACTACTAAGATTGCTAAGTAACATGCCATTAATTTATCAAGATTGCTTGCTTTAAACTTAAACACTTAATTGAAAATCAAAAGAGCTGACAATTTTTCCATTGCATAGATGTATTCCATAGATGCTTTTGTGTAAAATTAGGAATATAACTGTAAGACTGCTGCTTTCTTTGGCTTTTCTTCATAAAACAATAGTTCTATATTTAAAAAGTTCTGCTGATTCTAAAATTGATTTAAGATTAAATTAATTTTTAAGAATGATATGATGTCCTGGGTCTTTGACACTACCTATTGATCCAGTCTCACAAAAATGTTTAGCTAAATAAATGAAAGCATCAGGCATCAGATTTGTTGGCTACACTATGGGCCCGAAGTTTCATGACCACCGCAATCTGATCATGTTAATTCCTTCTGGAAGGTGGTCAAAAATAAGAACTAAAGTCTGTTGTGTACAACAGACCTTTCTGAGTGGGCAAGAGCTGGCCTCACTGGCTTAACTGAATTAGCTCAAAAGAAAGTTAATGTATTTATAGAAATTAATTGGATCAGATAGCACAAACTAGGTTAACTATACATTATCATTAATGCTCACACCTAATTATCATTTAACAATTTAATATACTTAGCTCCTTTTACAAAACAGGCTTCAATGGGAGACTTCATGGCATGGAATATCTCTAATTAGGTTTGTTTAATGTCCCCTTCAGAATGCTCCAAATCTTAACATCTTTCATCTTTTGAAAGGTAATTAATAAAATTAGAAGCAGAGCAAAGTTGAAATTGCATTAATAATAATGCAACTCAGAGAGAAGAAAGAGAGATATTTTGGGAACAGATTAACATTTAGACACAGCCCTGTTTTCTAGTGACTGCTGTCCTGACAGACTCTCATAGGCCATGATTTATTCTAGGAGAGGGAATTTGATGTGCATCTATGCTATTTGCTCAGGAAATATGTGCAATGGCAAATGGATGGATGTTCTCTAATTCACCTCAACATCATCACAGCAGTGCATGGTAGGCATGAGGCTGGCTCCAGTTAGCTTCTGCTGGTAGAATTATTCCATTTTCCTCTCAGCTGGAACGTCTTCACAAAGTCCTAGTGAGTCTTATGTACAGTAAAACATCAATTATATGCTGATATAAAATTATTTTATGGTGCTCCCTAAAAATACATGCAATCATTTCTAGTTACAAACAGTACTCACACTCCCAAGGCAACAGTTGAAGGATGGAGGAATCAGATCCATTGCCCAATTAGACATGAAATGAGATAATAATTTGATGGCAACAGAGAGATTTCTAAGTGACTAGATAGATCTTGGTGAGGTTCTTGTTGGAGGAAAAACACTTTTCTGTAGTAATTTTCCATGGTGTAAACAGTGTTACGCATGGAAACAGAATCTCTAAAACTATTCTAAGTGTAATGAGTGAGCTTGCTTTATCCTCTACCTTTGGACTCCAGCACTTGAAATGCAGACTAAACATTGCTAGGAAGGCAGTACAAGAAAAGCATGCAGGGTCTTGAGCCGGTGGGGCTTGAGGCCTTGTAATACCCATCAGTAAAATGATGGAGGAACCAGATTATTCCTCTTCAGCAGCATCATTTGAGAATAGACTGTTACCAATTATTGCAGCAAGTGAAATGATACAGTGCTGACCAAAAAACACTCTAAAATCTAAGGACTCATGCAAAGAAGTAAAAATAAATCCAAATACTTTTTTTTTCCTGAAGTGATTCTGTCTCAGGAAGAACTAGCAATGACCAAATATTAATGAGTAAAGTGCTCTTCTGAATTAAGACTGTATCTCTAAATTTAATAGACAACTATCCCTAAGCTGACAAGAAGACACTGAAATCATGGCTGGTACAAATTTCACTACTGGAGGAAGACCTTTGTATCCAGGACAACTTCAGTAGTTTGCAAGCTCTCTGAGAAGATACAATGTAATATCTCCTAGAAAGTGTATTTCTGTTAAAACAGCTCATTTTACATTTTCTGCCTATGTGGTAAAACTAACTGAAATACCTTTTGTGAAAAACCTTCTCTTCTGGGGAACTCTTTTTTGGAATAAGATGCATTTTGCAAGTTAAATAATCTAATCCAGAATAAACCCCCTCACTTACTCTTACATATGAATGTCTGTACATGGAGTCGTTCCAAATGAGCTGTTGTCCTTTCAATTCACAGACCTTGTAATATTTAAGAAATCACATTGGTGAAAAACAACAACAAAAACCCCCTAAAACATAAACAAACAAACAAGCAAACCCCAAAACAAACCAACCAAAAAAAGGAAAAACTAAAACCAAACCAAAACAAAAAAGACTGAAAAAAACAAGACTTTTGTGTCCTGTTCACTATGTTTTCTCCCTGATGCATTAATGCAGCAGTAACCCACTGTGCCTACTGTTGTAGGACAGTTCTGTCTTTCCCTTTACAAGCACCAAGTCTAACTATTAACCCAGCACTGCCAAGCCACATCTGCACATCTTTTCAGTCCCTCTAGGGCTCGTGCTTTCACTGTGATTATAGAATTTCTGCAGTAGGTTGATCTAAGCTCCAACTGACAAAAAGCCTCAATGTCCACAATGGCCAGAGTTACATTCATACTCTATCTGGAAATAAGTCAAAGGAACACAATTGTGATCATATTCAACAGGTTTGAGTTTTTCTAGTTACTATGTCAAACAGAACATCATGCCAGGCCAAACACAGGTTTCAAACTTCACTGATGATGGAGGTTTGCTGCAACATCACCTAACTTCTTCCTTTTAGGGAAACCTTTTAAAAAATAGGATCTTTTCAGCTCTTCTGGTAAATACAAACATTGATTAAAATTACTTTTGTAAAACAAGCACTCAGTCATTAGAAAACACTTTATGAATGATTAGCAATGTACTCATGAATGTTCTTTACAATACCTATTAATGAGATGGTTATGTATATTCTGTCCCTAAATTAATTCACTAGAGAATGGTATATGATTATACAAGCAACTTCGATAAATTTGTGGTTGCCTAATAACCTATAATTTTATCATTTTGTCCTATAATCTGTGTTTTTGAGGTAAAAAAGTCAGTAACTTTTGAATATTTGGTTTCCATAAAGAAAGAGAGTCACAAAGTTCTTCATGGGTCAGTTTGACTCTGGTTTTTTTCCAACTCAATACTGCCTTTCTGTCATCCTTGACAAAGTTTCTGGTTTATTAATATTGCTGTAACTTACAATTTACTGCTCCCACTCAGTTATACATGGGCAAATATTTAATCTTCTTGATTGTTACACATAAAGCTGTGTAGGTCCTACACGGATAATAATTTCAGGTTTAGGGTTTGGAGCACTTTTGCTCCTAATGTTCCACATTAATCTATGTTCTTGCATTCTTCTAAACTACCTTTGTTGTCTGGGATAGCAGGAGCAGTGCTGCTAGTGAGTTATATTTTTTACTTAAATGTATTTTGCCTCAGGTTTTATTTTCTTTAATTTCTCTGAACTTTAAATTTACCCTTGGAAATCCATAGCACATCTGTTTTCACAACCTACAAATATCTAAATACTAATCAGTAAAGCCTATGCCTTCTCAAACCTGATACAGGGTCTTAGAGAACCAAAATTCAATAAATGTAAAATTGAGACCTACCACCTGCAAGGTTATCATTCAAGAAACTGAGTAGTTGTTTGCACTTGGATTTTCATCTGTCTGTAAAATTCAGAAATGTAATCTTTAAAGAGTTGTTTGCTAATGTACAGGAATCTTTGTCTATGTATAAATATATACATATTCCATATAATTAACATGCCTTAAATGGATTTTATTATGCAGATTAAGATTATGCTTTTCCTCTAGATAATGGACAAACATTGGGGAAATAAGAGGTTGAAATGCCAGGTGGTTTTTGCTGTGGTTAGCAAACAGATAACTGTCTATGAAAAGCCAGATGTGCCTCTGGGAATGAAATTCTGTTGGCAGGAATCCTACCTGCAGGTATGGATTAACTGCAGGAAATTGATGGCTGAACAAGTGCTGAAAAGACTTTCTTTTTCAGAGGGAAATTGATTAAGTCTCTTCAAACAACAATAAATTTTAGTTATGGCTCCCAAATTTCACACATGCCCTTCCACTTTATGAATGAAGAAACTGAGAGAGGTTGTTGCATTAATGCAATGCCAATGTGTAATGTTAGTCATCTGGCCTCCTTTAACCAGAACATGACAGTCTGTTCTTTAATTACAAGAGCTGTGCAGTGTCTGTATAATTACTGACTGTACCTCCACCAGACTTTGGTATCAGCACACAGACAACTCCACTGTAAGGTGCACCTCCATCAAAAGGTGCCCTTTATCTGCATAACAAAAAAGGCACATGTATTTGCTTTTCCATTTTCTGTGTAGACAAATGTTTAGATGGCAGTTGTACAATTTTTTTGAAAGTTATGTAATACCCTGAAGCAATCATCTGCTCTAAAATGCATAATTTATTCAAAAATCATTTGCAGAGTTGAGGGATTGATAGTTTAGAATGGAAGAATTATAGGTATGCTGAGAACATTCTTGCAAAAATAAGTAATGTAACGTTATATTGAGATCAAATATTTCAAAATTCCAAGTACAATTAAATTGTTTGCACATATAAGAGCAGTGAAATAACTTTGCAAGGTTTGCATCATAAACCCATATATCTACAGAGTAAATACTAGAACACAGACCATAAAGTTCTGTCATGAGTGTTGCTTTCAATTTTTGTTTCATTCCACCAAAAATTTTCATATCAGTGTGGCATTTTTTTAACAACTATATACAGGACCAAAGAATTATGAGTGGTAACTTGAAATATATATCATATATATTTAATCTTTACAACAAATGCAAAAGCAGTAAGTGAAAAACAAAGACATAAAAGACTGTAAAAACTCTTGAGAACATATAATGAAGCATAAGAGTGAATGTCACAACAGATTTATGTATGTTCAACTTTCAGCAAAAACTGCTGAAGATGAATTTAAGAATATTTATATTTCATACTTTTGGCACAATAGCAGGAACCAAAATAAATTATCCAGGAATAGGATGTAAGAAACAGATTCAGAGTGTAAACAACAAGTTAAATAAGAATTTTGAAATAAGAAACCTTTAAAGCCAAAAGAGAAGTTTTCCAGCCCTGTAGAGCACTCAACGACAGTGTTGTTTTTTTAATGAGTTCTCAGAATTTCACTTTTTTTCCCCAAGTTTCTAGTTCAACTATTGTGAAAAGTATTTTGGAAAAGGTAAAACATTATTTTTGTCAGGAAAATGAACATATTTTTATTTTTCATTCAATGCATTATCTGTATTTATGCACTGAAAATTGTTCACAAAAAGCCTATTCCATCTATGTCAAGCCAAAAGAGCAAATGAAAAGGAACAGCAAAGGCAATTCTAAGGAAAAATATTTTTTTCTCACACTCTCTTTTCTTTTGAGCTTTGATTCAGAAGGGACATTGACAAGACTGGTTTTGTAGTTTTTTTTGTTTTTTTTCCCAAATATCTTGAAGTAGGAACTGTCATTAACTAAAACAAACACATTAAAGTCTTTAAAAAAAAAATTGTTTGTTTTCCAGATTGGGGTTTGACAAGAGCTGGGGTTAAGTTGCTCCATAGAGAGGCCTGCACTGTGCAAACACATTGCTCAGCATTAAATAGTACCTTGTGATATTCATAAAGTAGATAGCACAGAATGGTCCATAGGACCAGCAAAATGACAATGCAGTTTTTAATATGATTCTTCTCCAGTCTGATACCCTTTAAATCTTTTTGTCAAAGAAAATTATTCCTAAACTGGATCACATCCCATTTATTACAAATGTAATTCCAACCCCTGCAAATGAGAAGTGCTCAGTCTCAGTACACTCAGACAGCTCTGCTGTGATCTGTTTACCAGGATTAGAAAACAGGGTTTGCCATTAACCAGCAGCACTATGCCTGAGAACCAACAGCATTAGTAACTCAGAGTGCCAGATACTGAAAGCAGAAACACTGGGACTTTGTGGTGTTCCACAAGCACTGAACACTACAGGAGGCCCTAAAACTGCTTATGAAAGTTGCATTGCAGGATAGCTATTACAATCAGACATCCTACTTGCTACAATCATTGATCAGCTGCTTCTGAAATCCTGCCCATCTTTACTGTGTTATCTGGAGTAGATAAAGTTTTAATTGTGAGCAGGTGGTATAAGAAAAAAAAGAATAAAAAAAAATAGACAAGGAATATTCTGCATTGCAAATTTCTCACCCTACCGAATTTTCTGTTTGAGCATCTTCATGCTGATTGAAGTTCTTTTTTTTCAATCTTCTGATTGAAAGCAGTTTTTAAAAAGACAAAAATATACATAAAATCAATAGAAACAATAATATTAAGGACAACAAAGAACACTTCACAAAGTGCATTGCAGAATGTAGATAACAAACACTGCCTATTGCAGCTTTTTCCCTTTTATGCTTTGACTCTTATCTCACATAAGTTTGAAATAATTCCTAGTTTTCTTAGTAGCCATTACCAAATCCCATGTTTTTCTATTTATCCTGCATATATTTATGACCTTAAGAGCTTCTTCCCTATTTTCCCTAAGCTACAGTATTAAACTTCAGAAGCTCTCATTTTGAGGTTTAAAATGGTTTAATTCACAATATTTTCATTCATCTTTTCTGTTCTGGTTTTTGAGTAGATGACTTTTTTCAGACATCTGAAATAATCCTTATTAAGCAGTATTCATTACTCTAAGAACTGACTATGATCACTTGTCATCAACAAATACTTGACCCCCTTGGTGTACTTCTCTTTAGATATGATGAAGTCTTAAAGTAACTTCTCCTTTTTTGATATGGTTTGAGTTATAATTTTTTCCTCTAAATTAAAAGAAATATTTTCATACTGACAGCACTGAAAACTGCACACTCTGTCACACAGACTGTGACACATCCCTCAGTTAGAGCAACTTTTCTCATTTCCATGATGTAGACAGACACTGGCAGAGCCATTTGCCCAGGTCAGTTGGCGACTTCATCAGTTGGCTGGCTTGCTTATCCCACATTCCCAGTGCATCCCAGTACCCTTCCTTCCAAAGTATTATTGCTTTAGTGGTTTTCTTGAAAATCTGAGTCTTGTTTCTGGGTTTGTTATTTTTAGCCCTCTGTGCTGTTTTCAGTGCAGTGTTGCCATTATTTCATATAACTGGCAGTTGACAATTTTTCTCTTTGAAATGCCCTCTCTTTCAAATCCAATTTCCTAATTATCTCATGGGAAAGGAACAAGGTCTCTGGCCTTTGTTTTATTACTTATATTGGGGGGTGACAGGGACAAAGGCATGGTAACAGAAAGGACTCCTTTAGGGAACAAGTCCAAGCAAACAAGTGAGAGATGCCTAGCTCATACTAGAGAAGTATGTCCTATCCATGCCCTCTCATGACTTCTTGTGTACCTCCTTGCTGGCAGAGCATGAGAAACTGCAAAGTCCTGGATGTAAGGTAAGCACTACTGAGCAATGACTGAAATACCAGTCTGTCATCCACATTATTCTCATACTACAAGCAAAACAGCACTCTACCAGCTAAGGTGAAAATTAACTCTTTCCCAGCAAAAACCAGGCTATCATAATTTCCATTCATATCTGCTTAGTATGGAGAAACAGGTCATTCCAAAGAGAGTAATGACAACCGAATATGATTTGGTTCAATCCAGCTTATTTGGAAAGAATTAATACAAAAAGGATGTGTTATGCACATATCCTTGTCATATCCCTGCACAATATCCTTGTCATATTCCTTACATTTCCTTTACAGTCTCAAAAGCCATCTATGTCCATGAAGGACGATGTAACAAATGTTGAATTCACTCATCACTTTTAACTAGGTCTGTAGCCTTCTAAGACTAGAGACATTGACAGTAATTAACTAAAAGCAGCCCAAGAGAGTTTTAATTATATAGTCACTTACACTTTTTGTAGGGGAATGTTCTTCCATAAACCGCATTCTTTCCTCTACATTTTTTTTAAATGCAGCTCTGTTTAGCAGGCATGGGTAAAGTCTGAGTTTTTGAAGGTATTTTATGAAACTGCATCTGAGTGTTTCAAACTTACCTTCACTTACCCCACGTAAGTAAATTACGTTTTTGCTTAAATTGTGAATTGAAATGAAAGCAGTTTTAATAATCTTGGATACACAACTAACAGGTGCACCCTTCTGTGGGTTTAGGGAGTGATTGTGAATGGTGCCACATCCAGTTGGAGACCAGTCACTGGTCATGTCCCAGGAATCAGTGCTGGACCAAGTCCTGTTAAATATCTTTACTGATGATCTGGGTTAGGGGATTGAGTGCATCAGCAAATTTGCAGATGACACCAAGCTGGGAGCGAGTATCGATCTGCAGGACGGTGTTGCAGCCAGCAACTTCAGGATCTTGTCCAGGGAAGCAGCAGGGTTCTGGGGACCAGCATCAAACACCAACGAGACGGGCCTCCGTTCATGAAACCATTTATTCAGCATGGGAACAAAGTCAGGTCCAGAACAGAGAGCCCCGGACAGAGGCACAGCAGGGGTTTTTGAGGGACAGAACCCCCGAGGGTCTCCACCCCCGAGGGTGGAGCTCAGGGTCAGGAACCATCAGAAACACAGCAAGGGAGAACCCCCCAGGGACTGAAACCCAATCAGAGCACCAGGGCCGCCCTTCACAAGGGGTTTGGGGTGGAACAATGTAACTCTTTGTCTCCCCTGAGGCCGCTGCCACAGGACGGTAGGAGGGCTCTGGAGGGACCTGGACAGGCTGGATAGATGGGCCAAATCCAATGATAGCAGGTTGAACAAGTCCCATTGTGAGGTCCTGCACTTTGGCCATCCCCTGCTGTGCAGTAAGCTGGGGACAGAGTGCCTGGACAGTGCCCAGGCAGATGGGGACAGTGCCAGGCTGAACATGAGCCAGCAGTGTGCCCTGGTGGCCAAGAAGGCCAATGGCCCCTGGCCTGTATCAGGAATGGTGTGGCCAGCAGGAGCAGGGAGGTCATTCTCCCTCTGTACTCGGCACTGGTGAGGCCACACCTGCAGTGCTGCGCTGAGACGCTGGAGTGTGTCCAGAGGAGGACAACAGAGATGGTGAAGGGTCTGGAGCACATGTCCTGTGAAGAGCAGCTGAGGTAGCTGGGGGTGTTTAGCCTGGAGAAAAGGAGGCTCAAGGGAGACCTTCTCATCACTACAACTCCTGAAAGGAGGGTTTAGCCAGGGGATCAGTTCTTTGTCGCAGGCAACAGCACAAAATGACGCAGTCTAAAGCTGCACTGGGCCGTGGAGTTTAGGCTGGACATTAGGAAGAATTTCTTCACAGAAAAAGTGATGGGGCATTGGAATGGGCTTCCCAGGAAGGTGGTGAAGTCACCATCCCTGCAGTGCCATGGTCTAGCTGACGGGGTGGTGTTACATCACAGGTTGAACTTTGTATTTCTAAAAAGTGAGCTAAGAATCTTACCAGGCATGCATAGAATCAGAGACTCATAATATGGTTTGGGCTGGAAGGGACCTGAAAGATGATTTGGTGATGATTCCCTCTGCCATGGGCAGGGAACCTTGCACTAGACCAAGCTGCTCAAAGCCATGTCCAGCCTGGCATTCAACAGGCATGCAGATGTTTTTTGATACTATTAGCATATTTAATATACTATAATTTTTATATAATATATATATATATATAATATATATATACACACATATATATTATTTATTTATATTTTCATATACTATATTTATATACTATATATTTAATATATTTAATATTAAATACATAGTATACATTTTATGTACTATTTTATGTACTATTAGCATATTACTGTAGCTCACAGAAGTCTATGAAGACACCAGAACGATACAGTTCTACACACAAACAGAAGATAAAAGCCCAGCTTCCAGCAAAAGGCTATTTACACACTACCTCTGATTCCTCTTCACTCTGATATTTGGATATTTGGGAATTTTTGAAATACTGGGGTCAGTCCTATGAATCTTAGAAACTTGCCCATTCAAATTGCTTCCTCTTTGTAGAGCTTTGAAAAGCTTCAAACACCTGGTCAACACCTCTTTGTGGGCCAAACATCTCCAAACCCACAACGTCCTCACGACTTGATTTGATAAAGTTGCCCTCCTTAAATCTGTCCCTGGACCTCTAAATACAAAAGGCAGTATCAAGATCAGAAACACAGCACATTTTTAGCTGTACTACTTACACTGACTGTCCCTGAAATTTGATCTAGACTCCTATATTCTATGGGTTTATTTTTGTTATGGTTTGGGATGTGGGCTTTTTTTTTTTTTTTTTGTGGCTACTGCAAGAGATGGAGAATGATGGTGAATCAGATTAAGACCTCAATAAAAAAAAATTGACTACTTTTAGTGTAAGTCTAGTACTAACCTGATTCACTTTGCAACTTCGCAGTACTTGCAAAAAAAGATGGAACTTTAAATGGATTGCTTATATCAATAGCATCCCTAATATCACCAAAAGACATCTAAGTGCTACTTTTTTCTAACATGGGAAATACAGACATTATATTATCTTCTGCACTGAAGAAGAAAAGTATTTCACTTACTCCTTCCTTAGGTGTTGAAGAAAATGACAAAACCTGTTGCCCAGAAGGGTTGTAGGTGTCCGATCCTTGGAAACATTCAAGGTCAGGCTGGACAGGGATCTGAGCAACTCCATCCGTTTGAAGATGTCCCTACTTGCTGCAGAGGGGTTTGGACTAGATGGCTTTTAAAGGTTCCTTCCTACGCAAACTATTGCACTGAGAGCAAAAGTACAAGGCTGCTGCTTTAGGTTGTTACAAAGAGAGCAGCTGGGAGAGACCTTGATGAAAAATGCTTCTCCCACACAGACCTACCTGTCCATGGGTCTAGTTTGCTGAAATCTGCCACCATTCGTGACTGGGATATAACAGGGGATGAAACATTTCAGCTGCACATGCAGTATGTGGAAGTTTTCAGATGTCCTTGGCACAGGAACACCTCACGACCATCCTGTGCAGGCAGAACCATAACAGCATTTGCATGATGCCGACTGTCAGCAGTCATCTGACCAAATCTGGAGAGCTTTTCAAAGGAAGAAGACACTGTATCCTTGAAATCAAAGTCAAGGTGCTTCTCGCTACGCAAGTACGAGTGTTGGGACTGCTTGTGGCGATCAGTGTTTTACTGTAGGCCAACCCAACACAGTCCTCATATAATTTTGCAGATGCCCGAAACGTCTAACATGAAAAATTTTATCGTCTTTTCTTTTTACAAACTCCTACGCGATCAAAATGGAAAGCTGGGAGTGGAAATACGACCTTCCGAGTATGATCTACCAGCACTCGAGCAACAGCCCGAGACCTAGATGCCGGTACTCGCCTGGTCCCTGTCAGCGCTGCCGGCAGCCCGCCGCCCTCCTGGTGACTTTATTCCTACCGAGCTCCTCAAACACGCGGTTCCTGGCAGCACCCCGACAAGCTCCGCCCGTCCCCAGGCCGCCCCTCAGCGCCGCGCGCCCTTCCGCGCGCCTTTCGGGCGGACGGCGCGAGGGCGCAGGAGCCGCGAGGGCGAGGCCAAGGCCCTCGCGCTCCACTTCCGGGTTCCCCGCCGCGCCCCCGGGCGCTGACGTCACGGCGCGCGGACCCCGGAAGTGGAGCCGGCAGGGGGCGGGCGGAGCCGCGCGCGGCACTAGGCCCGGAGCGGCCGCGCGCTCCC
Source organism: Parus major (assembly GCF_001522545.3). NCBI lineage: Eukaryota > Metazoa > Chordata > Aves > Passeriformes > Paridae > Parus > Parus major. The sequence continues at coordinate 60,745,989 of NC_031799.1, read as the reverse complement.
CGTGACGGCGCCGCGCGCGTCCCGCTCCGCCGGCGACGGCGCCAGCGCCAGGTACGTGCGGCCGCCCGGCCCGGGCAGCGCCGCCGGCGAGGGGCGCGGGGGAGCGGCGGCCGCGGGCCCTCGGGCAGCAGGGGGGCGACCGGACCCCGCGCCGCCCGTGGCGGACGAGTAGGGTGGCGGCGCCGAGGCGCCTCTGGCAGCCCTGCACCGGGATGAAGACCGCGGGCCTCCCGTGTGCTTGGCGTCAGGCCCAGAGCGGCGGCGGGAGCGGACGGGGCGGCGGCGGCTGCCGCCGCCTGTGGCAGGGCTCCCGAGCTGTCCGCGCTGCCTACGTGGGTGTAGAAGTACCTGTGTGCCCATATCACTGGGGGTGCGGGGACATGGGCACGGTGTCACCGCCCAGCAGCGGCCCCCAGGCTCTGCCGAGCGCTACGCTATGCCTGCTGCCGCTCCACGTGTTGGCACCTTCGCAACTGCTTCGCGATACCACGGCTGTCACACGAACCAGAGACAGGGAATAACAGTTACAATTTTCAATTTTCTATTTTCTACATGAAATCGAAGGGTCTTGTTTTTCGGAATGTATCCTTACAGTCATCGCTGCAGGTTTTGGCGCTGTCAGCTACTTTTGCAAAACGAGACATGCTCGTGTTCTCCACTGCCTAATGCAAGCTTCCTGTGCAGTCGTAAATGACAAAAGGTCATTTGAGCGTTATTCTTCTGACTTTATAACATAGCTGAGCTTGAGTGATAGTTTTCATTCTAAGAACTGCTCTTCTTATTAGGTGGGATTGAACACTTCTTTTTAGTCTTAGGTTTCTTGTAGTTGTTCTGGCAGCTTTGAAAGGTTCATGAAATATTTGCCATTTCTGAGTTATCCAAATGTAGGGAAATAATTTTCCAGTTTAAATGGTTACTTTTATTTGGTTTTGGTTTGGCACCGAGAAAACACAAAATTTGTAATTCTAAAACAGGTGTTTTGTCCCTTTCCAACATCCACTGTCTTTGCTTTTTGAGGAGCTGTTGCCTTCTTTTTTTCTTTTTTTTTTTTTTTTCTTTTTTTCAAAGATAGATACTGAGGCTTATGAGAGAGAATGAACTGCATTCCTTCCAGATACCTAACTTCTAAGTTAGTGGTGTTACAAGAGCCAGGCAGCTCAGAACCATGCAAGCCAGCTTGTCAAGCCTTCACAAAATGTGTCTTCCACTTTACAGGGTTGGTTTTTTTTTGTGTGAAGTTTTTTGGCTAAAGTGTTAAGTTTGAATGAGCAAGTAACAGACCTTTTTCGGGAGGTACTATCATTGGCAAAGGAAGTGGTATAAAAGCAACGGCAATTACAAAACTAACCGGACACCTTTGATCTTAACTGAGCACTGATTTGGTGACACTGAGAAGCAGGGTGTTAACAATATTTGTCTTCAAAGGAGAAGAAATACAAGTAATACAGCAGAAAGGTGGTGTCTTTTTAGTAACCCTTAGTGTTTTCTTGGAATCTTTAAGGAGGCAGGGGGTGAAAAAGTGTTAGGAATCGCAAAGCAGTATTCTGATAGTGTCTTAGTTAAAGAATAACCACAGGTTGTTAAAATTAGGTATTTTGTAACTACGTAGGAAAAAGTGAAAAAGCTCTTGTGTAGGCAAAATTAAAATTTTAACAATTGAAGATAGTGGCTTGGGGTGTGTCACAAAGTGCAGTCAATGTGAAAATACAGAAAGAGTGTCTATATATGCTCCTCTGGGTTTGGAACTGATGAAATCTGTTGTTCTGAGTGTTTCAGATATTATTTAACTTTCTTTAAAAAGAAAAAAAAAGATTCTTTGCTGACAAGAGTATTGGTCTTCACAGGGTAGCTCCAGATAGAGGCCCCAGGTGATGGCTGTTGCAGAAGTTGCTGCCAGTTCTTACTGCCTGCCTGTCAGTTGGAGGTCTGATGTGCCTGCCACCACTGGTGTTAGTCTAGGCACTCCCCAGACCACCTCTGTCAGAACATGGTGGGTTAGGATGGATGTAATATTTATTGTGTTTAAACTGACCTGACTCTTTTTGTCTGCAGCAGGTTAGCAGATGTGGGTAGGTGTAGGAATAAGATGAAAACTTCCAGCAGGCCAACAGTACTGAGCAGCTGGAGACAGACAAGGGCATCGTCATTTCAGACGCACAGCAACACTCAGACTGCTCTCTGCCTTACTGAAATACCCTTAATTATTGGAGTTTTCTCACCAGTGCCTGGATTCTGTCTGTCTTCTTGAGATTGCCTTTTCAGTGATTGTATCCAATTATGACTATATTTAAATCTGCAAGTTGACTTGACCATGGTCTTTACTGAATTGCCTTTTATGTACTAGTTAGCAAATGTTTGGGAGAGCTTCTCCTTATAATTACTCAGTGGGGATTTATCTTTCAGAATCTCTTCTTTTAAGTTCACAACCTTATTTTTTTTTTTTTCCCTTGAAGACTCAGCACTGACTCTGGAGGTTTTGCCCATTCCAGGCTCTATAGAAAAAGTCCTGAATACAGCTGTATTGCTTGTACTTTGAATCTGACCCACTGTTCCCTTGGGGAACAATGTGCTGTCGTGAGTGAAGAGTTTTTTAGATTTACAATAGATTACTGGAATTCTTTGAAGTAAAGCATACATACAAAGAATGAATAGATATCTTTTAAAATTTTTTTTCCACAAGCTTACTGAAACAAATTGGTTAAAAATGGACATGAAAACATCCTCTTATGAAATTTAGTACTGCTCTGTCAATTTATTTGGTGCTTTAGAAGGACTTTTTTTTTCTCTTTACAAGTATTGTTGTACATACATATATATACTTAGCCTGTAGATCAGTTTTGCAGATTTTTACTGAGTGGAATTCCCAGAGTACAATTTAATGGGTTTAAATTTGTTATTTTTTATGGTTATTTTTCAGCATCTTATGTGCTGTGTGGACTTTGAGAACTTAATATTTAACTACTCACAGCATTCCTTACACTGTTCTTGTAATGTAATTGAGTTCTATTGAAAGGTGAAAAGATAATGTTTGCTTTTATATCATCCTTGCCTTTCTACTCAGCTCATCATCAGTTACTTATTAGTACATTAGTTTTGGTAATGATTTTTTGGTTTATGGCTGACTGCTTCTATGAATTAGACTTGGACCAAAGGTTATTTACCTCCAGCTACAGACCCACTCTGTTAGAAAAAGTGCCATGGGTGCAGTTTCACAGCCTGTTCACATTAGATTCCTGTTGCTGGAGTGGGCAGCACCCCTCTCTGCTTCCTGTCCCATCTCTCCAAGCCATGCAGAAGACAAGCTGGCTGCCTAGTGAGCCAGGAAAAGAAGCTGATACAGAGCTAGAATGCTTCTCTCTCATTGCTTTAGCTTGCTCACTGACATGAATGCTATCATAAGTAGTAGTGATAGGACACAGGGCAGCAGTTTTAAACTGAAAGAAGGCGAGTTTAGATATCAGGAAGAAATTTTTACAGCAAAGATGCTGAGACATGAGAGCAGGTTGTCCAGAGAGGCTGTGGGTGCCCCGTCATCTCATGTGGGACGTGGAAGACTAGGCAGGTGTTTTTGACAAATGAGTGTTGTGAAAGGTAGTGCTGCCTATGGCAGGTCATTGGACTAGATAAGCTACAAGGTCTTGTAAAACCCAGATGCTGCTATGAGTCTATAAGAAATGATGTAGGACTGGAATGGAGAATCTAGAAGTAGGAGAAGGTCTAAAAGTGTATCACACAGACTTCAGCAGATCATGGATCCTGAGTCACTTTGTACTTTATTTGACTCTGATGAAAACTTCTCAACCACTTTTCTGAGCAATCTGTTCTATGAGTTTATTAGTAATGATACTGCTGCTGAGGCTAGTGGCCTGCTCTTTGGTCTAGTCAAGGCTTCACTGCTTTTATTCACTCCTGTTGCACTGTCCTGAAGAGTATTGACCTCCATCTGGATGGAGCCTCTCTGGTACTGCAGTTTGTATTCTGTTGTGTATGTATCCAAAGAGGAAAGATGAACCATGTAAGACTTGATCAGGCTAATGTTAGATGTTTCTGCTACTGTGGTTTCTTCCAGGTCCTGTTAGCCAGCAGAAATTAAGGAGACCAATCTGTGCTAAGCTTGCTTTACAGACATTTGGCTATTATAGGTATTGATTTTTAATACACAGGTGAAATAAGTATTGTCTTAGCAAAAAGACTATTAGCTGAATCAATATATTTGATATATGATCAGCAGTTTTTTCTGTGTCATGGTTTAACCCCAGTTGACTATTAAGTACCATAAAGCTGGTTGGTCACTCCCTTCCCTGTTCCTTTTGCCCCAGTGTAATGGGGAGTGAATTAAGAAAAAAATGTGAAGCTTACGTGTGGACATAAAAGCAGTAAAATAATTGAAAGAAAACATAATACTACTAATGGTATTAGTAATGAAGAGGAAAGAGAGAGAGGAAAATAAAACTCAGACAAGTAACATGCAGTACAGTTTCTTACCACCTGCTGACTAATACCTAGCCCATCCCTGAAGAACCATCATCCCCCCTTCTGGGTAGCTTCCCCAGTTTATATACTATATAATGTTCTGTGGTGTGGAATGTCACTTTGGCAAGTTCATGTCACCTGTCCTGGGCATGCTCCCCCTCAGCTTTTTGTGCAGCTACTCATTAGCAGAGCACAAGACACACAAAAGCCCTGGACTTGAGGTAAGCACTACCTAACAATAGCCAAACCATCCAGCAGCATTATTATTCTCATCCCAAATCCAAAACACTGGACTGTACCTCTCATTCTGAATCCAAAACACAGCTACACTAACCCAGTCAAAACCAGGACATGCAGGTAGCCAAAAAGAAGAATTTTATTGTCTGTCTAGAAAGAGATGATGATGCTTAAAATAAGAAATTATATATATACATTGGCAGTTGTACTGCAAGTTAGCCAGTTCCACTGTTGACTGGAAACAGGTGCATACCTGAAGCACCAGTAATGTTAGTGCTTACATTTGTTGACACTTGTGCATTTAAATTCAGGCCCATCAAATATATTTTTCCAGTTTCTTCTTTTTTTAGTGTTGGAAATAAGGAATTTTACTTTAAATTTCAAGTCAAAAGTTTAGGCTATTTTATTTTTTTTTGGAGAGGGACATGCTAAAAATGTTTTTGATCGTATTGAAAATATTCTTGATTACTTTTAAGTGCCCCTAAGCAACTCCAAGGTATAGGTAAAGAGTATGAAATTTAATAGGAAGATAGCTTTGGAAATTGTGAACTATTTCCCAAGACAGCTAATCTGGATTTGTCTGAATTACAAGCTCCATAAAGTTGCCATTTTCCATTTGTGTTTCATCATTTAAGGTACTTAATTTGAATTCTCTGGACATTTCAGCAGCAATATACATATTCTGCTGACCCATAGAGCTTTCTTCATTGTATCAGATTTATGCAGTGTCTGTAGTGAAAGCTGCGGATGGGACATGGCAAAAAGTGTGTTCTTTGTTTTCTTGTCATCCCTTGACTTTCTCTTAGGTATCTTTTCTCTTAGGAACAGGCAGAGTGGACCCCTGATGATTTTATTTTAGGTGTATGAAGAGAGGTGATACTGTACTTCGGAGATGCTTTATACTTCTGAGTCTTGGTTTTTGGAGTAATAACTGCTTGCTTGAGAATATGGACAAAGTAAATCTGATTGATCATGTTGTCAGAGTGCCAGGTACTCTCCAGGTTGTCTACAATGCTGTGTGAAAGACCAAACTTAACAAATCATGTGGTGCTTATGGTTTCTTTTGAAGTTCTGCAAGCCAGGCTTTATAAAGTCTTGAAATGTGCATTTGAGTGGCTGTCATGTTTTAGCATACAATACATGCAAATCTCTAATCCTTGTTTAACTTAAGAAGGTGGTAAATTATGCTCTTGTTTGCATCCCTCCTTCTTATTTTAGGCACAATGTGTAGCAAATCTTGAAAACATCTTGCTTGTTTTTCCTAACAAATGGGCATCTCATTCCTCTTGCAGAGCATGTGTGTTACAAACCCACCACAAGAAGGAATTTGTCAGGTGGTCTAGGTTTGAATAAGTACGGGCACAACAGTCAAAAGGAAAACTGAAAGTACTTCAAAGAAGAAATGCAGGAAGCATTAACAGAATTAACAGGAAGCCTTGGCAGTGGAAGAGCCAATATATAAAAGCATTATTAAAATTTGGTGAAATGAGAGATAAAGAGATGTGTTCATGCACACAGTCTGTATGTCTTGAATAATGATCATTGTACTGAATATCTCCCCACTGAATCACACAGTTCAGTCTTATGAAATAATATCTGAATGAAAAGAGAATTCTGTATCTGTATGTTGGTATCTCCCATGCTGCAGAAGTGTGTTAACATAGCCTACCTGCAGCCTAGGTGGAAGATCTGAAAATAAGCACAGCCAACAAAATAAAAGCTGCTATTAAAGCAGACTTGCATTTGATACATGCTAATCGATAAGTCAAAAATTGGTGGAAATTTCTTTATACTTTATCTTAAATGTTTACATTTTTGAATATAAGGGTTTGACTTTTGGAAGCATAAACTATTTCCTACCATAGTGATCACTTCTTGAGTCCTTCTTTTGGTCTCTCTGTATTTCTTTCTTGGCCATGTTGGAAAATCAAGCTAAAAATCTTTTAGGCAGCAGCTGTATCCCTGTTCTGTCGCCTCAGTTGCACTAGGTAATGAACATAATCTGTAAATTGATAAATTAAAAGTATACTCTTAAAAAAAAAAAGAAAAAAGAGGAGGGGGAGGGAAAAGAAAGAAAGGTAGTTTTAACTCAGATCAAGTCACTGTTTTGGTTTAACTCAGATACGATTCCCTGAACTGGTTCTCTGTGCATTGCTACAAACAGTTCTGTCAGCTGAGGGGATAGCATGGGGTGGGACTGCTAAAGTCGTTTTGCAAAGATGTGTTTGTGAATATGTCTTTTGATTCCAAGACCTGGGGGCAGGAAGGGTCTTTGTTCTGTATTTGCTCTCTGTGAAACAGTGGGGTACTTGTTATCTGTCTGGATGAAGTTGAACATAGCATTCCCTTGGCTTGGATTTAACATTTCTCAGTATAAGAAATTGTCCTCAATTTTTAGAAACTTTGAGCATGTTCTGATAATAGCAGCATGAAGGCTCCAGGTTATTTCACTCTGTGTTATGTCCACTGTGATAATGAAACTTTTATTTCCATCAAGAAGCAATACATGCTTAACCATCTTGCTGTGTGAGATTTTGTATCTGTAGCAAACCCCAGCTAGTATCCTGACTTGTACTTTCTTTATTAAGACATGATTTTTTATTGTCAGTGACTCAGAAACAGACAGTGACATTTTTGGCACATAGAACCATTTGTTCTCTGTTGTTGCTCTTTCTAAATAGGTTATATCTCTTGAATTGTAGCATTACATTCATGTGAATCATCCTATTAACTTCACTAACATCAAATAGGTTGCATGTACATTCCTGCAGGAGAGCTCTAAGTTCTTGTTCATTATCTTTCCAGCATAATTCTCTAGGCAATTAAAGATTTTTTTTTAATTTTTTTGTCTTTTCATTCTTTGTTCTGTTAGTTCTATTATCCTTGTCTTTCTTTCTGGTGAGTATTTAAGTAGTCATAAAAATTAGGGTAACTCCCTAAGGAGTAATTGCAAGAGGACTACACCAAAAAACCCAGAAGCTTGAATTTTTGCCAATTTGAAGTGGTTGGTTAAAGGAGAAATGAGGAAATAGAAATATACTGAGATGGAAAATACAAGTCTGTAAGGATGTCAACCCATACCTGTATTTTCTTGAGATGAAAGATAAAACTATTACCTAATTTTTTCAGACACTGAATTTTTCAGTGTGTTCTTTTTGAGAAGCTCTGATTTTTGCATTCCCAGCAATGTCCAGAGGCAATGTTTTTAAGAACACTGTTTAAAAAATTCCAGAGAATCATGATCTTTAGAGAATGCTACTAACAGTGACATCAGAAAGCTTTATTTCTGTGGGTATATTAAACTATCTAGCTTTCTAAAAGAGGAACATGGTGTAGATAATGTACTATTTTTTCTTTGGTTGCTCTAAATTGCATTTATTTTTCACAGTATAGGACAGCAGATAAATAACTTTTAATTTTTTACTTTATGAGAAATGGTGGTAGATATACCTCCTCCCAAAAATATACTGTGAGGGTAGTCAACCATGGGAGTGGGGCCCAGAGAAGTTGTGGAATCACTGCTATCGCACATCTTCAAAACTTGACAAGTGCCTAAGCAGCGGATTCTGGTAACGCCTTTCAGTTGACCTCCAAAGGTATATACAGATCTAAACAAGCTATACCTTTCCATATACATGGTGCTGTGTTGCTGTGCTTTGGTGTTTTGGATTAGAAAGAGGATACTTGGTACCAGTCTACTTTTGTGTCAGGTATCAGCCTCAGTGTCAGCGTGTAAGAATCTCCAGCAATTCCACCTGTACAAGACATGCTGTGCTCTCCTTGTTGGTTGGGCATGCCTGCCAGCACCACAGAACAGCTGACTATGCTAGTTCTGCTGCAGGGCTGTGGTGAGGATGTCTACTGTCAGGGGACAAGAGGGAGTGTGGTCTGAGGAAAACTCTCAAATGGCTTTGTCATTTCCATATTCATCCTGTAATGGCAGGATAAATGAAACCAGGAGACTGGAGCCGTGTGGACTAAGGGAAATTGGGAACAAGGAGTTGATGTGGCAGTGTCTCTGTTAAAGCTCTTGAAATGAAAATATAAATGAGGATGGGGGAGGGAATGGAATGGCACTAGAAGCTCTCAGGATAGAACATGAGGCCAAATAAAAGACAGTGAGCTTGTAAGAGAAATAGGAGAGATGATGAAAGGCACTTACATGTGGGAGAGGAGGAATTGAGGTTGGGAGACATGTGAGGGTTGTACATAAAACTCAAGAAGGTTAAACAGAATACTGCGTGGCTCCTTATTGAGTATCTTCATTCAGTGCATCGACAAAGGCCGAAGTGCTGTCGAAAAAAACCAGAAATGATTATGCCTTCTGTATTGGGTTTGTGTGACAAGGTTTTAGCAGCAGGGTTCTGCAGGTGTGGCTTTTGTGAGAAGCTGCAAAAGCTTCCCACATGTCCAGTAGACCCAGTGCCAGCCAACTCCAAGGTGAACCTGCTGCTGGTCAAAGGTGTACCTCTGCAACCTTTGGAGGTTCACAGAGGGGTAGGATGGTGCCCAAAGGAGCTTGCCAAGACTATATTGAATAGGAACTTAGATAAACATGACACTGCCATAGAGAAGTAGTTGAGAATAGAGCTAGCTTTTTTCCCCTTTATGTTTTCCACATTGTTTTTTGTATGAGACTGGACTTCCGGTGCACAGGTGCTGAAATTTTTTGTGCAGTCTTAATTTTGGTGTTTCCTGGTACCTGTAGACACTGTTTTGGAAGTGTGTCTTTGGGTGAGGAAGGCACAAATTTTGGCTTTTTCCTGCAGATTGACTCAGAATCAGAAAGGAATTCCTGAGAATACAAAACTAAGACCCCTGAGACCACAAGCTCTTAATTCTTGCTCAACCAGACACTGCCCATAATGATTCTTATATCCCTTGTGTGGTCATTGCTGCTGTGGGAGGTAACTAACTTGTTAATGTATGTGTGCACACACACACGTACACATTTTCTGTATATTAATTTGGTGTACATTTTTACATTTTCTTACCTTGCAGAATGGTAAAGTTGTTGACATTGGCAGGGACCTCTGGAAATTATGTAGTCCAATCCCAGTGCTCAGAGAAGGATTAGCTAGAACATATTACTTGTGGTAGTGTTTAATAAGTTTTGAGTGTCTCCAAGGACAGAGATTCTGTAACCTGTTTTTACAATCAACTCTAATGACAGAGGAGCAAACTAAGCTCTCTGTGGATTATGGATAGAAGTGTGAAGGTTTGAATATTCTCTGGAACAAGATTAGAACCGAATGAGGTTAAATGTTGATACCAAAAATTGGTATGTTTTATTTAACAGTAAAAGAGGCAAAGAGAAAGAAATAGAAAGAGGTGGGGGGTGGAAGGACAGAAAGAGTAACAGAGGAGACTCATCAAGTAGAAGCATATTACCCCTCTGTGATCTTGATGATGCCTCATTGATCCTCTGTTCTTCTAGGTGGTGGGGGGTTCCCCACCGACAAAGAATGGAATCCTATGGACTAATAAATGTTTGGGCCAGGGGGGAACCCCCAGGCACTTCCCCTGAGGGGGCAAGTTTGACACTGTCCCTTGCAGAACTGTGGATCAGTTGTATGATTTTGCATCACATGCAGTGGTCTGATGCAGGGTCTGGGGAAGTGTTCAGGGGACCTTTAATGGACCACGACACCCCCTCAGTGGCCCATGACATGAATGTCCCATAGGTGTGGCTTGCCTGGCTGAACCAGTTTGAGTAGTGGAGGATGGGTGTTGTTGGCTCTGACTTAGAGGCTTTTCACCATGCGAAACTGCCTCCTTCCCTCTTTGGTGGAGTGGGGGTGTCTCTACAAACCTGGTCTCAGTAGATAAGACAGCTGTTGGGCTTCATCCTCCCGTGGAAGTATTCTTCTCCAGTTCAGACATAAAAATAGCATAATTTTTATCTTAAATTTACTTACAATCCAGGGGCCCCATTCAGGGTGCAGTGGTCTTTGGTGCAGCTTTGTTGATACAGCTTCACTACACAGTTTTAATGGACAAAAATCCTTCATAAAAATGTTTAAGCCATAAACTACAGTATTTCAGTCTCTGACACTTGTCTGGGTGCCTGCTCCAGTGTTTGAGCCCCATTAGTGTAAGGAAGTTTTTCCTCATGTTTAGTCCACTTTGTCCCCATTGTATTTTGTCTTGTCACTGGACAACAATGGGAAGACTAGCTCAGTTGTCTGTTGTCCCCTCTGGCACTTAATATATATATTGATTATTCTTCTTCCATTCCACCCTGGCTTTTCTCCCTGCTGAGTAGTCCTGTCTCTCTCAGCCTCTGCTCAGATACCAGATGCTCCAAGCCCTTAGCCATTTTTGCAGCTCTTTGCTGGTCTCCTCTAGTTTGTCTGTGTCTGTGTCGCACATGGAGCATCTGGAACAGTTATTCCAAGTGTGTTTAGAAATGCAAAGTAAGAGGAAAAGGATGATGTCCCTCCATTTACAGGCAATGCTTTTCCTAAGGCAGAATGTCATTGAAGGGATCTTCACTGCTTTGTTTCTTCAGATCTCATTATTGGGAAACATTATGTATAGTCTGGGTATATAGGTATGTTGTCTAGAAAATATTTCCTACTTGTGTCTTAATTTTGTATGTTTCCCTTTCCAAGCTGTATTAGCTTGAAATAATATGTTTTTTGAAGTTTCAGAGACAGTAACAGAAAAAGTGTGTTCATTGGAGGGGAGAAATTTACTCCAGCTGATTCTTGCAAGAGTAAGAAATATTTTGAAGCAGAGTAATTTTTGCATATCAACATAAGTAGGTAGTTGCTCTGCATTTAGTTTGTACCTCATCCTTGAAGTAATTAAACACCTGGCATATTTTACCAAAAATATAAAATTTGTATTTCTATGCTATTCTGGCCTTGATTTTAAAGCACTTGAGTCTTAAGTTCAAATAATTATCTGTTCTGCTTATGTTTTTTGGTTCTGTTAGTTTTGATTGTCTCTGAGGACACTGTTCTGTCTTCTCTTCCTTTCCCCATTTTTTTTTTAATCTTCGTCAGATTTTATGATCCACCTTCCAAATTTCTACAAAGTCTGCTAAACTTCACATACATCAAGGGAACATGTATTTTGTCTAGCATTGCTGTTCTTTTATTCACAAGATTTGGGGTTTTATTTCTGTTTGGTATAGGGTAATTGGTATTATTGTCAAATGATTTTCCATTTGTTTTCCCCCTTCTTTTATACAGTAAAATTTAGTAACAAAACATGGCGAGTCTCAAAATTTTTGTTTATCTAAGATTTTTTTTCCTTTTTTCCTTCTTCTCCAGCACAAGGAATTTAGCACAGACCGTTTTTGCTTCTTTGGCCTATGTCACATTTTTAAGCTGTTGTAACTGGAATGTTTCTTCCACTTTCATTTTGAAGTAGGTTAAAAATGTAAAATATTAAAGGGCTAGCTACATTATTGTGTGGATGTTTGCAGCATATTTTTGCTTGGTGTTCTGTAGTTGATTTAGTACTTTCCTTTGAAGATTCATTTTGTCCTGTGTGTATACTGCTAATCCGTGTAGTGCTCTGTACAGCATCCATTTAATTACAGAAAAAAATTCTTGTTTACACAATGGCACTTTATGGCTAGTGTTATTTCAGCACATATTTTGACAATGGTCAGTTGTTTGAGAAAACGTTTATACTGACTATAACGTGGTTTTCAAGAGTATGGTGTGCTCAATGGGGCTGGTGCTGTTTTGTATTTTTCCTATTCAGCACACTGTTTAATCTGTATCTCTGCTTTTCTTGTATTAGTTTTTGTCTTGGGAATAAATATGATCAGCTGCTGTAGAGGTTAATGTAAACAATTTTAACACAGACAGTCCTTAGTAAACATGTGTGTTGTTCATGGCTTTTTAGGGTTAGACGTTATCCATCTGATCGTAAGGTGACAGGGAAGTAAAACAATTTTAATAGATTATGTACTCTTTTCCTGTAATTACAGTTTGTTTATCTATAAACAATTTTGTAGCTGTTACATTTTTCAGCTACCACACTATTCAAATCACTCAGTTGTGTATAACAGCAGTAAACGGGGATTTAGAAAATTGAATGGAACAGAGAAACTGGAAAAAAAAATTACTTTAGGTTACAACCAAAATTTCATAGAAAGAGACTCTGTTAAGCTTGTTTAGTTTCCCAGAAGAGATAGGACTTGGCTGTGGTGTCTAATCATGTAAAATAGAAAGAAAACTTAACACACAAAGGTGTAGCAAACTTGGTGTCTGAAGCCTGAAGCCAAAGTAAGTCAAACTGGAAATAAAGTACAAAGGACATTGAGTAGCCTTTCAGACATCACAGCAAGCGATGGACTGTTAAGCTCTTAATAATTTGAATTTTGCCATGAATGCCTTTCTGTAAGAACTGCTGTAGTTAAACATAAGTTACTGGTCTTAGAGACTGGTAGATGAAGAAAATAAAAGACCTCTGTTTTAGGTGGACATGGTTGATTTTGAGGGACTGTCTGGCTTGAACCTTCCAAGAAAAAATTAGGAATTTTTAATGATTTTTTTTTGCCAAACTAGGTTGTATGTCCCCATGTCCTTATCCTCCTGCTTTTATCTTTACCTTTGCATTTGGCAGTACTTGACTGATCTCTGCTCAATCACATTCTGCACAAAATTAAAGACAGTTTTTCTTCTTAATAGGGATTCCTTCAAACTAGTAGGAAATGCAGTGCTTTCAACAAAATGGACAAAGAATTTTGCAATGTTGGTTTAGAATAACTGAAGTTTCTTTAGCTCATGTCTTTTAGTGGTTACTGCTAGGACAGAGTGTTTAGGCTTAAAGCTAAACCAGTCCTATGGATACATCTGTTTAGCCTTATTGAAGTAGTTAATCAAATAAGTAGAATTTATTTTTTTCAAGGACTTTGCTTTATAGTAAAAGCTATGAGTATGTATGGCAAAATGATTGAGAATAAAAAGAGAGCATTTGCTCCCCATTTTTTACTTCTGGCTTTCAAATCAAAGGTGCAAATGAAATGGCCAGATTAATTGTCATAATTATCATCTGTATTTGTGGGCAACAGTAATCAGTCATGTAGGAAAACTATGCCAGGAGGAATTGCATAACATTTAATAAAGATATGTGTAAAGCTGTGCAGGGACAATGGTATAATTCCCAAACAGAAGGCAGACTGTAGTATGACTGTCTGGGATGTTGTGCTTAAAAGAAGCTGGGGGTGCTGCTGGATGGCAAGCTGAACAATGTGCCGTTGTGGCAATGAAGTCAAACTGATGACTGGGTATTGGTAAGAGGTGTGCTAGGGTGTTGTGTCTGGTTTGTCCCCTGAGTTCAAGAGAGATATTGATGAAGAACTGGGAGAAAGTCCAGCAGATGGCCACCAGGATGATTTGTATGTTAGAAGGATGATTAGCATGACAACTCAACATTTGGAGAAAAGTTCAAGGAGGTTGTTCAGGTTGGAAAAGACATCTTCCCAGTTTAACTGTTAACCCAGCTCTGCCAAGTTCTGCCAGAAATAAGGTTTCTAAGTGCCACATCTGCACATACTGTAAATCTCTCCAGGGATGGAGATTCCACCACTACGCCAGGCGGCCTGTTCCAGTGCTTCATAGCTCTTCCAGAGAAATTTTTCTGATACCTGATCTAAACCTCCCTTTGTGGATCACTTTATGCATCTTGAGGCTATTTTCTCTTATTTGTGAGAAAACACCAGCTCCCACTTTGTTGTAGAGAGCAGGAGGGTCTTCCCAAGCCTTTTCTCCACACTAAACATGCCCAGCTCCCTTAAGCAACACTCACAATACTTGTGCTCCAGACCCTTCCTCAGCTTCACTGCCTTCCTGTGTACATGTTCAGTACCTCAGTGGAGAGACAGCTTGGAGAAGTTTCATCAATCATCCAGCACACAGAAAGATAGTTGTGAAAGAGAAGCTGTTTTCTGCTCAGAAGGATGAAAAGTGAGAGCAGAAATTTCATCTCAGTATAGGAAAAAGGAAATCTGTTAGAAATAACTAAACACTGAAGTTTCTGAAAAGCATGGTGGAATCTCCCTCACTGGAAATATTTAAGGCTCATCTTGGCAGCACCACAGCTTACTTGATCCAAGGCCTTGTTAAAACCTAGTGAAATAAGGTCCAAGAGAAGGTTGGAGACTAGATAATTTCACAAGATCTTTTTCAGCCTGGACTACTCTGTGATGCTGTGGTTACAACCTTTTGTCAGTCTTGGCTGTAGGCAGAGATAGCAAGATTGTAGATTAGGCAGTAGCAAACTGTATAAAGAAGTGTGGTTACAATTGCTGACTGGCACTTAATGGAATTTTTTTTTTATATATAAATATTTGATTTTCAGTTTTTAAAGCTGAACCAGTAAAGAAAACAAAATTTACTTTTTTTTCTTTTTTAATTTCTTATTCTTTTTAATGTTTCATGAAAAGATGTACTGATGTGGAAAAAATTTAAAAATGCAAATTTGACACAGTCAGAATAAAAATACCACATTTATTTAAATATTGAGCTAAAAGGAATAATGTGTTTATATTATTCACATTTTATATAATATATGTATATATGTAGTAGTGCTACTTTATGACAATCCACTAGAAGCAAATCTGAGGACTGCAGTTATTTCACAGGGCTATTTGCTTTGCTTGCCAGGTAGTTGAAATTAAGTTTGGTACAGCTGTACTTGGTTCAGCTGGCCATATAGCACGTGCTGCCTCTCAGGCATGGGCAGAGCAAAGACAGTTGAGATGCTATATTATTAAAGCTTGCACAAATCATAAACACTGAAGAAGCAAGTGTTCTACAGGGAGAAAAGCTGTGGGAAGAGCTGTAAGGCAGATTTCTTGAGGCAGACATTGCCTCAAATAAGAGGTATGTACATGATTGGGATTTGGGCTTTTATGTCTGATTCTAAAATAAGGTAACTTGATGATGAACTGATGCAGTAGCCCTGCATGCTCTTTTCAGTTGTGTATGATTTGATTCTGCATAGCGTCCATCTGTTTTGTATATTTTTGTGTCATCGGCAGTATTTGCATTAGATGCAGAGTAGTCAGGCGAGGTGGTGATATGTATTTGCATGTGCATATTCCAGAAGATTTTTTAAGAAACGTGTTGTAGAAAACTGAATGCACCTCTTACCTTTTGTTAGTCTCCCTTTTGTGCACCTCTCAGCACAGAGTCTGAAGCAGAATCAGAAATACCTTGCTGTTTATAAAGATCTGGGCTACAGACCTGGATTCACTGCATTTCCATCTGATTTGTATGTGTTCTTTTAAGGAGTCTTCAGTTCATGGCAGACAGTCCTTCGGAAAGTCATGCTGTTACTGAAGAGCAAAGGAGAAAAGGGGGGAAAAGGGATTTTAAAGTACTGGACACATAGGCGTATGCCTAGGGTTTTTTATCAGCTTTTGATGGTGGCCTAAGCAGAAACCATTTCCCTAGAGTTTTCCAGTTTCTCTCTCTTTCTTCTGTGACACTCTGGAAAATTACTTTGGTGTCTCTTTTAAGAGAAGGCTCTTTTAATAGTCTTCAAGTTTTTCTCTGTTCAGAGGCATATTTCTCTCCCAGCTGACTCATGGGATTGCTTGAGAAAAGATGATATTAAAAAAAATAAAATTCTGGCTTTGTCCTGTAACTACTTAGAAATGAGGCTATTGAGAGTCAGTCTTCTCCACTCCATCTTTCAAGTCAAAATCCTATTAAAATTAATAGTACAAAGTACAAACATCTTAATCTCATCCAAACCCGTTTTTTTATAAACTATCACAGGGCAATTTCAGCTCTATTATGAAGTAATGTCCTACCAAGTCCTTGTAACTTGTCGTAATGTACACTGCCTGGAAAAGCTGATTCTGTAAATAAGGAGCGTTTCACTCAGTTGTTTGCCACAAGTTTTATTGCCTCAATGTTTGTTTTTTTCTGTCCTCATGAGCTGAGATACAGGCCCAGGAAATAGTGGAAAGTAAATCACCCACTAATTGTAGTGCTATTACAAGTTATATGGCCTTTTCCTGACACTTCAGTTGCGGGATGTTAGTTCTTCATAAACACTGATTCTTTGGATTTTCCCTCACATCTGCTGTTTGTGAAGGATTCTCTCTGGCCTTTTAGAGGGAGGTGAAGACATCTTACTCACTGGTGTACATTCATCTCAGGTGCTGAGATTGGGAAAGCTAAAAAAGGTTCTTTGAAATTCTTAAAACAGGAATCCAGGCTGAATTTCCTGCCTGGCAAGTGAGAAATATACAAAAAGAGGTTCTCTGCAAACATTTTGTCTTTCAGGTATTGGGTTAAAGTCACCTGCAAATTCCTTCTCTGAACAGGATTCTCTGGGCAGCATTCTCCTGCCTTCACTGCAGGGTCATTTTTTCTGTCCCTAGAATTGATGCCCTGATTCACTAAATAACTGTCTTTCTACCTCAGTGTAAGCAGGGTCCTGTACACCTAATTATTGATAGTTTGCATATTTAAGAAAGTACTGCATTGTAGTATTGTAGAATTATCCACAATAGGTGGACAAGTCCTTCCTCTGGCTACTCTTTCACTCTCCAAACAGTGGATGGGGCTCAAAGTGTAGAAGTGAGAAAACTTATGGATTGGGATAAAGACAGTTTTATAGGGAAAGTAAAAACTATGCACACCAACAAAGTAAAATAAAGAATTGTAGATATTCAGCCATCCTCATGAAGGCACAGCTTCATCATGTGTAATGGTAACTTGGGAAGACAAACACCCATCATTCCACACATTCCCTGTTTCTTCTTTTCTGAGTTTCTATTGCTGAATGTGTTATCATGTAGTTAGCTGGTATCAGCTGTCCTGGCTGTGTCCCCTCCCAGCTTCTTGGGCACCCGTGCCTGCCTGCTGGCAGGGCAGCACATGGAAGCAGGAGAGCCCTTGATGCTCTGTGAAGACTGCCCAGCAGTGTTAATGATGCTGTTTTCAGCACAATTCCAAACCCTATGAGCTACTACAGAGAAAACTTACTCTATCCCAGAGAAAACCCGTACAAATACTCAAGGCTATTGTTGCTGCAGATGGTAATTTTGAACCTTGTGTTTGGTTGATATACCATTATAATGTCAACATCTCAGAGGCTATGTTGAGGTTGTGCTGCCTCTTTTTCAGTTATTTTGACATGCTTTTTTACTTGTGTTAATATGGATATGTTTATGAAGGTAATTTCCAGCATTTCAAGGAAGTAAACCAAAACCATTAAAATCCCAGTTTGTGGAGTTGTGTTAACTCTGCTTGGTGTAAAGAGTCGAGTTGCTGACACATATTGCTAGTGCACGTGGCTCCTAATCATCTGTTATTTGAACTTACGGGGTAAATAAACCAGGAAGGTGGTTACTGTGCAAATATATCAAACTTTAATGCTGACTGCAGTCATGTACTTTGTCAGTAAGTTCTACTGCCATTTGGTAGAGTACAAAGATCTACTGGGATTCAGGGACTTTAGGATCACTAAGTGGTTACATCTGCCCTTCTAGCATTTATTAATCCCCTTCCTGTTCATGTTTCCCCTGCCTTTTGCAGTCGTCTCGAGCATGCTCTGAACAACTAGGTAAATTTTCTTGAAATTACAATAAGTCTTACAAAGTCTGTGCTAAATGTGTGAGAAAAGCCATTTTGACTTCAGCAGAGTTGGACAGGCTTTAAAGGTAATTAATGGCAAGAGGCATACACTACTAAGCAGATCCTCTGATCCTAAATTTCTGATCACTAAAATGGAGATGCTGCGTTTAACATGGAGATGCTGTAGGTGCTTATTAACATCATCAGAACTGAGTGTAAGATTCTGTCTCTGAAACTTCTTTTACTAGAGGTAGACATTTTCAAAGCCATTTAGTCTAAAGCAGACTGGAAATAATAGCCTTTTAGAACTGAAGTTTAGTAAACCAATAAGCACTTAAAAATATTGTCTTTTAAGTGAGGTAAAGTGAAGTACAACCTTAATTGATGCAGTTGTTATTGATGCCATCTGCAGTGCCCTGAAAGTGGGAAAAGATAAAATCTAATTAGACAGAAAATACTGCTAAGATAAATTATTACATTTTTTTTGCTTTGTTGAGCCAATACCAACAAGGGACTCAAGGCAAATTGTAATCTAGCCATATCTTTGAAGACAAATTGGATCTTAATAAGTCACCAGCCACATTATAAAACTCTAACCCACACATGTTCCTGGTTTGCTTGGGATGTCAGTTTACAGAGAATAAGACTTGCATTCTATTATGTTCTAATAAAGGAGTGCAATACAAAGAAGTGTTCTGATAACACGTCTTCATGTTGTACACACATAAGCTTGAAGGACTTGTGCTGTTTGAAGATACTTGTGTGTTTTCGTATTTCTTCTTGTTGATAACACTACAATACTTTATAGCCTTTATTTGGAATATTTGTAATATTGATTTCAGGTATTCTTAATTTTGGGCAAAATATAGTGTTTTTTGTCACACTTCTGGCTGCATCTGCGCAATGAAGGGTATTTTAAGTATGTTGAAATCTGTATATGTGTACCATATGGATGGATATGATATGGTGTTGTTTGATTTAAAAAATATGACTGTTACGCCATCACAAGGTCTGTAGTCCAAACTCCCAATGCTACTTTACAGGCAACAAAATTAAATATGTGCATGTTCTCTTATGTGCGCATTTTTAAAAAATTAATGTATTGATGATTTGCTTCTGAGTCCACCAGTTTCTGTAATTACATAAGCATGGGTATAATGAAAATGCAGCCTCCTCATCTCGTGTGAAACCATGAAAGCAGAATATTTCTGGGTCAAATTATTTTAAGTATTGCTGGGGATGGAATTTGAGGCGCAGAATGTGTATAAGATACTTTGTGTCAGAATTTTTAAGTTTTTCATGCATAAGCAAGATACATACAAGATACATACTTTATCTTATTTGCTATTTGTATCTATTTCTTCAGGTGAAATAGTAACTTGTGCTTTAGGAAGTATGCCTGCCCTATGTATCTTATATAGAAAAACCAGAGGTGTTTTCAAAATACTCATCTAAATAATTGTATGAATAACAACATGAATGAATAATTGTAAGAATAGTAACACAATAAGAACAACACATTTAAAATAGTACTTAGTACAAGAAACTTGATGGCATTCAGGAATTAATGTAAAGTCAGTATATGCAGTTGAAGATCACTGGAGTTTGAAATTAATGCCCAGAATAAGCTGCAGATTGAAATTAATGCATAGAATAAACTGCAGTTTCTGCTTTACTTATATGGAACCACTCAGAGAGCTTCATAATTTTCCACTGTTCATTTTTGTACCATCAGTAGTGAATATGGCGCCTCTCTGTCAAAGAACAGAAAACCAATTCTCTCAAGTAATTTCTTTTCTTTGTTAATTAAACAAGTTAAACAAGGGATTCCAGAAAATCCTGTATTCACAGAAACAATGCATAACTTACTCGGTGCTTGTTCCATCCTCATTATGGTATCAAGTCCTCCCTTCAGTGGCTGCTATAACAGATTTTACTTTTTATCAGAAAGAACTGTAAATTCTCTCTCTCAAAGCTAAATTTGGATTTATTTATTTTGGTGCTTTTAGCTTTACAGTTGAACTGTTGTCTACTCAGTAGCAGGATCATCATCTGTTAAAGGAAGAAGAATGGTATCCATGGCAGAGACAAGAATGGCAAGGATTCCTGATCTCTGCATTGATTTATCTGATCAGGGAATGGGGTCTTGTTTTACAAGGTAAATCTGTTCAGATAGATTTTATGTTTCTTCCCTTGGCTAACAAAATATCTTTGAGGACTTGTATGTATTTTGTTAACTGCATGAACTTACTGTTACCAAATTATGTATTTTCAGGTGTTGTATAGCGAGAACCATTCAATTTCATATGACTAGAGTAATTTTAATCTGGGGTATTGCAAAACACTATCAATGTCATTTTTTAGCACTTTGAATAATTTTAACTGAAATTACTTCTTTTCTATATGCTTTACTAGAATATACTGGAATTAACTAGAATGTACTACAATGCAGAATACAGTGGGTTTGTGCTGCAAATATACAAACAAGGTGGACAAGATTTTGTATTTCTTGGTCTTTTTTCAGTGGACTGCTTGAAAGCATCTGAGGAAAATACCTAATGTCATCCATTTGTGGGAATCAACATTTGAGTCACTTTAATATTTACATTGAAAACATTATAGCTAGAAAATGCACAAAAAAATCTCAGTAGTTTTGCTGTTATTTTTGTGATTGCTTTTGTTATGGGTGGTGACTAAAGTGTTAGACAAAAGATGCGCATTTTAACTGAATCATGTTATAATTTATGAAGTACACAATATAAACAGAGCTTTCTTTGTGGAGTTGTGTCTTTAAAAGACTCTTGTGCTGTATTACTGTTTCCCATCAGCTTTGTCTGAACAACCTTTACAAAGGAAGGTGTCAAGGTCTGCCGTAGTTTCAATGTGTAAAATGGATTATTGGACTCTCTAGAGCTCTAAGTTTGAAAAACCAAATCACAACAATCCCTCAGACTCTTACCTTAGTTAATAGCTAACACCCCTTAAATTACTGTATTACTCCTTTAATATACAAGAAAATGTTTAATAGATTTTCTCTATGTAGAATGGAGAGGTAGTCTTTATTATGCTAACTGTATTTTTTTCTGCTGTCTATACAATGAACTGCTGTTAAACCATTTTGGGGTTCTTTCTTGTGGGTCTAAGTGTTAGGGAGCCAGTAGTACAGTTGCTGAATCCTGTTACTGTTTTTACAAATTACAATTGAGATAGAGTTCATGCAAGCTCATCAATGATAAAGTACATGAGGGAGAAGAATAAAACAAGTTGGTAATGACTGACAGATAAAACAAAGAACCAAAAAAAGATTAAGGGAATAAGAATTCAATGCACTGAAGTCTTTTTATTGAGAAGGAGGAAGCAATTGTGATTTGGTAGTTCATTCCCTTGGTGTCATACTCAAGATGAAAGAGTCTGTGGATTTGAATGTCTGGGTTGTGTTCTGTGCAGTAGGAGAAATTTGGAAAAAGATTTTATATGTAAAGTCTCATCTTGAATACACTGAGATGTGTTTTGCAGTTGGACAAACGCAGCTTTTGTGTTTAAATGCATTTACAGTACAAATACATTTTAGTATCAGTAGTGCATTGTGGAAATCACAGTGACTTAAAATTGTTTCATGAAGCTTTACTAAAAAAATAATTTAATATAGTAATGACAACAAAGTGGAGTTACTTGATTAAGAAAATCCATGAAGATTGAGGGAGTTCTGTTGATTGTATTTTTTTTTTTCTTGTACCTTCTATTTTGGACTTGCAGGTGTTGCGCTTCTGTAGAAGGTCTGTAGTTTACTGATGCTGCATTAGAATTTATTAGGTAGAAGTTCTTTTAGGATTAAGGAGATGTATTGTTCATTCTTGTAAATTCGAATCTTTAACCAAACTTGGTCAGACTTTGGGCTTATAATACCCAGATTTTTTTTTTTTTTTTTTTTTTGGTGGTGTAAGCAGTAGCAGACAAGAGCTATTCAAGGAGAAATCAGTAAATTTATTAATTTCCAACTCTCGTTCTTTTTCAGATTGTCCTTTGAATATTAATCTACATTTACCTCAGTATTTTAAAGTTTGTTGATAGTTTGGATAAATGATGGCTCAACTCCAGCAGGGAGGTCCAGATGAAAAAGAGAAGACCACTGCATTAAAGGGTATGAGTCTTCTTTGCCTTTTTTTTTACATTAAAAAAAATTAAAAATTCACATTTTTTTGACATTTCAGAAATGATTGCTAAGGGAAGGAAAATAATATGATATAGGGGTGAGTTAGAGCTAGGGAATTACAATACTAGAAGAGAATCTTGTGTCTATTAGTGCTAATCTTTATTGTCTAATGGCATGCCCATTTATCAGAATTTTCATGAGATGAATATAAAACATAGTGGTATGTGGTAAAGAGTAATGGAATAAACTATTCATTGCCTTCTAAATGTTTCATAATTGTCCTTTTAGAAGGTTGACTTGTGCTTTTGTGCTTGTAGTTTTCGGAAGTTTTGATTTAATTTGTGTGATGATTTTGTTTTATAGTTAGGTAACCATATTACAGCTTTTAAAAAAATCTCTCGGAGTAAAATGCTAAAAGGGAAGAGGCTTTCACAACATTGATTTCCATATTGGTTTTATAAAGTTCCCTTTGTAAGTTTTAAAAAATGAACTGGTCTAAATGACTTAGGGGGAAAAAATAAATTATCTTAATGTATTTATTGTATTTATGTATTATCCAAAATGCATTTTTTGGATAGTGGCTTTCAGCTTTGGAAGTACATGAAATTGGTTAGACCTACAAGTAAGTTAACCAAACATTGATTTAAAGTGCTTGTATCACACAGTTGTATTCTAAGTTTTTCTTTCAAAGGAGAAAAAATAACATAGCTTGCCACTCCAGTGTGCATCTTGGATTTCTATCAAAGCATTATTAGAAAGCAGTGTTCTGTATATGTTATGATAGATGGTGTTCCTTCAGTTGCTGCTGACTCTTTGTGAAGCATTTGGTGAAAATCTGTGTAGTACTTTCATCAAACGTTCTGCCAATTCTGGCCAATTACTATCTTTTGACAAAGTTATAGTTCAGGTTTGGAAGTAAAACTCCCATTTTATATGTGGCATTAATTTGATTATCATTAAGGATTAGTGTCATTGATGTGATCGAGTGATTTTCTGTTTAGCTGTATAGAAGACCTCCTGCAGGATTGTTGAACTATCTCAAATTGAGTTGGAAAGTCCAAGATTTTGGGTGAGAATGGTAGACCAGATTTGGAAACAATCACAAAGTTGTAAGACGCTTCAGATGATTTTAATTTGAAAAGTTGCACATGAAGAGAGCGGCTATGTCAGTGGTTGCAGCTGAGAGCAGGTACAGTCTTCCTTAGTGACTGATGAAAGCTGTAAATCATGACAAGCTGTACATACTGCGAATAAGCATAATATACTTCATATAATATGGTCCTTAATATTCAGGAGGTTGATATTTTGTTGTATAGTAAGTGACACTTTTATGTAAATATATCTCCAAATAGATCACAGTAAGAAGGTGTGGAAATTCAAATGAAATTACGTTTTAGGGGTGTGGTGTGATTAGAGTCTCTTTATTAAGGAGAGAAAGATGTGCTGAAGAGTGTTTGCTACCTTGATTTTGTCAAAGTACAGAGGAGGAAAGGACACACTTTTCACATCCTGTTGTGGGAGACTTCGTTGACAAAATTCTTTTATTTTTCCATATCATTTGGTTGAGGACCAAAGGAGCTTCCGCAGAACTTTCAAAGGACAGTGCACAAGAACAAGCACACGATTTCTTGCATGAATTGAATTTCATGGAACTTGCTATTAAACAGCTATTAAGTAAAAGTGAGCTGTGTCTCAGAAAGCTAGATTTAGAATCATCCACTCAGTATCCGGTGTTATGTAGACATTTAAATACCAGAGGTACTCAGAAACCATGATACTTGTTGGAAAGATGTGGACTTTCTGCAGCCATACCAGATGGCTTTTGATCCTCCAGCTTTGCCCAGTGGAATCACTCGGAAGCAAGAGTTGGCAACAATCATGGATGCTGGAATAAATATAAAGTGAACTCAAAGAGATGTAGAAGAGCAGGTCAAGGAACTCTCAAGAATGTTGAAGATAATTTTCAGTACATTTTAGACAGCAGAAATTTTAAAGTGTTGAATGTGTCAGTCCTAAGCTTAGGTAATGTGAGTAGCCTACTGGCAAAAAGACCAAACAAAAATAGTGGTACAAAAGATAAAAATAATGGTTTTAAGTAATACAAAAATAGAAACATAGTGCCAAATGAAACTTAAAGAAAATGAGTGTTTTCTTTGAACTACAGTGTTGGATAATAATAAAGGTAAAAATCAATATATTTAGAATGCTTAATGTATTTCCTTGGTAATACACGGTATCTTGATTTGTGAAACAATAATAGTTCAAAGTCACTTTAGCACTCATGAACAGAATGTTTGTGTGGTCTTCAATTTCATCTAACGAAGAAGTTGGAAAATATATTTTAGTGAAATCCTGCTGAATTGTTTCTTGATCTTTCTTTTAATTATTAATCAGAAAATACATTCAAAGCATAGCACTGTGTTGTGTGTGTTAAACACAATGAGGAGACGAGAGATCATTGTGTACACTACTACCTGTGTAAGCAGTAATTGTTTGGTAGTTACATGTACATGTAAAGTTGTCCCTATAAGTTTGCCCCTGGTTAAATGTAAATCCTTAAATCTAGGGTAAAGAATGTAGGTTATGCTAATTTTAGCGTACTTGAATTAGTGACTACAGGTTGTATCAGGCTGTACAGTCCTGATCTGAGAAGGATGTGTATACCATGGCGTGCTGTAAAATGGATGGGAATTTTCTCTTGAGAGCTATTAAAGGAGGTGGTTGAGAGAAGGATTCAGGTCTTAAAAATCTGGGTATCAAAGGAACACTGGTGTGCTCACACAGCTGGTAAATGCCAGTGAGATAGATGATGTACATCAGATAATCTGAACCCTCAAGAAGGCAATCAAGGAGATATCAATGATTTGAAACTGAAGCTAGAGAACTTTGTTAAAACCATGATGCACACCCTAGACACTTATTTTCTAACTTATTTTCTAATTGTGGTAATGAATCATTGAAACAAATCACTATGTCTTTGGTGACTTCCCTATCTCTGGACATTTTTAGATTACCATAGAGATAAATAGGTAGGTAAATAAAAAACAAATGAGTACATGTACAGACAGTGAAGTCCAACTTTTGAACCTTGAACAAGATTTCCCATACCAGTGTCCTGTGTTTAGTAATATTGGGATATTCTTCTGCCTGTAAAATCTACACATCTCAGCAAACACATTTTGTCAGTGTTACAAGGGAAATAAAAGACACAGCATGCATTATGTAATTTTTTCTTTTCCTTTTTTAGATTTATTGTCTAGAATAGACTTGGATGAACTAATGAAAAAAGATGAGCCACCACTTGAATTTCCTGATACTTTGGAAGGATTTGAGTACATTTTTAATGAAAGTAAGTAATATGTGCTTTGCGAAGACTATACTTAGAATAATGTTGAGAGGTTATCAGAAGTTGAATTATACCTTATAAGTCCCTATTAAAATTTCATGCTTTCCTGTTAGGAATAAAATTTTAAACTTTAGTGCTAATAGACTTGTAAATCTAAGACCTGTTTTTTATTTCATACAATTATCATAAAAATCCCTCATTTCATACAACATTGTGGAGTTGTACTGGGCCTACTTTATGACTTCCTGTTTTCTGTTACAGAGGTGTTGGTATAAGAATTCTGAAAGTAGTTTCAGTAGTACTTAAAAATTAGAATTGAAGATTGGCCACATATTTAAGGAATGTTTTATTTCCTGATTAGTTTTTATGGCTCCAGAAGAAGTTGTTTTTCACATAATAGTTTGTCCCAACTATTCCATAAATACCAATAGGAAAACACCTATATATGTTGCCAGAAGAATTAGGAATGTGATAGGCTGTCTCTTCTAGTGTGGAACATAATTTTGCCTTGTAGCCAAGTGTGTGATGACTGCAACTAAGTACTTCCATCTCGCTTAGTCTCTATGTTAAATTACTTAGTATTTATAATTTCTAGTGCATGCATTTTAAAATCCAGGTGAGAAATGAGCCTCTGAGCTAACATAATACCAGACTGTAGGAAGTGACTCTTTCAATATTGTTTAAAACCTGTAGAGCAAATGCGAATGTTTACAATTTTACATCTTTGCAGTGCCTGTTCTGTGAACAGGAACTTTAGTTTCTAAATCTGCCAGTTTTACATCTTTCACTTTTAAAGAAAAAAAAAAGCGCGCTTTCCTTTAAATGATAGTCATTTATGCAACACTTAGCTTTTTAATACCCTGATGGCTTTCACAGGAAGGTACTTAGAGACTAAAAGTGTCATGAAAGTGATGCTCTTTCTTTGATGGAAGGAGTTCAGCTCTGTCACTTTTCAGTTCCTTATTTTTAGATCTGCACAGTGTCTACTGTCTTCCTTACTGACTTCAGAGTTAATGGTTCATATGTGGCTGATAAAAAGGGCTGAAATTTGAATTTTGGGGAATGAGTTATATTACTGAATATTCCATTACTAACCTCACAGCCTGGGTGATTTCCATAGAATGGAGAAAAACCTATCACATATACTAAGGGTCAGCAAAGCAAAAAAGTCACCATTTTGCTTTTGTACATTTAATTCAAATGTTCAGTCATGTATTTTTATGTCTTAATCATACTTATTTTTATGGCAGAAAAGTACAGAAGTTTTTTGTGAGATTATTTAAATCTGAAAAAGACAGAGGTTCCATAAAGCCCAAGGAAAAATATAGCAGATACTTGTTACTTGTGGCAAGATCCAGGTCATGTTGAATGGTATATTTGAAGAGTATATATCTGAGAAGGAGCAGCCAAAAGTAAATTTATGATGACAAATGCGAGAAGGGGGATGTTTTAACCCAAGACAGAGATAGGAAACTGTGTAGAAATATTTCTTTGGTATCTAGTACATGAATTAAGGCACGTCTGGAAAAAAGTTAAATTAGTAGATAAGCATAACTATTATAGACATCAGATCTTAAATATTTTATTTAAAGCACCAGGAATCAAAGTGTAGAAGTTCTGTAAATACATGAACCAAGCAATTTTCTTCTATTCAACAGGAAACTTTATGGAGAAACCTTGGTTTCATCATGCAGACATTTCAGCATTCAGCTTCCTTCCACATATCCCTGTTTTTAATGTTTTACAGATCTACTGCAGTTTTGTAATGCTCTGAGATCATAATTTGTGTTTTGTCTGGTAGGCTGAAACATTGTTAGTAAAATACTTGTTTTTGTAGTTGGCTTCCTACTGGTTGCTGTTTTATTATTCTCATTTTAATGCAGTCTGTCTTCACCAGTCGTTGGGTATGCTGTTAACTTTGGCTATAAACAAGGCCAACTACATAAAGTTACAATGGAATGTAAGTGTATGTGGTTTTGCTCTGAACAAGCAGTCTGCTTTATTCTACTGTTGTACTCTCAGTGTACTCTAAATCTAGGAGATCTTACTTGACTTCACTGTACCTTGGAGTTAAGTATTTTCCCTAACTCTGGACATGGTTCTTTCCAGATCAGCTTAGGAAGTTGTTAGGTTTGAAGATAAATCTTTCCCTTGCTTCCAGCCCCTTTTGTATTTGCATTTCTTTACAATGCAGTTAGTTTTGAGGTAGAGGATTTGTAGCTACAATTTGATCACCTGCAGATCAAATATTAACTTAAAATGTTTGCATTTCACTGTTACTTCATAGCAGTTGAGACATAAATATGTCTTGTGAAGCAGTTTGGCATTTGATATCTGTGTGCAATTTCACTGTCATAATTTGTGTTTAGCTTAATCTACCAGTACATACCATAAAAGGGGAATCCAATTTGTTTTGCTACAATTGTTTTCTGTTAAAAAGCCTATAACTTAAAATGAGGAGGTATTTGTAATAGCTTGATTTTTAGATGTAGACTTATATTAAAATTTTCAGCAATTGAATGTGTCTTTTAATGAAGTAGTATATTAACACTATTGATTTTATTTCTTTTACAGAAGGACAATTAAGACACATTAAAACTGGGGAGCCATTTGTTTTTAATTATCGTGAAGATTTGCATAGATGGAACCAAAAGCGCTATGAAGCTCTTGGAGAGGTACATAATTTGTGTGTGTGCATTTGTGTGTATATATGTCTATGCGTGTGTGTGTATATATATGTGTATGTCTATATATGTAGGTATATATGTGGACATACATGTATTTGTGTGTGTGTTCACATGCTGTGGGTTTGGTTTTGTTTCCATGTGGAAGTGATACTTTTGCATACATTAATAAAGTTTTAGTGAGGCTTCAGTCATTTAATGGAAGATATTTCAGGATTTACTGCATATTAATGCTCTAACAATAATTTCTATTGTTTGCTGTGTATCTTAGGGTGTGATTTAGATGACTGTTTGACTTTAGTATATTATCTTCCTATGTAAGTCAGAATATTACACAGTGCAGTGTTTTCTTCAACCTTAGTCACATCATGGATTACAAAGCTGCGACGTTTTACTTTTTGGCTGAAGATAAATGCATTGGTTAATTTGTTACGAGGAAATACCAGGAACCAATAAATGAAATAGAAATCTAAAGATGAATTGATTAAATATCTGTTGGTATATTATGTATTTGGGTGCTACTGGTACTTCCTATGCTGTTCAGCCCCCTGTAATTACCTGCTCACTCCTCACTGTGGGACAGGGAAAAGAATCAGAAGGGTAAAAGTGAAAAATTCACAGGTCAAGTTACAGTTTAATAGGTAAAGTAAAAGCTGTGCACACAAGCTGTGAACAGAATAAGAAATCAATTCATCCTTACATCAGCAGGCAGATGTATAGCCATCTGCAGGAAAGCAGGACTTGTTTGTGCATAATGGTGCCTTAGGAAGACAAGTGTCTTATCCATACAATCCTGGAATGGGTTTAGGTTGGAAGGGACCTTAAATGTTATCTTGTTCCAAGCCCCTGCCATAGACAGGACACCCTCTTCTACATGAGGTTACTTGAAGCCCTGACCTTACTGAAGGCTGACAGTCATGGGGGGTATCCCCAGCTTCTCTGTGCATAGTCTTTCAGTGCCTCACCACCCTCACAGTCAAGAATTTCTTCCTAACATCAAATGTAAACCTGTTTGCTTTTGCTAGGTTTGAAGCAAAAACCTAGCAAAACCTTGCCGTCTGTCCCATCACTCCATGTTCTTTTCAGTAGTACTCTCCAGCTCTCTTGTAGCCCCTTTACTGGAAGGTGCTGTAATGTCTCCCTGGAGCCTTCTCTTCTCCGGGTTGAACTACCCAAACTCACTCAGCCTGCATTCATAGAAGAGGTGCTTCAGCTCTCTGGGAGTGCTCCATGGTTGCTTGCTCAGCTACTGTTTCATTTCATTCTGCGCTCTCCCTCTGAATGTGCTATGGCTGCCCAGCTGTTTGTCCTGCCAGAGCTTTGTTACCAGGGATTGATGAAGGTTGCTTTTTACCACCTTCTCCTCATTCCTGCAAAAACTGTGACAGGGAGTAGACAGTGGGTAGGGCTACTACAGGTGCTTCTCACATCTTTTCATTTTGTATACTTTTCCAGAAAAAAGGGATAGTTCTATCAGTAGATATAATTCTGCTGTGTCTACATTATGCAAGTTACCTGATACACATTTCTTCTGAGAGGAAATATTATTGCATGGCCCATGTGTGTGGACTTTGTGTGTCTCTACATTGTTCAAGTATTCCCATTTTCCAAATAAGTGAGTTGGACAAGACAGAACTCTAAAGATCAATATGGAGTTCCTGTGCCAC
The DNA here is from genome assembly GCF_001522545.3 of Parus major. Lineage (NCBI taxonomy): Eukaryota > Metazoa > Chordata > Aves > Passeriformes > Paridae > Parus > Parus major. Next base: position 60,715,873 of record NC_031799.1, on the reverse strand, counting down.
CACACTTTCCTATGCATATTTGGAAATACGAGGTAAATTTCACATTCTTTGCATCTGAAAAGTGTGTGAAAATAGCTTCAACCCACAGTAGTATGAACAAGTTCTTGGGATGTTTTTGGTGTACTTGTTCCAGGAGTGGGGAATCACATATGTGTGATCTGTGTTGCGCATTTTGCCTTAGTTATAGTCATTCTCCATGTTCAAGTTTGAATGATCTTTGAAAATACATTTAACTTATATTGGTAGGTGAAAGGCAAAGAAAGCTTAAGGTCAGGTATCTGATAGAGAATTGTTCTAAGTTGTCTGTTGTGTGTTTTTAGAGGAAAAAAAAGCTCATCTGTGTTTCAGTCTATTTCTGCTAGATGCTCAGTTCCACATAGTTGTTCCAACAAGCCACAAGTTTATAGATGTTCCATTGTCTGATTTTGATGTAGTTATTTGGGAACACAGGACATGCTAATCCTTGGCATTTATTCACATAACTAAAATCTCGTTTTGTGCCATAAATTAGTGAGTGTAAACATTGAATAATACTGGAGTGGTGTATCATTCTCTAGTTAGTTGTTTTGTAGTCAAAGGAGAGGCTATGTTTAGCAAACTGTGGTAGCTTAAGAAGCAGTCACTCAAATGTTTTGTAAAGTAATGTAGTAAAGTCTGGCCTTAGGGCTTTGCTTTGAAACATCATCCTTTGGTTGTAGTTCTTTAATGTGCATTTAGGGTTCAGGTATGTAGCTGGTCATCCAGTGAGATGATGAAGTAGCTATACTTGTATAACTGAACAAAATAGTTTTATGTATTCAGTGTTTCCATTGTTAGCTCAGTCATTGCATGCTGCTTTTCTAATTTTTAAAGTATATATACATTCTGCACCAGACAACATTTTTTACTGTGCACATATATATATGTTGTGGGATGTTTTCAATATGCTTTACTGATTTTAAGAAGTGAATGTACTCCCTGGCATTATGGTACCAGCATCATTCTCTCTTTCTTGGAGCATTAATAAATTTCAGTTTGGTTATCCATGGCTTTTTTTGCAAATAAGAAGTCATGAATACGCTATGATGTTCTGCAATTTTTCTGATCGTGTGGAAATTGATTCTTCCAGTGTCAAAATGGTTTGCCTACATCTCTTCTCCTTACATCTCTTTATTCTTCATTCACTGATCAGGTATTTCAGGCACACAATTTTTTTCTGCTGCCTTTTGATATGTGTTGTTAATTGACAATTTAGTGAACTGTTCAGAATTTTGTGATTCTGGATCAGTCATTGCTATTGTGGCATTGAATTTTATAGAGAGCCTCTCCATTTGCTTTTTAAAAATTAAAATGGCAACAGAAGTGCATAGAACGTAGTGTTGCAGCTGCTTCGAGCTGACAATTAATCCATGTGGCAAGTTTGAATTATGATTGAGAAAAATTTTGTGGCAACAGTTTAGTTGTTGCAGACATATCATTCCATTTCAAGGTCTCATTTTAAATTTTTTTTCAAGCTTTGAGTTACAGAGATTTGGATTCAAGATTAAACTCCAGATTAGACTCACATGATATGTGTCTCCTTTTTAGTGGATGTGTGTGCTTATTATTTTTATTGCACTTGCAATTGACATTATGACTACTGAAACTGCCAACAGTCCGCTTCAGACCCTGCCTTATCATTACATTGAAATTAGCTGGAATTACAAAGAAAGTACTACTAATATCTGTTACTGGGACTTTACCTTTGATTTTGTCAGTTGCACTGGTTGTATTGATAATGAGATTTGTGTATGAAAAAGTGTATATTGATTTTCTCCTTCCATATTCATGTAGTATCCAGAGTATTCCCAGAATACAGATCAGAAGACAGATACTGTCTGTTGCTTTGCATATAACTTACAACCTAAAGTCAGGTATAATTTGTTGATTACTTGGAGGCCATTGAACACTGGCATTAATATTTTTGGGAATGCCATCACTGATGAAAAGACTTCTACTTGTACTGACAGTTTGCTTCTCTACCAATGTCTTGCAAAATTCAAAGAGGATTTGCAAATAAGCTGATTATTATGTGGACCATGACATAAATGTCTTTGCTGTGATCCTTCTAGTTAATGCCATGTCTTGTAATTGCAGCCTATCTGAACTGCAGAAGTCTGTAGGCAGGTAGCAAAAGAACTTAGATTTCTTTTTACAGTCATCATAGTATAATATTTTGTATTTATGTAGAACATATATGTAAAGCAAAGAAATATAATATTTAAATCAGAAATTCCTGGTTTCATGTGTGATAAGATGCAGTTTATTTATGTCATCAGAGAAGTCTTATTCCACTTTAAACTGCTTTAAAGTATGTTTACAGTGTTAGGTCCAGCTCATCATAAAGTAGATTGCCATCAAGGTTAATATTCGGGTAGTGTGAGTGGGATAAAGTATGTAGAATTATGACCTTGACAACCCATCATTAAGATGGCTAAGTAGTAAAATTGGATTTTTTTCCAGATCTCCTTTAAGTTAAAGAACAGCTTGGTCTCAACAAGATATAAAAAATAAGCGTTCACCTGCTACTAATTTCCTCCTTGGTTGCAAAGATCATTATTTGTTTTGATGACTGAGAGGCTATTTACATAGCACAGATGAAAGCATAGAGCAGCAGAAGAGGACATGTAAGTTAATGAAGAAGGAAGCATTAAGTAGTCTGCATTTGAAAGGGTAGCTTCTTGCATGAATAACCCAAAATCTGATGATAGGCTGCACGTGCACCTGATAGTACTTAAGGTCCAATCTTGCAGCCAAAGCTCATGTGAATAAACTCAATAGGTCTGATCTTGTGAATAAGGGCTGCAGGATCAAGTTTCAAATAAAATGTGCAGATGATTAGTAGAAATCCTTACACTCTTAGTTTCAGTTTCTTTGCAGTTTATCGTTGAACATTCCCGATTTTCTCTGGCTAGCATTGCTTTAATATAATATAAAATAGATGCTGCACACCGTGAATCAAGAACATTTTTTTGTGTATCATGACTTCTTATAACATATTTACTGTTGGTTATTCAGTGATTGGAAAAATTCTTCTTATTGAGTCAATGAAATAAATTTGTAGTGATGTAATGTATCACTGGATTAATGAACATTTGCCTTTATGGAATGCCTGCTTGGCTTGGGCTGTTGAAAAGGTTTTCCTGTTCAGAGATGAGGTGCCATATACTTAACAGGTGTCTGTGGAGCCTATGTGAATCTTTTCAGTGTCTTGTATTACAGTCAAATGAGGGTGAACTTCCATGGAGGGAGCAAAAGTGCGCACTAAAACTCTAAGTCCTTTTTCATCAGGAGAGTGAAAGCATTTAATTCAAATATCTCTCACATCCTTATTTCTAGAAGTGGTTAATTTCTGCTTTGTGTGATCTCCCTTGATAGTGCTATTTCTCTTTAAGTTATGCCCTGTTTTGGTGGTTTAGGAGTGGTACTCACCAGTTCAGTGCTTCCACTGAGGCACTCCAATCAGTGTGCTGCTTCCTTCCTACCCCATCCCTCACTTCCTTCCCCTGATAGGATGGAGAGGAGAATTGAGGGCAAAAAAAGTCAAGATTATGGGTTGAGATAAGAAAAATTTGCTGGAAACAGCAATGAGATAGAAAACTAACAGAAACAGCAGAAATATTAATAGTAAGAGTGTACAAAAGCAAGAGTGATTTTCGTGCGAAAAGCTCCCCATGGATGTCTGACCCGTACAGCCAGAGTCCCTTGCCCCAGAAGTGAACCCTTCCCTAACTGGAAAATAACAGGGAGGTACAGAATAACCTCTGGGTCCTAGCAATGCCCCCACTCTGGCTACTGTGGAAATGAACCCTCTCCTGGCCAGAATCAGGACACCTATCTGACCCATCCACCACTAATGAACATTGTAGAAGGCTTTTTGTTTCAGCAAAATTTTACAGTGGAGTCAATGCCACAAAAATACTAGAATTGCGCCCTTCCTTGAGGTACACATCACATTTCCCCATCCATCTGAATTACCCATGAAATGCACTCAAGTCCTTAAACAAAAACAATCCCACTGATGGGTTTGATGCTGCTCCACTTTGTTGGAGGCAGGACTAATCCAAACTGTCGCCTCTAATGGAGTCCTCATATGCACAGTGGTAACTCTGTCCCTACTGTGGTACGTGGAGGTTTTGATTGGGCAGGGCCAGCTAGACTGGATTCTGTAGTGTTAGCTAACTAGGTAGTCTATAAATAAATGGAGATCCCAGTGTTTGAAGGTCCCACCACTCATTGCTTTCAATGTGGTTTTAACAATCCATTGTTTCATTCATTTTTCCCAGAGGCTGGTGTGTGACAGGGAATAAGATATCTACTCAGTACCTTGCTCTCTGGCCCTGGTGTCCATGTGGCTATTTTTGAAAGCAATCCCATTGTAGTGATGCCTTTTTCCTGGTCTTAAAAAACTGAGAGCCAGACACAATTAAGGAATAAGGGGTTTTACTTCAGTGTTTAATAAGGATCCTTATTGGTGCACCACTTTGTCAAAGAGGGATGTGCTGCAATGCACAGACACAATAGATTGCCTGTACAATTTATAGACCTTACAAATTAGCATATCTAACAAAGATGCCCCAATGGGATGCCTGGATGAATGGCCTGATATTTCCCTATTTGAGGAATTCCCCCCTGGATGGACCAAATCTCTAGTTTACAGGGTATGTTCTAGAGAAGACCTTGTTTTCCCAAGATATCATATGGTTTTCCAGCCTCCTACTATAAGGCTTCTAGGATCTTTGGTCTCCTGGCCTAAAAGAATATTAGGGCTATGCTAAGTTATTTGACTTAAGGAATTATAAGTACGCATGCCAAGAATACTGAGGATACATAAAAGTTGCATAAAAGGTATATAAAAGAAAAAGAAAAAAATCATCTTGGCATCAGTACAGCTCTATTTTTTTCTGGGGTGCCATGTTGTCACAGGACTTGCTTTTCGAAGCTCAAGATGGTGTTCCAGGCAGTGGTGTGAGGCACAGGGTACATGTCCATGCCTCCAGCAGTTCTTTATACCTCTATCAGCACTCAGAGCCTGCCTTGGTGGGTTTGCATGAGTGCAATGTAATTAACCTGCCAAATCTCCCTCAATATGTGTTTTGACCATCGTTCACCACACCACAGGGGCTGTACCTGCTAGTCCTGCTTAATCACAGTGCATGTTTCAGTTATGGATCACCTGGGAATATTGTCCATCACTAAATCCACCCCATAGTTAAGCCACAAGCCCATTTGTGTTGTTACATTTCTTCCCTGATGGCCTGAGGCATCATGGGCCCACTCACCAGCAATAATTCACCCTTATGCTGCCATTCAGATCCACCTGAGACAGTTTAATCTTGGCAGCCAATCCACCTGTCCATTATTGGAATGCTTTTCAGTAGCCCCACTCCTGGGTATGTGTTGTACATCTACTCCAAATGCTTTTACAGGCAGCTTCTCAACTTGGGTGGTGATGCCTCACCACAGTTCAGCAGCCCAGATGGGTTCACCTCTGTTCACCCATTAGTTGGTCTTTTTCCATTGGCTCAGCCACCCCCACAGTGCATTTACTGTCATCCACAAGCCAATAGAGGTAGAGCACTGGCCATTTTTCTCATTCAGTGATATCTAAAGCCAGCTGGATGGCTTTCAGCTCTGCAACCTGACTTTGATGCAACTTGTCCCTCCATAGCTCCTGGGACTCTCCATGTAGGACTCTGTACAGCTGCTTTCTGTTTTCAGTGTAGCCCAACCATACAGCAGGAGCCGTCAGTGAAGTGACCATATTGCTTTTCATTTAATTTCACAAGGTGTGGCCTTGTCAGCATGTGGAACTTCCTCCTTCTATTCTTCTGATGATAATCTACATTTTTTTGCCTTTGGGCTAATTCATGAGGAATTACAAGATCCCTGAGCAGCTGGTGTTTGCTGCTCAAGTTTTCCATGTGATCAGAGTGATCCAATTACTCGATATAATATCAGTGGCATGATGTGTGGAAAGGACTTTTCCTTTGAGCATCTCCCCAGCACTGGCAATCAGGGTAACAGCAGGAGCTGTGATTTGGTGCCCATCACTTTGGAAGCAGTTCAAACTCCTTCATAAGATGCCAGGATCTTTTTCAGTAGTGGTGTAGTGGGCCTCAGATCCTTTGTATCCCTGACTGTAGAACCCCAGGGTTCATCCTTCTAGTCTCCTCAGGTACTTTTCCACGGACTCCAGGAAGGACCATTCTTCCTGGCTGCATTGTAGACCACATTTTTCACATCCTCACCTCTTCTGACTGACTCCTGTGCTACTGCATCAACAATCTCTTGTTTGATTTGTTCAAAAGCTTGTAATTCAGGACACCACTTAAAATCATCCTTCCTCCAGGTCACATGATAGAGATGATTTACAATCTGACTGTAATCTGGAATCCTCCAAAAACCAACAGCACCTAAGAATGTATGTGTTTCCTTGCTACTTGGTTGACCATGTCCATTGAAATGCAATGATGTCTATCTTGCCATTTTACTCCCAAAAAATGAATTTCCCAGACAGGTCCCTTGACCTTACCTTGTTTCACAAGCAAAAACAGCTTTCAGAATTAATTGGATTATGTTCTCCTCTTTCTTATGAACTTTCTCTGCTATATTCTCCCATGTGATGATGTCATCAATGTAAGTGTTCTGGAGCCTCACCCTTTTCCAGTGCAGTCAGGATTAGACCAAGGCAAATAGTGTGCCTGGGTTTACACCTTTTCACCCCTTGCACAACCAGTTCCAGGTGTACTTAGTACCCTTCTAGGTGACAGCAAACTGTGGCCTACTCTCAGGCATGGAGAAGAGCACACTTGCAATGTCAGTGGTGGCAGCACTTTGCTGGCCTGGACTCCAGTCCTTACTGAAGTTCCAGCATGTCTGGCACAGCAGTGCTTGGTGGAGTGACTTCCTTCAGCCCATGATAGTCACCACTGGACTTGCACACTGTCCATGTGGGACTACTAAACCGTGAGTGAGCCTTGCTGGCCACTCCCAGGCTGTCCAGGACCCATCTCATGGCTGGGGTTCAGAGTCCTGGCTGGTGGTGTTATCGATGGTGCGCTGCTGTGGTAGTGCTTGGTACCTGTTGCTCTTCAGCCCACAGCAGAAGGATCCTCTGAGAGAACAGGCAAGGTATTCAGCTATTTAATTTCCTCTGTCTCCATAGCTGCTCTCCCAAAAGCCCACCAATGGCCTTTTGGAGTCCTTGAAATACCCTCTGTTATAACCTGCCCCGATGGTGAAGGTAATTCAGCTTCTTGCTAATAGACCCCATGGAACAGATTTGAATGAAATGACACTGTGTTATCAGTGTTTGTAAGTATATATTAGTAGGTTTTATTTTAGAACAGTATTGTTGTAATAGAAAACAGATATTTGGCTGATTTAGATCTTGGTTTAAGATAATTTAAGAGAGACACTCTAAAATGAGTTAGCTCCCCTTAATTTAACCAGTAAGGAGAAATTAATATAAGTAGATATAAGTGAAAAAAATATAACAGTTTACTGAAGAAATTGAATAGTGACAGGCAAAAAATAACAGAGCTTTTTTTGGTGGCTTTTGGGTTTTTTGTGGTTTTTTTTGGTGTTTTTTTAATATAGAATAATAGCAGTAGTATTAATGAAAAAAGTGTACAAAAGAGAGTGATTTACATGTAAAATGCTCACTGTGGAGCCCAACCTGACCTCATGGCAGCCATGGTTCCCCAATAAGAAGAGACCCCTTCTCCCTGCAGGAGGGTCCCCTCCCACTGGCCTAGCAATGATGTGAGGTAGTACAGAATAACCTCTGGGTCCAGCCATGCCTTCTCTGGGCTACTGCAAAATTAACTGTCCTGGCCAGACCAGGACACCCATCTACTAATGAATATTGCAGAAGGTCTTTTGCTTTAGCAACATTTTTGAGTGTAATCAATGTCACAAAAAAAATTAGAGTTGCAGTGTTTGGACAAAAATATAAAGATAGGCTGAAGAGAAAGATTAGCCAGGATCTTTAAAATATCTTACTATCTCATATCTTACTACACGTGAATGTATGTGGAACAGAGAATCTTGAATCTACCAGTTCAAGGAAGAGCCTAAATGAGCCTTACCACTTTATGGACAGCAAGGGCAATTATAAATGCAGTACCTTTGGAATCCATGCCCTATATGCTGTAGGGTTTTTTCATACTGGTTTGATTTTTTGTAATTTTTGCTAGGTAAGTGTGAAATAGAAAAGTGGCAAAGAAGACTTTAAACAATTAGGTAATTCCACTAAAATTGGGGCATGGTACCGAATTTCTCTCTAATAGTAGTTCCTAAGCTCTTAAGTAATAAATTTCTAGAAAGTTCTAGTCCTTTTACTTTCCCATTTTTGAAGCAATGTTTTTGATTATAGTGAAAGCTATTAGAGGCAGCTGAAAAATATTTAAATTATATATGTGTACAGTCTTAGTAATTTTATGAAGATCTGAGCTTTTAAGTGTGTTAATTTTCAGCATTTCTTTTTTCTGAGTGAACTAAATGGACAGCTAGGATTCAGGACTACTTAACAGTACCTACGGAAATTTAAATATGAATCTTCATTACATGCAGTATATTCATTTGCATATGCTAAATCAGCTTTCAAAATCTGGTGTTTGTGAAGACTTTTTAGTGGAATGATTATGTCAGATGTGCTTCAGTGAACTCTTCTAGTTTGCAGGCAGCAATTGGCAGTACGTTGGTTCATCAGAGTAACGACAGTTTTCGAAAGGTTCAGAGATAGTTTTATAATTATTGTTAGCATGATTCTTGAAAGAAATGATGAGCATCTCATAAACCCAGATGGGAGTTTGTTACATTGTTGATAAATGTGTTTTACATTTTTAAATTGATAAACAGTGAAAAGCAGAAAAGATACAATAAGGCAGATGGTTGTTTATAAAGCACTTGTAAGTTGCTGCAATTCAAAGAATGGTACTAATTGTTAAAAAGAAGACAAAAATTGGAATAGGGTGAGTGTTTCAATGAGTTCATCATGAGCTTTTTAAATATAAAACCTTCAGCAGCTTTAGTTGAATTAGAACCATGCTTGCCATTCTGGGTTTACATGCAAAACTTTAGGCTCTCAATTCTTAATAAACTTTTGTACCAGCCAGTTTCATGCAGCTGAAATTAAAGCTACAGCTAATCTACCTGTATGTAGCTATTTCTTTCTTTTTCTTTTTTTTTTGTGGTTTTGAAAAAACCCAAAATTTATTGCACAGCAGAATGAAGTTGAATTATCATTTGGCTTAATAATAGTTTATATTTAAAAAGAAATGAGCACAGTATCAAACTCTGAAATCAGCAGAGATTGTACAGCAAGGAAGTAAAATGGTAGCTAGTTGACTTGTTTTCTGTTCAAGGAGTGGTGAAGAAAATAGTTTTTTGACAACTATATGACCAGAATAAAGATATATTTTAAGTAGTGCTTAGGCAGAACACAAAACAGTATGTGTGAGGAAAAGAATTGTTGCACCTTTCTCTTGTGAATGTTTAGGTCATGTTTCCATTAGTGATCTTAAAATTTTCCATGAAAGACAAAGTATTTTCCTACTTTTTCAGCATGAGTTTTTGAAAAACATATATGTAGATTTGCTGCTTTCATCAAACAGCTTTTCTAAAATATGTTTATTTTCAGTTGCAGAACTCCTGAAGAGCCTGTTCTCTTTCACAAGGCTGAAAGCTTGCATGATAGAGACTTCTATGCTTTCTGTATTTTTCAACAAGATACCTATAAATTTCATTTTTCTGGGAATATTTTTATTAACATTTAGGAGAGCAGTGATATTGTCAGTAAAGCTGTATCAATTGTGTCAGTCCTTATTGTAAATAATTTGTTAAGTTGCAAAGTTACAAAAATTTAACTCTGTGAAGTCTGGAAGCTCTTCATGTGCAGCTGTCTTCTTTCCATTTCTGGTACCAGGTAGCTGTGCTTCCTACATGCTGTCAGGTTTTGACCTTAGCCTTAATTATTGGAAAAGTAGTTTCAAATTCCTGCTGTGAGTGAAGTAAACATTTAAGAAGGCCTTACAACTGGACATCTCAATACCTAGCTCTAAAATTTTACAGGGAGTTTATAGGTTTGGTCAGGACTAGTGTTCTTATGCAGCTTTCAGTATGTGTCCTTTAGAACAGTGGTTTCTAACCTGAGGGTAAGCACACAAAGGAAAGCAGCTAGGAAAGCAAACGCATGACTAATTAGAGATCCATCTCTTTACTAGAAAAATTATAAAGATCTGCACACTTTAGGTTCAAAAATACAGGTCTTTAAGAAATCAGAATAAGCTCATCCTTCAGTGAGAGCTTGTTTCATTTAAAGTGTATCCACTTTAAATATCAAAGCCATGCTTCTTTTAGGTGCTTCTGTTGGTATGGACCCTGCCTCCTATTCCCAGATTCCTCTGCTATTCAAGTTCAGTGGGACAAACCTGGTTGTGCATACAGATCAGGGAATAAGAGGCTGGGAAGCAGTGCTGAGGAAAGGGACTTGGGTTTTTTGTTATTGCCATGCTCCATATCTGTTAACAATGTGCCCTGGCAGCTGGGGGCATCAGGCCCGGCAGTGCCAACCAGAGGGAGGGGATTGTCCTGCTCTGCTCTGCATTGGGGTGGTCACACTTTGAGTATTATATGCTCTTTTGGGCACTGTAATATCTAAAAGACATTAAGCTATTGGCAAGCCAAAGGAAGGCCATGAGGATGGTGAAGGATCTGGAGGAGAAGCCTTATGAGAAGTGGTTGAGATCACTTGATTTGTCTGGCCTGGAGGAGACTAAGGGAAGACCTTGTCATGTCCTCAACATCCTCACAGGGAGAAGCAGAGGGGCAAGAATTGACCTCTTCATTCTTTGCCAGTGATGGGACACAAGGAAACAACATGAAGCTGTGTTGAGGAAGGTTCAGGTTAAAGATGAGGAAAAATTGCTTCACCCGGAGGTGGTTGGACACTTGAACAGGCTCCCAGGGAAATGGTCACAGCACCAAGGCAGTCCAAGTTCAAGAAGCATTTGGACAAAACTCTTGGGTACATGGTGTGAATCTTTGGGCTGTGCAGTGCAGGAATGGGACCTAGACTTGATCCTCATGGATCCTTTCCAACTCAGCTTATTCTGTGAGTCTATGAAGGTTTCAGTTTCAAAGTGCATACTGCCTTCTACCAACTGATTTTTCAAGACATGTGTCATGATGCACTTGAAAGTATCCTGATAATATGTATACTGCTACTCAATTCTATCATGTTTAGCAAAAGTGCACCTTAAGAGGTGTGCCATGAAATCAGTTTATAGCAGTACAAAAGGAAACAGCTTGTTTGATAATGTGAGCTTATACTCAGAGTTATCAGCCAGGAGCAGAGCACTTGTTTAACCTGAATTTTGATCTACTATATATCTATATACTATGTCTACTATAGAGGTGTCACACCTCTTCTTCCTGAAGTATTTTTTGAATTTCAGGGACCACTGGATGCTACTTTTCTAGGACTACATAAGGATTAAACATGAAGTAAAAGGTCTGATAAATTCTTGCAGATATCAGCATAGTTCAGTACTCTTGGTCACAGTAGTTTACTATACAAAAAATTCTTGCAGATGTATATGGCTGTGGGTAAATAAAATTCAAATAATCTTCACAGTAGGTAAGTTGAATTCAGTTTCTGGAAGTTATCAAGGTACATACTGAGTTGCAAGTGCATGGCTTCAGGTTTTCTCAGTTTGCCATCATCAGTAAGCTAAAACTGCAAATTAATAAAGTACATGATGAATATTTCTTTCTGGAACAAATCTTCCTTTATACACATACTATATGACTGGGTAATTGCAAAGTAAATCTGTAAGATGATATTCAGTTATCTTGCTGTAAGACAAATATAATGTCAGTTCACAGTTGGCCTAAGAATTAAAATATATTTTTCTTCAGCTGTCTTCTAATAAGTTACTCTTTGGTGAAATGCTCAGTGTATTCTAGTTTCAGTTTCTTGGGCTTACCTTTCCATGTTCACAGGAAACCAACTGAGGATATTGTCAGATAGACTAGAAAGTGGAATTTATTTGGCTGCAATATTAAAGGAACTATTAGTAATTTTTGACATAAAATAGCCTGTAACCCTAGAAATAAAATAGGTAATATGAATACAAATTAAGTAAATCATAAGGAGACCAGGAGTGGAAAGTGAGGGTTGATGCACATTTTTAGTGCCATTTAATATTTTGTTGGACAGGCTACATTCAGTAACAGAAAAGATCCTAACTTAGATCATAGTAACATATTTTTTTTTGGGATGATCTGCAATATTCAGGATTGCAGATGCTCTGATCCTTCATTACAAGTCATAATTTTAAGAATACTGTATTGGGAAAATAAGGCACATTAGCCAGCAGCAGAAATAGGAGAAGCCATAATACTCACTTCTCTACCCAGCAAAAACAAAATTGTTCGGCTGACTATTAAAAGGAGCATTCAGTCGAGCAAGGGTGATCTCCAGGCCATTAGCAGGCGATTTAGAAGAGGCTCTAGGATGTGATGTGAACAGGAGTGGACAAATGGGCATGGCATGTCACTGAGGGCGTGGCACAGCAGTTTGCCGGCAGTTCCTACAGGCATCAGTAGTAGCACGAAGGGTGCAGCCTTGCTTTTGGGTGGTGAGTTGTGTCTTTTGGCTGTTTGTGGGATGCTTATTCTTTTTCCAGGCAATGGTTTACAAATGGTCAAAAGCCATTGCTGCTGCTGCCAGCGAAAGTGTGCTAAGCCAAACAGAGCCCCACAGGAAGGACACAGCTCTCCAGACCCCTGTCTGCAGGGAGTGTCTGAGCCTGAGGGAATACCAGAGGACAGTGCAAAAGGCACCTGTGTGTGGTGTGAGCAGGTGAATGATCTACTCTGTCTGGTGGCAGGGCTTAAGCAAGAAGTGGAAAGGCTAAGGAGTCATAGGGAGAGCAAAAGAGAAATGGGCTGGTGGAGCTACAGCCTTGCAACCCTGAGAGGAGCTCGGCAGGAGTCAGGAGTCAGAGGAGCCCTGTTCCTTTTACCATCAGGCAGCAGGAGGACACCTAGCAGATGGGGAGAATGGAAATGGGTACCTACTTGGAGAGGTAGCAAAATTCCCTCCGGACCCCCATCACCTTCCCGAGTGCCCTTACAGAATAAGCACGAGGCCCTGGGTCCAGAGGCTCAGGCAGATGACAGTAAACAAAAAAAATCTGTCTGGAGAGTCTCCCAGGTGCACTTGTCTGTCAGATGGATCACAACCTCAGGAAATTAAGAATAAAAGAAGGGTAGCTGTAGTAGGTCGCTCCCTTCTGAGGGGAACTGAGGGCCCTGTATGTCAACAAGACCCATCCCACAGGGAAGTCTGCTGCCCTCCTGGGGCCCAGGTATGGGATCTCAGCCCCCTGATTATTACCCACTACTGCTTGTCCAGATTGGCAGTGATGATGTTGACACAAAGGGTACAGGGTCACTAAAAAGGACATCAGGGCTCTGGGTTGGTTGGTTGGTTGGTGGGGCAGGAGCACAGGTGTGGCTCTGTTAGTTCCTTCAGGAGCAGGGATGAATGATAAAAGGAATAGGAAAACCCACATTACCAATGAGTAGCTTAAGGGCTGGTTCCATCAAAGGAATTTTGGTTTTTCTACCATGGGCAATTTTTACAGCACCAGGCCTGCTTGAGTCAGATGGGCTCCACCTGTCTAACAAGGGCAAAAGGATTCCAGCCCATGAGTTGGCAGGGCTGGTTGAGAAGGCTTTGAACCAGGTGTGAAGGGGGAAGGGGATGAAACCAGGCACTCCAGAGATGAGCCCAAGGGTGGTAAGCCGAAGTCAGGGGTGAAATCAGCAGCCCAGCTGAAGTGCACGTACACTGATGCACACAGTGACAAGGAGCAGCAGGAAGCCATGGCACAGCAGGAAAACGATGACATTTTCACCATCACAGAAATGTGGAGGGATGACTTGCAGGACTGGAGCACTGCACTGGACAGCTACAAGCTCTTCACAAGAGACTGGAGAGGGAGAAGACTTGGAGGGATGGCTGTATATGTCAGGGAAGCTCTGGACCATGGAACTTGAGATTAATGACAAGATCAAGTGCCATGGGTAAGAATCAGGGAAAGGCCTACAAGGCTGACATCCTGGTGGGAGTCTCTTATGGGAGTCCTCATCCAACCAGGATGAGGAGATTATTGTATAAGCAGCTGGAGGATGTTTCAAGATGACCAGCTCTTGCTCTTGTAGGAGATTTAACCTGCCAGACATCTGCTGGGAGCTCAACACTGTGGAAAAGAGACAGTCTAGGAGGTTCTTGGAGTGTATGGAGGGGAGCTTCTTGTCACAGCTGGTGACTGAGCCTGACAGAGGTGGGGCTGTGCTAGACCTGCTGTTTGCAAATGGAGAGGAGCTGGTGGGAGACATGGTGGTCAGAATGCCCATCTTGGGCACAGCAACCACAAAATGATAAAAGTTTTCGATTCTTGGTGGAGTAAGGAGGACCCTCAACAAAATTTCTATCCTGTTATTTCCAGAGGATGGACTTTGTCCTGTTCATGGGACTTATGCAGAAAGTTCCCTGGGAAACAGTCCTTAAAATCAAAGTGGTCCAGGAAGGTGGGCATATTTTAAAAAATGAATCCCTATGTGTCAAAAGAGATGCCAGTAGGGAAGAAGACTGGCCTAGCTGAGCAAGGAGCTTTCACAGAAACGCAGGGGAATAAAAAAGAGTGTTGAAAAAGGATGGGCAACTCGGGAAGTGTTCAAGGATGTTGTTAGGTCATGCAGAAAGAAAATCAGAGAGGCAGAAGCTCAGTTAGAAGTTAATCTGGCCACTTCTATAAAGGATAATAAATGTTTTTATAAATACAGTAATAAAAAAAGGACCAAAGAAGAAACCTCCATTCTTTATTGAATGCTAGGGGGTGAAAGTAGTCACCAAAGATGAGGAAAAGGCCTGTGTTACTTCATGCTTTCGTTTCAGTCTTCAACTGTAAAACTGGGTATCCTCAGGACAACTGACCTGCTGAGCTGGTAGACAGGGACAGGGAGCAGAGTGGATGCCCTGTCATCCAGGAGGAGGTAGGTAGTGACCAGCTGTGCCACTTAGATGTTCACAAGTCTATGGGAGGATGTGGATGCCTTAAGGTTTTAGCGTGAGCAGAAGTCCTATGAGGAGCTTCTGAAGGAGCTGGGATTATTAAGCCTGGAGGAAGATGGGTCCTTTTCAGCTAAAATTAAGTGAGTCCTGTTTATTTTGACCCCCTAGTGTTCTGGAGCACAGAGGCAAAATGATGAAGACATCTTGCTATGAAATGGTGCTATATAGCGTTCTGCTCTGGATTTACATAAAATTAATCAGTCTATCAATAAATATTTTCTGGTCATTTTTGCTGAGCAATGAAAGGTGGCAGAATTAGATGATGCATGACACATCACTAGCTTTTTTATCTGTGAGTACAAAAGCTGGTGTGCTGTAATTATGTTATCTGATATGTCAGTTGGTTTTGGTATGGATTTTTAACCTTTAGAAACATAGCACTGCCTCACCATCTAAACAATGTTTTTTTCCATAACAGTTGGAATAATCAAAACTGGTCTTTCTTCCAGATTCCTTTTCATAACTCATTTCTACTATAATATTTAGAGGTAAGATTGTTGTAGCTATATAGATAGGATTGTAATATCAAATTGTATTCATAATCTTCAGTTATATTTTTTCCACCGTTAAACCTTTGAGCTTTCTTTAGTTTCCTGCTTTCTTTTGCAAACTTTTAATAATTGTGTTTCTTGTCTCAGCTTGGGACAAGGGTCTTGCTTTCTGCTGATGTTTAATTGCTTGTAGAGCAAGGTCCTTGATTGAATCATCTGCTTAGTATTGATATATATATATGCATACATATGTATATTTTAAGAAAACCTGAGAATTTTGATAAGATTGACTTTTTAATTATGCCATTAATAAAGCCAAATAATTGTCAAGTGGTTTCTAAAATTAGAGATGCTTCTCTTTAAAAGGGAAAAAAAAAAGGAAAACAAAAAATAAACCAACAGGTGTCAGCAAAGACCATGTAACGAAACATTGGGTCAAATCACATCAACAGTATGTGCTGCATTCATGACAAATCCCTGTTGTCTTTCATTTAGTTCTCTCAAAGGACCTTGGGATCCTAATTGTGATCAGTCAACTCTAAATACAGAATATCACAGCTATGTATGAAGGTTGAATTAAATTGCTTTCAGTAGAAAATGCAAGAAACTACATAGAGATAATGTCAGTTCCATCTCAATGAGTTGTTCTCCCACACTATAATCCAAGTGAGGTCTTTGTGGATTTTTAAAATGCTACTGATTTTATTTCTCTCTCTGATTTTTTAATCCTTTTTTTGCCTGCAATGAACTGAGGCTTTAGAAAGTCCATTCAGTTTTTAGGATCTTTTGTTCTAGAATCATGATGGTGAGGGATTTTGGGTTTTTCTGTTTGTAAGTCTATCCAAGAGCAGTATGTCTAAAAGTTCGTTGCATCTCTCATTAGTACGTATTGGCTGGTTTGTCACCTCAGGGTGAAAATAAAGCTCATTCAGCCAAGGCTGTGACAGCCACAGTAGCAATCCTCAGGTCAGTCCCACCACTTGAGATTTGCTGTAGGGCAGTCAGTTGGAGTTCTTTTTGCTTTTGTTTCACTGAACATTATTGCTCTTACAGTGTGAAGAGGAAAACATTGTGGGTAGACTACTGTATTTTATAGGGATTGTTCCCCTCATCTTGTGCTTATTTTCTCTTCTTGCACTGAAGTGCCTATTACCAATTAGGAGACAAATTTTATAAAATAACAAAATCTATTACTTGTCATGAGATTGATTCTAGTGTTTTATAGTTGTTTGTTTTTAAGAGAAGTTACAAAACTTCCAACCTGTGTACTCTGCCTTGAAGTTATTAGAAAATTCTAGTAGTGCTGAGGAGTCTAATCTCTTATGTTGAATATGAGTTATTTGAAAGTAGTATCCTTTTTATGCCCAGGGAAGGTCCATTTTTGAGAAACTTAGATTCAAGAGATGTCAGGTATAAATTAATAGTTAAAATAATTTCAGAGGTCTGAGGAGTTGATGGTGAATCACTTGGTGTACTGTTTGAAGTTCAGTCAAAGACAAAACTTCACAAAAAGAATAAATAAGGCTGACTTTTGTACGTCCATATGTGCATTTCTCAGGAGAACTGGTAATGTTCAGCTGTTACACATTTTAAGTGCAGTTCTGTCACAGGATGAAAGTTGATAAATAAACCTACGGTCACATTAGTTTTGCATCTCTAAAGGAAAGAAAACAAACACTTGCATTTTTCTTCACGTCAAATATAGGAAGTTATGGCTGAGTGACATACTGTGGTGGGTAGAGATGGTCAGACTTCAGTGATTTCTAAATCAAAACTATCACTAATAATTTTAGTTCTATTTTTCCCCTTTTTTTTTTTTTTTTTTTGTGAATGTGTGTTCATGCAGGAGATTAAACTGAGGTAAAAATTTAGCTAACTCAGAATGTTGTTGGAGCAATAATAAACTATTAATGACACTAATAATGCACTAACCCTTTGTATAATATGACTTAATATATGGTAATAATAATAATAATAATAATAATAATAATGTCATATAAAGAAACTCCAGTAAGTCAATCAAAAAGGAAAATGCCATTGCAGCTATGTTTTATTGGCTAAAGCCTACTTAAGTTTAAATATACTAGCTCTATTATTCTGAAAAATCTGGCCACTCATAAAAACATGCAATGAAAATTATTGCTATGAGATTTTCATATTCTCTTCACTCAGATTTACTTTGAGAACTCTCTGTAAACTTCTCCAGAAGGATATATTTAATCTGTAGTTTAGTCCATTTCTTTTTTTCTCCCAAGACTTGCTACAGGTGTGTACGAGTAGGCAATAGAGTGGACAACTTAGATTAAGTTTGCGCTTCCTCATCACTTCTCCTAAGTCTTGTAACCTGTCCTCTGTCATGGGAGTGGTTGTAATGTCAACTGATCTCATGCGCCTTATCCTTTTTTGTGTCACATGCACTTTATTCTTTGTCATGTGTTAACCAAACACCAGCCATTTGACAGGGTTGTTGGTATTTTGGTCATGAGGGATGCACATATGGGGAAAGAGGGGGACATGTGGCATTTGATTGTCTTCAAAAGAGACTTTGTGGTTTGTGCTAGCCTAAGGGTTCCTCACATCTGTCATGAATCCATGACTGTTGGTTGCATGGTAATGATTTCCAGTGATACCTGATAGATGCCAGGTTAGAAGTGAAAGGCCACAAATCACACAGGCTTATGCTGATTTTTTAGTGTGTTTTTAGCTAAGAATTCACTTGAGAAAACATTTTGCAAATTTGAGTAATTTACTTCATCTTCTTATTTTCCCTCTGCAGTAGGCTTGTTCTGTTCATGTGTGTAATCTTCTGGGGGGTAGCCATGGCTGGTTTTGAAAGTGGGAGCACGGGAGAGAAGAAAATTTGAAGTAGATGATTTGTGCGGGAGAGAAGAAAAGAATTTAGAGGGCTTGGGTTGTAAAGCGTTGCATCGGAGGGGAACTTGATGGGCAAGGCTCAGTGCACTTCACTGAGTCCCAGCATGTGTTTCAGTGTGGTATGTACTGAAGCAGCTCTGCTGGATTAGGATGTAGATGTTATTAATCAAGTCATTGAGTTGTGATCTGTTGCCTGTATACCTGGCAATCTCTGTTGTGGAAAAGTTCACTAGTGGGTCAGCTGCAATTCTGCTCTTCCTCATCTGTGCCATGCTGTTTTTTTGATGTCTTTAGAATTGGTACAAGGCTTTTTTTCAGTGTATTACAGACTTAAAATGGAGAGGTTGTTATTTTAAACTGAGTTAGTTTAGAATTGCCTCCTTGCTTTGTGGGAGTTCTTTTTTCAGTGCTCTTTTCCAGACTGTTTAAAGACCTCCAGTACGTAATGCATTGAAGTGTCTCTTTGCTATTTGTCTTCACTTATAATTGTATTTAGACTTCAGTACCTTCATGATTTTCGTAACTTCAAACATGGTGTCACTGTTTCTTAGTATTTAATTTCTATTTTAGCATAGTTCTATACAGGTATTGATCATATAGTTTCTTTTGATCATGGAATTACAGAATGCTGCAAAGATGTAACAAATTATACTGATAACAGAATTTTCCAATGCTTTTGGTAATTGAGAACAATCATAAGAAAATCCATTGTATGAACCACAGTTTTAAAAGAACATTTATTGTAGGAAGCCAGTACCTTAGCAGTTAATGTGTACTACACTTGTGTGTTCCAGAACTAGGTTTCTACCTGGAGTTTCAGTTTTGCTCTGCACAAGGTATGCAGCATTATAGTCTTGTTATTGTGCAGAATATTTCACAAAGCAAGGGTAACCTCAGGTCTGTTATAACATAACGTGCTTCTCTCTGTTCTTTTTGCTGTCTGTCCAAGTCATTAAATTTAATTTCTTTATGATTAAAATAGCCTGTTTTCTGGATCAATATGAAGGATCACTGGTCACAACGTAGGTCTATCCCCCAATTATCCATGAGGTTACTGAACTTTGTAGATTACATATTTGAGACCGCTAGCACTTTGAAAAGGTACTTTTGGAGGGATTCTCTATTATATCCAACATAAATCAAGACTGACTTTTTTGAAGCTCCTCAGAAAGGCATCTGTGAGCACTGAGGTTTGGTTCCACTCCTGAGCTATATGTATTAAGGCTCTCAACCTTGTTCACCATAGGTGAAAGAAAACTATAACAAGGAAATGATAGCAGAGATTAGATACTTGTGCTTTTAATATGCCCAGGATAATCTACTTGGTTTTACTGCTCAGGATGTGTTCTACTCAGCTGTGGTCCCTGCTCTCATCAGCTTGCCTTCATTATGGGAATTTTTTTAGTGCAACAAATTTAGAATAGCTGTGATTTCATTTATGCAGAAGTTTCTCAGGCTAAGGAAAACCAGAACATGGGCTCCTCTGTTCAATGAGAGCAATTTAAAGTACAAGCAATGTAGTTTCCTTCCAGAGAAGGCCACTTTGTTCTGGGAAGAAAGTATCCTCTATCACGTGGTTTGAGTGCAACCTTTTCTTGGACAGTCAAAGTGTTGGGCTTTCCATGGCTTTCTCTCTTGCTATCAGAATAGGACATGAGAGGCATGGGATTTTTTGGTGTTTGTGTTCTGTTTGGTTTTTTTTTCCCTTCAACAGTCAGTAAGAACACCTTGATAGTTCTAACTTCAGATATTTTTTTTATCTGGGATGTGTTTTCCTGATAGACAGCACTTGGATGTAAATGAAGTACAGAAATATTCCAATATGAGGTGGAAGTTTTTAGTATCTCATACAAGAAATGCAGAATTGCCAATTTCTTCTCTGTTTATCAGGCAATTAATTTCATACACTGTAGGCAGGTTTACTATTGGTTCTTTTTCCTTTGCAGTCTTGGACACAATGATGCCTGCCCTCCAGTCATGTTGAATTACAATGCAGTATACTGCTTACAGATTTGGCACACCATAACCAGTTTCAAGAGCCTTAGAAAAAGTGCAACTACCCCAGGTTAGCATGACTAGCATGAGTAGGGCTCTCTTGTAAGTGTTACATAGGGAACATCTGGATCTGTACAATTTGTTGCTCGGTAGTTCAGATGATTTATTGATGGAGGATGGAATTGATTAGCCTCTGTCACTACATACCTGCAGTGGTGAGCAGTTGTGTGACTGACTGATAATTCGCCCAGAAGAGTTCGTAGAGTGTAACCAGAGCCACCTTCTCATGCAAGAACTCATAAGATACTTTTTGACATTCTACAATAGTTTCTACAATAGTTTTTAGATCTTAAATATAGAACACAAGCATGCACAAGATAATATTGCTACTTAGAGAAGTTGTGGCTATATAAATTATAAGGATTTGAAATAACAAGTTTAACTAGTTCTATATAAACAATATCACACAGTTTCCTTTTCATTTTGCTTCCTATAGGAAAGATATTTTAATAATTAATTTTTTAAAAATTACTTATGAGCCATAAAATCAGAGGAAGTCATTAAAACCGTAAAAATCCAAAGATAGTCTTGGATGTATAGCATTTTCAGTACTTGCAGCCATATTCCTACATAAGACAGAATTTTGCTAGGTTTTCCTAGGAAGGACAGAATTTTGCCAGGTTTTCCAGATGCATCTATGGTACATGCAGGAAGCCTGGCCATTAGTAATGCTTTCAAATCTGAAAAATTTTGGACTTGGATGGCACTTCAAGAGATCTTGTGCATTGGTTTCCATCATTTAAAACTGATAGTGTACCAGCCATTTCAAGGATATACCTAAATATGTTGATCTACTCCAAAAAACTCTCAACCTCTTCTGTGGCTACCTGCATATATACATGTACACAGATACACATAGACAGACAGACACACACAGACTGGGGCAGGTTTGAGGGTTTTTTATGGCTTTTTTTCCTGAAATGTCTCTGAGCAATGCAGGCCATCCAGGTGCTGAGCTGTCTGAGGATGGTAATCTCAAACTTTGCATATGAGCCTCCCCCTGCTATGTCCTTCTTTATGTTTGCTTTTATTGAAAGCACTCATTAGGTTAAGTCTTTGCCACATCAGAGTGTTCTACTGATTCAACACTCCCATTTTTAAAGTTGTATTGGTCTTTATTTTATTAGAATAGTGCATAAAGAGTCAGTTAGAATGAGAGCCCCATTGACATGCCTGTAGAAAAAACAAATGAAGGTTTATTTCTGCTCTGAAGACACACAGTCTAAATAAAAGAGAAAGAATAGAAGAAATAGATACAAACAGCTGGAAGAAGGGTAGACTTTCACAAGTGGTGTCTAAAATATATTTTCTGTGTATCAGTTTTTTTCTCTTCCAAGTGTTCTTTTAGTGATTTTAACAGTGAGGAGATGCCTGAATTGAGATTTAAGAAGAAGATTTCTATGTTTTAGGCCATATTATCATTACACTCATTTTAATGTCTGTACAACATTAGCATTTGAGACTGCAGGAACTTAACTGCTTTACTTGTTGGTGTTACACTGCAGTTGATTTCGGTGAACCATAAAAAGTTTGCCCCTGAAGGTAAAATTACACTGTATGCATGTTCCTAGCATACTGCTTTGGGGATAAACATGTATTAAATCAACTCATTGCTCACAGCTGAATTCCTTCTCCAAATGCAGTTTCTGTGTAGATAATAATGTTCAGAAAGACTGATTTTCTGTAAACCATAAAGTTTTTTGAACATAATTCTATCAATAAATGTATTTGAGCAGGATTGGAAAGAATTCTTATAATCCTAATAAAGACTGGGGTTTTAGTGAAAGGAAAGGAGGGGTATATACCAACATTTTTAATTAGCTTTCATCGGCACCTCCAGTTTGTTCATATGTGTTCCAAACATTTGCATATTGTTTCATCACATTTGCATAATAAAAACTTTTGGACTTCATTAAAACTTCTTTTTTGTAATTGTGCATTCGGAAAATTAAATTCAACGTTTATGACACCCTGGCTCCTACTTGCTTGGATCATAGTGTGTAGTTAAGATGCCATCACTTGAGACCTTTGTTACAGCAATGTTTCTGTTGGGGTGTAATATACTATGGGTTCAGATGGATGTAACTGTGGCCTTGAGGTGCTGGTCTGAAGAATACTGTCTGGGTTTGTACCGAGATATTCCTGGATTAGTATTCGGAGACTTAGATCTTGTCCTGTCTGGAATTTAAATACTGTTCCCTGAGCCTTAAAGAGAACGCAAACCCCATTTCAGCCTCTTAAAATGAGAGTCCTTTATTTTACCTCTTTAATTTGCTGCTTTTTTTTTTTTTTTCCCAAACTCTTGTAGCCATTGAAATCCAGGCAGTAACTTCCAAACCATTTTTACAACCTCAAATAGATGAAGTGCCTGTTTGTTCCTTGGTTAAATTCCCAAATTAATTATAGTTAGAAAGTTCTTACATCTGAATCTCCATTTTTCTTATATTATGTAAGGGAAGAATAAAAAGTCCCTAGACAGTAGGCAAGACTTTGGAATGTAAACAACTTTGTTACATTTGAGAGGCCATCTTCTGTTGCAACAATGCTGATTTTTGTGAGTTTTGTCTTTTTTTGGTTTTGTTTTTGTTTTCTGGTGGGTTTTGGTTTGTCTTGGTTTTATGTTTTTGTTTGGGTTTTTTATATATTTTTTGTTTGTTTGAGGGTTTTTTGTTTGCAGGGTTTTTTTGGTGCTTGGTTTGGGTTTGGTTTTTTTTTTCTTTCTTTCTTTGTTTTGTTGCTTTCTGAAATGATACCTTTGGTTTCAGGATTGAAATTTCCATTTTATTCCTATATGGAGAAGAGAAGCATAAACTCCCCCACAGTAGCAAATCTGCATGGGGTTTTCTCCTATTTAGCAATCTTTGACCCATACCTCCCCCGTTCACTGAGTAGAAAGGGCAAGGTAACTTAGCTGAGGGTGGCTACAGATCTGCTCTCCATGTAAATCATGAAGTGAACCTGAAGGGGTGAGAATTCTAGAAATCTGCTAATAGACAAAATACTTCAAAAGTATTTCTTTACAAAGACAGCCTTTCTTCTACCCCCCCGAGTATATATTAATTGGTTATAAATCTTAGTTTTGAGGTTGTTATTCACCTAATTATTCACACAGCAGTGCATGATGGATTCACAGGTACAGTTACCGTTCCATTGTACTGGCAAGAAGTCTTTTCTATGCAACAGAGAGAATTTTTAGTCTAAAGCTCCAAGTTCTATAATTAGTTATATAGTAAAGGATTCAGAAGAGTGGCAAAACATATACAAGTGCTTAGAAGTTTGCCCAATTAGCCTTTAAATTGTCTGCCTGCATATGTCATTATTATAAGTGTTTTAATATCTGGTGGCATTTATATTTTTTCCTTTTCTTCCAGATCATTACTAAATATATTTATGAACTACTAGAGAAGGAATGCCACTTGAAGAAAGTAACTCTTCCAGTAAGTATAATTTATTTTTCCAAAGACATTTTTTTTGAATCTGTACCCAGCATAGCCTGTGATCCCTTATTCAGATAAAGACAAGTTGTACCAGGGCTCTGTGCAAGGCATTGTCTCGGGACAATGCCTTTGTATTTTACGTGTGTATGCATCTGGAGATGTGGTTCCACCTCGTTTCTCATGTGTTTGATTTCTCCAACTGAGCCTTCCTTACTTTACCAGATACCAGAATTTTCAGGTGTGGTGATTTTAATAGGAGAGCCATAAGCTTTTTGAAAAGTATTTGTAGATATTTTGGGACGTCTGAAGCTGAATGTAGAAAACAGAAGCATCTCCAAAGGCTACACTCACATTGAGTATCAGAAAACAACTCCAAGTAATTTTTTTTAAAATGCTGTTTCAGTAATTTGTAATATGTTGAGTTTTGTTGTTGAGTTTTGCATGGGTCTTGGGTCTTCCAAGAGACAAAAGCAGCTGTTGGTTCTTGTAAAGTTGTTTATTGCATGAATACATCAGTCTCAAAGGCGAAGAGTTCAGAGTATTAAAGTCCATGCTAAAAGCTTTATGGCACAGAGTCCTGATGTTCTGAGCAGAAGAAGCAGCAGCTCTCACACCTTTTTTCTTCTTATTCTTTCTTCCTCTTTCTGTTGTTTTTTCATCCTGCTACAGGGGAATTTTATTCAGAAATCACCCCATCAGCTAAAAACACAATTCTAAAACATTCTTCCTACACCAATCTGAGTTTAATTCTAATGTGCAAAAGTCATGTCAGTTCTTACCCAAAAATATATATATATGTATATATATTTTTATCTGTTCATGCAAATAATTCTGTCTACTTTATCTAGAAATACAGGCAGTGTTCTTCTGTGTTTTCATTATGTCTGGAGCTAAGTTAATTTTGTAAAAGGTAACACTACTGAACTTTAAACTAGGCTTTAGGGCTTTTTACTAGCTAACACAGTCTCTTAAGGCACTTAAGATCTATTTCTACTTACTTAAAACTAAAACTTACACTCCTACTTCATGTCTATGTCTTAATATATTTCAGTTTCTCTAAAGGCTCCAATTCAATCCTGGCATTCCTTTCTCTCTGAGACACTCAGAGAGGCTTCTATTTCATGCATTCCAACAGTATGTAATATAAAGTGCTTATATTGCTTAGTGAAAGTATTTTATCAACCTTGGAAAAGATGAAGTGCTCCCCTACTTATCAGAGTGTTTATAAATACATGTGATATGATGATGATGATGTTCAGGTATTTTTATATTCTATACTGGAGAGTGCAGGGGAGACTGGAGCATGAAAGCACTGTGTAGATTTTCTATCATTATGAAGGATTCCAATGCTCTTGGAAATCTTCTGAATCACTGTTTTTTTCAGACAAACCTTCATACTCAGTCAAGAAAAACCTTTTAAGGCTATGGAAGGAAAAAGTCTTTTCCCTTAACAGTTCTGTAACATTTCACTATTCCTAATTCCATTCCCTGAGCATTGCTTAAGGAATGTTTTAATAACTTGCCCAAACTACTTATAGTTTCCTAGCAGGGCTTTTTCAGTGTCTCATGGTCATGGCAGAAGGAGCTTAGCTACGAGATTCAGAGAAGTCAAAGGGCAATACTTGCAGCCTGGTGTTTGCACCAATGCCTGACAACTGAGACTGAGAAAGCATTTCCCCACTTCAGATTTTTCTGTGTGTACAGACATAGGATTAGGTTCATCACTGGTGGAGTGCTAGTTATGATCTCCAGCTTTTTGGATAATTTTCTTTCTTGGTGAAGTTTAGGTCCAAGAAGTACTTCCAGAACAGTAATGTACCAAAAGACTTCTCAAGCCATGCCACACTTTGTCATGTTTGTAAAACCATGAGGCTTTTGTTTATAAAATTCAAAGTGCCCAAATATTAAGGTTATAGGACTTTCTTTGATTCCTAAAATAGAATATGAAGAATATGCATCTAAGTAGTGCAGTGCTAAGGTTGATCAATTAGCTCCACAACATGAAGATAGAGGAACTTGGGATAAATATTATAGCACCTCCATCACCTATGTGACACCTGTGGTGATTCATTTGCCTGGCTCTAAGGTTTGGGTTTCTTGGCTTGAAAGAAGAGTGGCCTTGGCTAGTTCTCACTTTTGGATTAATCTGTTTACTTGTATCTAGAAATTGTGTAGTAGGCATGGATACAGTTGTTCAGTAGTATATTTAAGCTGTTCTCAAATGTATTACTTTCAACTTCTGTCAAGTGTCATAATTACATTTTGGAGCAAAGTAAGAAAGCACAAAATATTCAGGTGTCTTTAATGGAAGCATTGTGGAAAAATTCATATGAGGTACAAACACCACTCTTCAGGAGTGGCTGTTATGCATAGCCAGCCCTCACTACAATCAAAAATAGGTTATGAAGGCACATACAGAAATGAAAAATAGAAACAATATATTTAGAAGCTGAAAAATTAAAGCTGTGTAAAAGCTAGGTTTAAATAGCCACTGATAGACTCCCAAGTAAGGACACAAAACCTTCTAGTTTAAACTAGTAAAGGAGGCTGACTAATAAAAACAGTAAAACATCTTTTAGGATGAGAATAGGAGAGAGTATAAATGTTGGCAAGTCACATGTAAAATCTCAGGAAGTTTACAAAAACCAAATTTGAGGATCTTGTTAGATTTGTAAAGGCTAATATTGAAAGAGAGCTGATAAGGCCAGTAGATGAACTGCAGCTAAAGTGAACACTGAGGTCAAGTAAGAAAAATAAATAAATAAAATAAAAAAACCCAACCAACCAAAAAAAACCTACCAAAAAAAACCAACCAAAAAAAACCCACCACAAACAAAAAACAAGAATCAAAAACAAACAAACCCGAACAAAGAAAACCCTACTATTTCCAATTCTACTTGTCCAATTTCCATACGCTTAACTTTTTTTTCTAAATAGGATATAATTCTGAGCAACTATCTGAAATTTGTCATATCAGTAGAGGAGGCTTTAGGACTAGTTATTATATTGTACAATAAACAAATTCCAGGATGGGATTTATTTTGAATCTAGGGTTCTATAAGAAGCTATAAGTACATGAAGTTGCAAAACAACCAATTTTTATTTAACTTACTGTTGAAATCAGCTAATAATAATAATTGTAATATATGGGGGGAAATGAGTACAAGTTTCTTTAAAAAAAAAGAATTCATTGCAGGAGTCAGAGATCACATGAAGAAGAAAAATCTTGTCAGTAAAAGAGTACAAGTATTTCCAATGAACTGTGTCGTGGTTTAAAACCAATAACTAAGAAAATTACTTATTTCTTGCTGTGAGATATGGGTTAGAATAAGGGCAAAACAGGCATAAAACTTAAAAGGAATAAAGAAAGT
>NC_031799.1:60628661-60687358 GCF_001522545.3 Parus major | reverse complement strand
GTTCACAAGTTGATCTTACTTTTCAATGGCCTAAACTGCTGTCAATTCTTGGAAATGACTGATAATTGGTCAGGAAGAAAAACCCCCATCAGCCATCAGCACTTCTAACTTCCCCTCTTTCCTCAGCTTTGCTTTAAAGGTAAAGCTACCCCATGACAAACTGTCAACAAACTTAAATGTTTTTAAAAACCACAGGAGAAGGGAGTACCCCTAAGAGTTAATTGGTTAAAAGGGGAGAAATGTGTTCATATTTTACAAGTGAAATGTTACTAATGAAATGCTATTAAGAAGTGATATAGTTATAAGCAAAAGGAAAAAAGGAATTAAGAGAAGCTAACAAACTTTTCTGTTTTTTTTCTAAAATTATTTGAGATAGTTAAACCTAAAGCTGATGATGATGAGTTGAGAAATTATTTCTTGATGCTGAATAGTGGGATGATTAAATGACAGGAGATTAAATTCTAGTAAATACGAAATTACGGGGAAGATAACTCACTCTGTAAACACAACAGTGGCCTCTAAATGAGCTATTACAACTCAGGAAAGAGCTTGAAGTGATTGTGAGTAGTTCTCTGAGAACATCAGTGAGTGCTCAATGGCAGTCAAAGACTGTCAAAGCAAATAGGATGTTAGGAATTATGAGGTATCGAGAACAAAACAGAAAAACATCGTCATTCCACTCATTATGTGGGCCCTCATGTTAAACACTGCATGAAGTCTGGACACCATATCAAAAAGGATATGAAGAATTAAAAAGAAATACAGAGGAGGGTTGCAAGGATGATCACAGGCATGAAATGCTTTTCAGACAAAGAAAGATTAAACAAAGATTCTTCAGCTTGGAAAATAGATGACTGAGGAAGGAATATGACAAATCTATAAAATCATGAAAGGTGAAGAGAAGATGAATAGGGAATGGGTTTTTGCTTTTTTCATAATAGAGAACCTAAGGGGCATCAAGTTTAAATTATCAGGCAGGAGATCTCTACTGAAAGAGACAGTATTATTTCATATATGTCCCAATTATATTGTGGAACTGGTTGCCACAGAATACTATCAAGGAGAGAGGTATAAATGCATTCAAAAAAAACCATTTGACGATATTAAGGTGGGATAGGTGCCTTGAACTATTGTACATGCTTGTCCAGTTATATAAACTGTGGCTTGCAAGGTTCCAAAGTTACTGGCTGTCAAAGCCAGGGAAGAAGAATCACTCTATAACTACTCTGTTTTGTTACTGTTCCCCTACGCAATTTGTGTGTTGTCAGAAATAGGACCCTGGACCTTGTTCTGACCAAGGTGGCTCATATATATATATATATATATATATATATATATATATATATTTGTGTGTGTGTTTGTATATATATATACACACAGACTTTTATGTGAGTATTTTAGAAATGAATACATAAACTTTTTTTCTTTTAACCTCATCACAGGTGTTCAGAAAGTTGGTGTATTGGCTTTCCTTTTTCTGTCAGCTGATAATGGAGTTGGCAGTGCTGTGATTTTTGAATGTTTGAAATGTGTTTTGGGACTGTGTTAGGTGGAGTGTGCTTTTTTTCAGCATGATTTTAATAGGGAATGGAAATGCTGTGCTTCAAAGATTTAGAATGATGGTATTTTATATTCTCTCCTATTCTTTAATTTCAACCTTGTGTGTAAAGTCGAACTTGCTGTCTTTGTTTTGGTTTCTTAGGTGGCGGCTTCAGTTTTAGATACAAAGGTTTATTAATTTATTTTCAGATATGAAAGTAAGACCAGTTGGCAGATCAGGAGAGCTTGTCCATCGTTGTATTATGCCAGCATCTGAACATTTTTTCCTACACAAGGAGGCCAAGATCCATGTTGCATTGTTGTTACTGTAAAGCATTGCACTTCTAATAGTGTTCAACATGTACTACTGGACTTGAAAATTTTAGTGAAGAGTTCCATATTCAGGGACAGGCCATTACTACTTGCAAAGTTTCGTTTTGTGCTCCCCTGAGTTATGTTAGGAATAAAAGAAAGACTGCAATTGTTTTAGCCAGATGAAGTATTTGTATTTCTCTAGTTTTAGTGGCATAATCAGTGATCGTTGCTCTTCTTTAGCTGCTGAGGATAAATAGTGTGCGTCTGAATTAACTGCATCTTTAACAGCTTCTGAGGAAGCCTGAGATGGAAGTTTAAATAATTAGTAACATACTGTAGTGGTTTTAAGCCCTGCTGGAAATTAAACATCATACAGCTGCTTGCTCAACCCTCCTTTTACCTGCCCCAACACCAGCAGAATGGGAAGGAGAATCAAAGTGAAGCTTGTTAGCTGAGATAAAAACAGTTTAATAACCTAAAGCAAAGTCAAATACAGTGATAATGGTAAATGATAATAATACGACCAGAAAATTGATGTGCAGTGCCAGATGCCATACCCTGATTCCTGAACCCAGATTGGCCATGCTTCTGGGTAACTCCCCCCAGTTTATATCCTGGGCATGATGTTCTGGGGTGTGGAATATTCCTTTGCCAGTTCAATGCACTTGTCCCAGCCATACTCCTTCCAAGTTTATTTTGCGTATCTTCTCACTGGCAGAGCATGAGATAAAGAAAGGGCAGTCCTTGACTTTGGATAAACACAACTTAACAAAAATCAAAAATATCAGTGTGTTATCAATACCATTCTTGTTCTGAAGCTGAAACACAGTACTGTATCAGCTACTGTGAAGAAATTAACTCTATCCTGGCTGAAACCAGGACTCATGTTTAATTGACAATGGCACTGAAACATCTCACTTTGCAGAACCTTTTCAATTAGCAGTGCTTTCCTCTTTCACTTCAATAGGTAAAAGTTCATCCAAGAATAATGTTTCTCTTTGTGAAACAATGGTCTATAATCTCTATGCATGTCCCTTTTGCTGGTTTTATCACCTAAGAGTGATACTTGTTTGTAAAATTTCCACAAATTTTAGGTTTGTTAAGTTAGTTGTGGTAGTAGTCAAATGTTGATTAGCTGCCTGTAATATTGATCAGCAGTTCTCAGTTTTACATTTTGATTGAAAAACTCTAAATCAGGACTCTCAATACTGTGATGGAGACTAACCAAAGTGAGTTAGTGAGGTTTCTGTTGAAATATATAGAAGATGACTTTTCATCTTGGGAAGCAAATGAGCAGATTTTTCTCTCCACCAGCTGTTCACAAGTCTCACAATCTTTTTTGAGTCTTTCCAGTTTCAATTCCACTTACTTGCCATGTTCTTTCCTCCAGTTGCAGTTTTTGCATACTTTGTAGGCTCAAGACTCATGATTTTTGTTGTGTTTCTTAACTGAAATAAGTAAAATACTTAGTAAGAAAAATAATAAAAAAAATTGTAGTGGATTTTTTTTCCCTTTTCAACATTCAGTATTATTAAGGAATTATTGTACATTGTACATATTGTACATTGGGGAAAAAATCTAAGAAAAAAACCTAAACAGTAGTTTTAAACAGTAAATTATCATTGTAATTTAGATAGATTTAGCATGCCTAGCTACAAATTACTGGAAAATTGTTCTCACCTGTAAATAGTGATGTTGTATCAAATTGTTATATTGATCTATAAAAACATTTTCCTGTATTTATTCAGTTTAGATTTAAGTGATTAGAAGTCAGTGTTCTTGAGTAGGTCCAGAAGAGCAAGTGGCTAATAAATGCAAATTATTTTATGCAGCCTGATGGTGTCTGGCATTAAATGGTATTCTACATTGATCTGTCAGTAAAGTAAGATTGTGTATAGGAGTGACCTTTACATGCATTCTCTAGTGAAAGCTGGATCTAATAATTTAGTACTATTTGAAGGTAAATTAGCTTGACAAAAGTCTCTAAATGTGTTTAATTTTGGAAAAAGAATCAAAAGTAATTTTTTAATGATATTGGTGGATATTTTAGCTGTTTAAAATTAACTTCTTAGCAGATATGTGAACTAGCTGTGTCTTCTAGTGCATATGTTTACTAAATGCTAGTATTTCCTATGTGTACTACATAATATTTTAGTGTATAGGTGCTAAAACCTATAACTAAGTTATACATTAGTCTGAAATGAAAATTCATAGTGGTTTTTTCCTAATTAGAGTGTTGCAAATATTCCATTTGTCAGTAGAAGTCAGTTACACCTTGACAAGTATTATCTGAGATTCAGTGTTAGCTGACTTTTTACCTAATCTGTTTCACCTTTTAAAGTGTCAATACTGCTATTTCACAAGCAGCAGCATGATCTGACTGTAGCCCCAGTCTTTTCAACAGAACATATTCTTTACCGTATTTTCTATTTTTCCTCAAATTTCTTGTACATTTCCTATGCAAACTCTGAGGCACATGAGATGTTACTTTATTTTGGAGCAAGGGAATAAGATCTTCAGTGCTATGGCACTTTCATTTACAAATTTGTTTGGTTCAAGTAGCCTCCCTGACTTCATTAAAAAAAAAAAGTTTGGTATGACTTATATTAAAAAAAAGTCTGAAGATGCATGCAGAATAAATTTTTCCTATTATAAGGGCAGATGAGAATATATACTGGTGAGAAATGATGCTCACTTTTAAAATTTCAAAGGTTTATTAAACCTTTACAAAATACAACAGAATGACTGAATAAGGAAAATTGCAGCGGAACTAAACCACCATGTGCTCACCCACAAAATGGCTGTTCCACCTTTTTGTAGCCCCGGTGTTCCATCAGGCAGCCTTAGCCCAAGTCCATCAGTCAGCTCTTCCTTGCCGTCCATGGCTGCAGCTGCTTTCTCGCAGCCCGGCTGCAGCTCAGGTGTTGCCACCTCCCAGGAACGAGTCTGCCCGCTCCGGCTGCCCCGGCTGCCAGGGCTGCGGGTGACAGCAATACGGGGAAGGGAAAGAGGACTATGGGGAGAACATGTCACAGTGATGTATCTACACATCAATAAAACCTCTCTTAACTTATGCGTAATATTCATCCCTTAATTGTGAGAGCCAAACCATCGCATTGTTCATCTATAACATATCCATATATGAGAAAAAACTAACATGATCCAAATAGCCAATTCCTTCTTATCATAGGGATCATAACCTGATCTGATTTTCTTCTCTGTTGCAGAGAATGTTCCTAGCTATTGGGCAGCTAGGCTGGAATATAGTAGGAGGGAGTGATATGCCTGTTTTGTTCTTTCTTTTCTATGTATTATGGTAGAAAGAGAAGAACAAGTAGGCATGAGGATTTGTTTTGCCCTCATGGTATTTACATCAGGACAGTTCTTTTGTCTTGAGACAGGCTTGCCAAACCAAGTGTAAAAACTTTAGTTTGTATTGAACAAAAAGTGCTGCTTTACTCTCTTAATGACAAAATATGCTATTAGGTTGCAATTTGCTGAATATCGAGGCTAGTTGTTGGTCTGTTCTTGTAGCAAAGTAGCCAAGTATTGACCGTGGTACAGGAGGACTCTGAATGAAGCTATTGTTTAGAACCAAATTGGATTTCTATATTTTATTAGACCTAGCCTATTAAATTTGTAACAGACAAATTTACAGTACTGGTTCCTATGTAGGTTATCGAGTATTTATGTTGAGGTGGCCAATTTGGAACTATCCAGGATTTTTTTTTTTTGTATTATGTAAGAATTTATTATTGCTTCAGGCATATCAGAGGTGAGAAATTATTTGTTCCTTTCTGTCTTGCTCCCTCCAATTGCTCATTTATGGACTTTCTTCCTTTCCTGTAAATTTTTGTCAACAACTGATATTTCAAAGCTTAAGTACACCTTTCACCTCTTTTCTTAATTTTAAACGTCCCTTGGATTGGTGTTCTAAAATGTGGTATGTTTTTATGTTTCAAAGGTACATTGTATATTTTGCTTTATTTTTATTTAGTCCTGGACACTCATGCATTGAAATGATTTTTAAATGGTGAATGTTTTTATGTAAATTTGGTAAATAACTATATAAATACAGGTTTTCTTTCAAAGAATTTTATTGATGCATTAAAATGTGTGTTGTCTTTAATTGCAGGTTGATGCAATTGAGACTGAACCAAAGAGCTTTATCTTTATGAGTGAAGATGCATTAGTAAATCCTGACAAGCTGCTGGTCCTAATTCATGGTAATGGTGTTGTCAGAGCTGGTCAGTGGGCAAGGAGACTCATAATTAATGAAGATCTGGACAGTGGAACACAGATACCGTACATAAAGAGAGCTATTGAGGTAAGTGGAAGTTGAAGGATGCAAGGTGGTGTGGGCCTGCATATGAAGAGCTGTGAACCTGTGATGTTTTAATTTTTTAATCAGTATTCTATATGTTACTCTGTGATCATTTCATTAGTGATCGGAATACATTTTTGGTTTTTGGAACTTTTGTCTGGTGGAACCAAATTCCTGACTTGCAGTAAAATAAAATTCAGTTGCATGTCATGTTGTTGTGTTGGGACTGCCATGTAGTTTAATATGGCAGATGCTATGACAGGAGCCCTTACCTGGTGATGCATTGCAGCTAGAAGACACCACAGAAATTTGTTACAATTTTGATTGTTTTCTATTGTATTTCATTGAATTTGTACGTATTATTGCTCAATGACTAGTGTAATCCAATGGTAACATGAGCTTTCATGATAACAAGTGATCTTTTTTACTAGGTTTCTACTGAATTTATTAGAGCCACAGTCTTTTTTGGATTGTGCTAAATACCAATTAATTCTGATTTATTTATCACTATTTGACAATAGAAGACATTCACATTTTGTTGACACTATTTTGTTGTATCTGTTTGAGAAACAATGGACAAATTGTTTTATGATTTTGTCATTGGTACATAGCAGGTATAATTCATCATGTGCACCCTGCTACCTAAAATAAACTTGCTGTAGTAAATATTAGAAGAGCCTATTTAAGACTCATTGTTTCTATTGTATTTGCCAAGTTTAGCTAATGTTCTACTCTAAATATCAGTGTTGTCATTGTTACTGTTACGTATTTTGCTAGAAAATTAATTTTTGCGGTTCATGAATAATTTTTGCATCTGTCTTTAAAAAATTCAGGACAAAAAATGGCACTTTATTTTCAATAAAGCCAAGAAAGAATACATATAAAAACATTAGGCCATTAAGTTATTTTGTTTTGTTTTCCTCACTATCAAAGCACTAGGCTAGACTTCATGAGAGAAAGGAACCTTGTGAAGGTGAGGCTTATCTTTTTCTGACATACAGTTTTTTATAATTCTTAAATCAAGAACAGAACAAAAAGTACCTCAGGATTACTGAGTGCAGTACAGATGTATGGTAGGTCCCATATAGGACTTCTAGTGCTGCTTCCAAAACATTTCTCAAGAAACCCAAATAGCTGTATCTACTTCAATTTTTGTACAGTGCTTACATGTTGGCATTTTCTTTCCTAGAGATACTGCTGTCTTAGGTAAGATAACGGACCCAGTGTTTCAAACTGGGATACTAACTTTATTGTAACAGAAAATTTTTAAGGGTTATTTCTAGAAGAGGAGAGTTATATATTTCTTTATGCTCTTTTGTTATTTTTATTTATTTTTTTCAATGGTTTATGCCAGTACGACAGAGATCAAACCTCTGTTTTCTCAAATAGTTGTTATACTTAAAACCAGATTATTTATCTCTGCATTTTGAATGCTTCTTAAAAAATCAAGACAAGAAAAAGTCCCAATTGTTGAATGAGAAAATATATTTACAAAAATGTAATCATTAGAAAACCTCAATACATCAAACTTTGTGTTCTTATCTTTGAGCTTTTCCTTAATATGGTTTTTAAATTCATATTTATCTTTAGTTCAGTACTGAACTATCAGCTATTGTAAAATCCACTGTCCCTTTTTGTGCATCTTAAAATTCTGTTAGGTGTACTACATGTTTAGGAGACATACTATTTACAGTGATTTCCTGGATGCAAAATGAAGAATAGATCATATTCAGTTGTGTTAAATCAGATTCAGTTATGTCATTAAATGTGTTGCTGTTTTTTTTGTATCCTGTAATCTCTGTACTGGGAATTGGTTTTGTATCTGGTTATGTAAGGCAATATTTTATAGGAGTTGGACCCCACTGAAAGTACTTAGAATCACTTCGTTATGACTAAAAATAGAATATATATAGATACATGCTGATATCGTGACTGCTTCAGATACAGCTCATATAAATTACATTTCTAAATGCAGGAAAGTATGGTAGACTAACAGTAAGGACCACCATATAATAAAAATAATAGTAGAAATTGCATCCTTTTCTGGTTTTCCTGGTGTTCAGTCCTCTAGTTGA
Source organism: Parus major (assembly GCF_001522545.3). NCBI lineage: Eukaryota > Metazoa > Chordata > Aves > Passeriformes > Paridae > Parus > Parus major. The sequence continues at coordinate 60,679,105 of NC_031799.1, read as the reverse complement.
TTTAGTCACTTTTGTCACTTACTAAATGAAAATAACTAGCCTAGATGATAAATAGCCTGAATGAAATTCGTGCTCGTCCCTCATGCAACATAATTTGAAGTAGGGAGTTATTTTCCTAGATCTTTCTGTGTTTCTTCTAAGGAGAGGTCTCGTCTTGAAAGAACCCAGCAGACCTTATCAAAGCATCAGTGCTGATGACAAGAGAGCGTGGATTTCTTTTCTAGTAGAATTGTGTGAATTTGAAGTGGATAATGATATGTAGGATTTGAAAATGCCTGTCATCTGTTGTGACTTTGCAACACATGCAGGCATTGCAGCCAGCTTAAAATATTTTCTAAAGACTAGGTTCTAATTAAAAAAATAAAAATTGAAAATTAAAAAAGTAGTGCTTGAATGTCCTATGTGAAGGAACTAATTCAGAAATACCTGCATTTTAAAAACAAAAACCCACACAAGCAAAATGCTGCCCTCTAAGTAGGCCAAAACCCATAGCTTTATTGGTTTTCTCTCTGCTTCTCAGTTCATTTCTTGGAAAATCTGAAAACTTGGATGCAACAGCTGGGGTTATTAGTGAGCAGTGGATTGAGCAGGATGAACTGATACTTCTAAACAGGAAGTTAAGGGAAGAGTAGAAACTATTTCTCTCTGATGGAAGACTTTTGAGGAAAAAAGAATTATGACTTCTCAAGCATGTGTGGAACAAGGGAGCAATGTAGAGGATTAAAATTTTGTATTTTAAATTTCTAGTATTTTGGGGCTGCTGCCCCAAAATCTGTAAAGAAAGTTTCAAAGAGAAATATCCTGGTGAGAATTCAAGTAGCTAGAAAGACATTTTTCTTTTCATCTGTGCAATTCCTGCAGGTAATGCTTCTTCCATGTTTCATATCAAGCCCTATTGTATAGACTTGATCTTTTGTGCAAGAGGTATTGTGAAGAGTTGACAAGGGTTTATGTGAAGAGTTAACATTATTGTGTTAATTTGAAAATTCAAACTTGGTAGTGTAAAAGAGATGCTGAAAGATGAACGAAGAGAACAAATAAGCAACTAGATAGAGAACAGATTGTAGGAAAAGAAGGGAGGGGGAGATAATTGTACACAATGTGAAAAACACATGTAAATACATTAAAATGTGGTAGGATAAAACTCATTTTAGAAAAACAAGTATGAAAAAGAAAAATATGCTAAGAATGTATCGAAAGCTAAATTAAATACTTACTAAAAAGTATATTTAAAACAAAAGAAAATGGCAATGTCCTGTAAATACAGTACGAAAATATTGCATAGATCTGTTTTGTTAAAATTGAAATTTTCTATTGAAACTTTCTCTAGTGGGAAACACTGATTTTTAACAAGAAGCAGTTATCTGGTGCATGAGAGACTGAAATTCAAGTCTCTCCCCTGGGAATGAGTGACTATTCTATTTATAATGAGAATTCTGCTCTGAAGATATTCTACTTTTTATAAAAAAGTAAATGTAAATGAAGTAAATAAATAAATGTAGATTAAAAGAGTAATTTTTATTTTGTCTCTTCTATATTTTGCCTAAATGGCTCTTCTCAGATCAGTTATTGTTTAGCCATGCATTCAATAACTGAAGTAGTGCCATGAAAAGGTAATGAAAGACAGAAGCAAATTCTTCAATTTAATGATGAGGTCATATATTAGGGATGTAAAGAATTAAACATTTACAGTCCTGGTTTCATAATGGTTGTCCCTTGTTCATTGTGTTAGAATAGGAGATGCTGAAGTTGTACTTAGAGACAAGATTTTTTTCATTGGGGAAACAGAAGCTCAGCTTGCCTTGGCTGGACATTGTGAAGAGTTTGGGAGTACTACTATCTTTTATACCTCTCCTCTAGAGAATGAAGAGGATATTAGCTTACTGCACAAATACAGAGAAACAGTTGGATGTTTTCTGAGTCTTTGGAAATTCAGTACATTTGTTACCTAAGATACCTGTGGTCCCAGGGATGCTAATAAAATTCAACAACAACACAGCAACTGTCATTTATTAAAAAAAAAAAATAAAACTATCAAAGAACTGTTGCTTGATTTCAAATTCAGATATTAAGATATCTTAGATGCATTATTATTTAAAGGAGAATTTATATTTGACAATAGCTAGAAAATAGGCTCTTCAAAGAACCTGGACAAGTTTTTCAGAAGAAATAGAGCAGCACCTAAAAATCTGACTTTACATGAACAAAATGCCAGAGGTTTGCATGGGATGGGTATTAGCTGTGGAAATGTGTCTTTAATAACTGGTAAAACATGGTTTTCAGCTTCAGTTGTCTGTTGTGTTTATCTTACTCTTATTTTTTTTTACAATCTCTGTTCTCTTTGGTCAAAATATTGGATTTATTCAGTTATATTAATGCCATTCATTTGTACAAAACTGTCAGGTTGGCAATATTTACTAAGAATTGGTGAGGGTTATTACTTTTGTCAGCATGCAGTAATATGTCATTAGTTTCGTAAGGCAGTTGAATGGAACAAAATCATTCAGTGTAACAGCAGTAAATTTTCTCACTATAAATTTTATGTGATTTAGTAGTCTTAATGGTTAGTAGCTAGTATGATAACACATACTATTTTGTCTTTTCTCTTTCCACATCATAAAATCAGTCAGTTTCAATAGTGGATATTTACATATTGTTGCCCAGAAGTTGCACTTTATTTAAATTACACTAACAAAAATTCTTGCTTACAAACTTGTAAATCTGACTTTTAAGTATAGAATATCTTGTTAGACTAACACACTTTTGGTTTGGTCTTATAGTTTATACAGGCTTAGCATAGTATCAATATGCTATTGTGACACTTCCTGGAAAAATATTAAGAAGCTGTCATTTCACTGCAATTATAGTTCTCCCACAGAATGCTAATATTCATGTGCCTTTTATGTCTTCTATTTGTAGTGTTGGAGAAGGATGGTTTTTTTCTATTTATTTATTTATTAATGGTCAGTTACAGTGCCAGAGCAATCATAATCTTATTTGGGTTTTCTAATATATTGCTGAACCATCGACTTTCACTAAAATGGGCAGTAACTTGCCATATTGTTTTATTTCAAATGCTACTTTTCTGACTGTGGTATATGCCCTTGCCTTATTCATTCTGTTAGACCACAGAACTAGCATTGCTTGTAAAGTCCTTTTTAGCAGAGAAAACCTGTGTTTAGAGCTTTCTCATTTGTAGTAATTATACTAAGAAAACACAGAGTTTTGGATAATCTTTTGAGATCTTTCTAAAACCATAAACACAAATCACAATGTATTACTAAATAATGAGTCACACATAATTAGTTTTAAATCCACCGTACTTTGGAAAGAAAATTTAAAAAGCAGTATATTTAATTATTTAAAAAACATTTTATGAGGCATTAATAATCTCTCAAATGCTAGTCACCAAGCAGATAGAAGGAAAATTTGCTTAGTTGATAGCAGTATTAATTGATCACAAAATACATAGTAATACATGATAAGCTGTATGGGAGTTAAAATACAAAGTCAGAAATTCAAGAAAAGGTTAAAAGCTTAGACTAATACTGAGCTGACAGGGTATATAAACCCACACCAGCCCCCATGCCAACAGAGGAAAACAATGAGATGACAGCTCTACTGTTTGGAGAGGGGTTGCTAACGACAGCTTATTCCTTTATGATTTCAACTCTTGACAGAAGACAGGTCTGCTTGTTGCATCATGGCAGATGTATCATTACCTTCTGGCCCTGTCATGACTGAACTGGAAAAAAAAACCCCAGTTGCAATTCTAAAAGTCTCTTTGGAATTTAGCGCATCCTTTCCCAGAAACATTTGCCATTGTTGTATTAATTGTGTGTATTACATTCTTACAGTTTTCTGTGCTACATAATTTGACAATGTAGAGATATTTAGAGATTGCTTTGTCTTCTTTTATCCTTCTGGTTGTCATATTTTAGATTGCAGTAGCACCTTGTGTTATTTTACTCATACTTTGTCACTGACCTAAGAAAATCACTGTTCAAGATAAAAAAATCCTTGGATAAATGTTGCTTGAAAATGTTTTTTCCTGCATTCAGACTATTTCAACCATTTTTTAATTGGCTAAGTATTAGGTTAAGGACACACGGTGAACATTTAAAATAGTCACCATAATTTTAAGAAAAAAATTTAAAATGAGTTTAAATGGCCTTTTTCATCATATGCATATTAGGATTCTTCCTTTCCACACCACGACCCTTCCCCCCCCATTCAACTTGTTGGATACCCAACAGTGACTCTGGAGACTTAAAAAAGAGTAAGAAGGGGTGTGGATTTTTGAAAGTATGTCAAAAGCCTTGGGGTTTGGGTATGATCAGAATTTCAATAGAGGTTGAGATGAGTTTAAATGCATAGAAGGGGAACATAAAAATCTTGTTTAATTTCTGTCATGTTGTTCTTTTTTTAGTCACTCTGATGTCTTTTTCAAATCTGCTTTTCTCTCAAGCTTTGTGGTACTATATTCAAGATCTGGGCTTTTTCCTCTTTGTATTTCGTTTTAACTGCTGATCCCTTTTCTGTGGTGCTTCTGCCTTTAATATCAGCTGAAGCGGTCTGAATTGCTGAATCAAAGCCGTTTTGGGAGAGAGACAGTGTTTAAGATTGTGCAGGGTGAGATTCTCTGGGTAGAAGGTAACACTTCCTGCAGTTATAATCAATGCACTTGACACTTTCAAAGGCAGAAGAAGCCATGACTTGCTCAGGGGTTAAACTTTTTAAATAACTTCCCTTGGGAAAAATGCCATCAATAAAATGGAATAATTAGTTGAAGATTCTTGAGTAGCCTAGGTTTGAAAAGATTAGAGATAGGTCAGGTTTGCACTTCTACTGTATTTTCCTTCCCATTTGTTTTTCAAACTATGAGCTTTTGTTTAAATGTGCGCAGTATTACAAAAGCAATCTGCTTCAAAAGTAATGTCATCTATTTAAGACAGTGCATTAATTTTATACTTATTGTCTGTGTAGTCTAATAACAGTAACAATGGAGATTAAATTCTATATAAAAACACAACTTCAGATTTGCTAGCTTTCTTATTTCCTACCCACACGTTTATTCTGCAGGTAGTCATTTTAGCTAACAAAATATTTGCAACTTTGAATCTTAATAAATAAGCTTAATTTTTAATATACATTCAGTAATTTTAAAATTTACATCTAAATAGCATTATATGGGCATTTTGTATCTATGATAATTAATTTCTATAGAGTTAAAGAGATTTACTCTGAAATTAAATTCACTTGGGAATTACTGTGTTTGATAATTTCAGATTTTAGGAGAAATTTCTTGAGATTTTAATTATATTTTTTCATATAACCATTTTTATTAAAGCAGCTATTTTGAAAGGCAAAGCCTGACTAAAAATGGTGCTTTCATACAGAGTGTAGTATATGCCTACTGTACAAAATATTAATAAATAATGCATGAATGGCTTTGGAATAAAAGGTTCTTACCATTCATTAATTATTTACTTATTTGAACTTTTTATTTTTCTTAAGGGAAATAAAATCACAGACAGTACTCTGCAACAGTAACTAAACAAGACTTTAGCAAGTACATAACCAATGTTTTTCAGAAGTACAACATTGTGTTTTCTAATAAATTACATTGGAATGACATCTGTACCACTGGAATAGGTTATTTGGTAGAGATTATTCTGTGTACAGATTTGTTACAAAACATTAGCAAGAAAGTATAGACTAGTCTCAAATCCAGCAAGGTAGGAGTATTTCTGTGTGGTGTTGGGGCTATGCCTGTGGCAAACTGGCTGTGGAGCTGTGACTTTTTAATTGCTGTGAAATTGCAGGGGGGCTGTTTCTGTTGCTTTGCAGATTTTCAATTTATTGTTTATTTTAGATTCACTATATGTGTGTCATTTGGAAGATCAATGGGTAAACACATACTAGTATGATTGTTCTTGGAAATTCAGTAAGTATTTGTGGTTGTAGTTTTGTACTTGTAATGCAGTGTTGTTTGGATTTAGAGAATTTGCTTCTGTGGAAGTATCATAGCTTTGTGGTTATTTATCTCTGAGTACAGTACATACAAGTAACATCTGGTTTTAGCTGATTTGCTGAAGCAGATACCGCTCTCACTTCAATGTGGCATCATCCAGTAAATCAGTGCCTTCACAGGGTGGTACAATTTAGGATGGAAACTTTGCTAGGCTTTACTCTCATGTGTAATAAACTATGCAAGTGTGCTTATCTGATCATGAGGCAGAGATTTTCAAATACCTTTCATACGGTTTTTGCAAATGTTTTCTGTTTTCTGTTCAGATGATCTTGTCAGTGGTAGTGTGAATATTAATTTTTGAGAGTGTCAGCATGATAAACCAAATCATACGGTAATTAAGACTGGAGAAGGCTTCCAGAATTGAGTCGAATTGTTTACCCAGCACTGCCATGTCTACGAAATTCCTATGTGCCACATCTACAGATCTTATAAATGCCTTCAGGAGTGGTGACACCACCACTGTCCTCTGCAGCTTGTGCCAGGGGTTGACAACCCTTTCTGTGAAGAAACTTTTTGCCATACCCAATCCAAATTGTTCCTGGCATAACTTGAGGCCATATCCTCTCATATGATCACTTGTTACCTGGGACAAGAGACCAACCCCCATCTGCTACACCCTCCTTTCAGGGAGTTGTAGAGAGTGACAAGGGCTCTCCTGAGCCTCCTTTTCTCCAGGCTAAACACTCCCAGCTCCCTCAGCTGCTCCTCAGACTTGTGCTTCAGATCCTTCTCTTGCTCTGTTGCCCTTGTCTGGACATGCTCTAGCACACCAACTTCTTTGAAGCATAATTTGAAAAGGAATGATCTTTACTTATTAAGATTCCTCCCCTATAATACTGGGCGACTGTTCATTGGCCAATGTATTAATCTTAAATGATTAGCTTCATTTTACTTTTTGGAAAGAATCAGTGGCCGGTACTTTTGTTATCATTCAGAAGAACATTAGTTCAGGAATCAAAAATATGATTGAAATTTTAAAATATTTTTTAAAGAGGTTGATTCACTACTGTTTAAAAAATACTTATAACCCATTTAAAAACAATAAAATTTTCTTTTGACTTATTATATGTATACATGGCTAAACTATCACCTAGATAATCTTAATGCATTATACTGTGTAAATTGTATTCTTTATAATATGTGTCATAGAAAGAGTATTACACATGTGTCAGTGTAAGTATGGTATATGTGTTTAATATCACACAAAATTGCCAATACTCTCAATGGTGTTGAATTTTCAAATCAATACTTAAAAGACGTAACAATTCAATGGTGAGATAAACACTTCTTTATTCATTTTATGAAATGCATATTTAAATGAAATTACCCCTTATTTACTGTGCATTGAGCTGGAAAATACTAACTTTAATGCATAGGAATTCAAACAAAAAATTGATATGCTTTCTGCTTAACTACTTTAGTACTGTTCTAATAATGCACATTGCTGCTTCAGTTAATAAGAAAATAGATATGACAAAGACTTTGTTATGCAAATCAGCACAGGATTGTAACCTTTTGAAAATACAAAGATCTTTGGAATGATATATGTCCCTTTTGATCAAAAACTTTTAAAAGTTTAATAATTCTGTTAAAACAAACTAAAACTGTGGGTAATTGTCTTCTTTTCCCTGAAATGAACAAATTATAACATCAAAAAACCTGAGAGTGAGGTATGTAGTAGGTCATTTACTGCTGCAGGCATTTTCTCTCCCTTCAGGATGTGCTTGTTTAGTTTCTCTCACTTTGTGCCTGTGGCACTCTATGGTGAAATTCAGACATGTTCTTCCCCTTCAAGGAATCTCTAGGGTGGTAGATAACTTATACAAAATTAATAAATAGTGTTGCTTTTTTTATTTTTACCCATCCCAGGCAATTCATTTCCCTCTTGAGAAGAGTTGAGTTGCACAAGACATGTTTATTAAAAATATGTGTGTTTTTGTATAGAGTTGAACAGAGAAATTAGATATAATAGGGTGAAATGTGTCATTAAGAAAATGGAATTACTTAATTTTCAGTCATTCTTTCAGAGAAAAAAAATGGAATGGTGAAAATCCTTTATATATTGATTAACCTTTTTAAACCTAGAATTTTTAAACATGCCAAGATATAGGAGATTTTTATAATTTGTTGGGTTTTTTTTTAATTCTGGGCTTGTAAATTTAGTTTCCTTTTATCTCTGCAAAATTCAAGGAGTAAACCTGTTTTGAGGCTATTCAGCTGGATGATTATTTTTGGGGAAGACCAGCTGTACCATCTTGCGTATTCACAACCATTTGTTCTAGCATATTGCAGTGCTAATCCTCTTAGGAGAAGGAGAGATTGGCACAGATAGCTTAACCTGTTATATTGTGTGCTACACTGCAGCCTCTGTTTCTGTCACGCCAAAGGCAGTGAGACTTCAGATTGCTTTGGAGGGTAGAACAGATAATGAAGCTTGGGTATAAATATATGCTGATATATGGAGGGAAAACAACTTGATTTTTTTTTCTTTTTGTTTGGTTTTTTTGTGTTCTTTTGTTTTGTTTTGTTTTTTCTTTTTGGTAGTTGTTGATTTTAATTGTCCTTTTAGCTGTGAAAGACAGAGTTGCACTTCATAGCATAATCATCTCATTATGTAAAAGGCTACTTAGAATCCTAAGAAAATGTGACTGTATTAAATATTATCCTTTACAGTCATCAATTACAAAGTTTTTCTCCTAGGTGTTACCCACTGCCACATTAAGTTTTCCTTAGGCATAGACATACTTATTTAATAAGTAAATACTCTTTTTCCAAACAGTCATTTGAAAAATAGGAATGGTGCTTCAGTGCACAGGTGATTGAGTTTCTTTTGACCCTCGGTAGCCAAGCCTGTGTTTTGAATCCCAGCTCTTCCTCCAGTGTTGATAGTAATGTGATTGAGTCTTCTGGAATGAGTTACTGAATGCAGATAACAGGAGGCTTTGTCATGAAGTGCAGAAGCTACTCATGTGGAATATGCACCTTCCACATCACGCATGGTTGAGATCAGATACAGGATTTTCAAGACTTGACAGCCCTGGTTCATGAACAATGATATTTATATTGAATTTAGGACTGAGTGCTAATACTCAACTGATACCAGCTGATGACAAAAATTAGTGATTCCGAGATTCCATTTTAATGCTACAGTGCTGTTATTGTCAAATACTGCAAACAGTTATTACTAGAATTAATTAAAATAGCATTTATTAATTAAATAACTGATTAATAGCTAATTATTAGTTTCATTCATTGTATTTTTATTCACCATGTTAATCCAGTGTTTCTTTTTACCTCATTTTGAAACCTTTCTTAAAATAAAACAATCGAGCTATTTTTGATTCAGCTTAACCCCCATCCCATACAATAAATCCACTTTATCTACATATGTTGTCTTGTGAGAATTTTGGTACATTTAATTAATTTTTCTGAGAATAGTTTCATACAGGTATGAAACATTTCAGGACAGGAGAGCAGTGGAAGTTTTAAATTAAAAGTAAGTGCTTCTGACTCAGCTGTTCAAATACTTTCCATCTTAGCTAAAAAAAAAAAAAAGGCTTTAATGTTTTTCAGGTGGAAATTAAGGTATTTCTTTCTAGCCTTAGTTGTAGAAAAATTTTTAGGGGAGGCTGTTTAGTATTTGACAAGGACTCCAATAGAAAATCATCTGTAAGCACCAAAGACAATCAAAATAAATATTTGCTACTTCGACTTCTTACCAATTCCATGTTATTAGTATTTTGAAAATGTTACTCATTTCTCTCTCAGGTCCTTGAGTTTCTCTTTGAGAGGTAATTTTAAAATGTAATCAACATTATTTTTTACTTTACTTTCTAATGGTAGTGGCTTTATGGTGTGATCATTTTACATTTGCAGGGAGGCAAGCTCTTCTTCTGTAGCAAACTTTTTTCTCTAATTTACATTTTTTCAATTTAAAAGCATTGCTTTCTCAATTAGCCTCTACATGTGTATATGTATGCAGGTGTATACATATGTATGTAAAGAACGATACAGTGTGCATCCTACTTGTCTAGTTAGTTGTAACTTTTCAGTTTTATAAATGATTATATTAGATCTGGAACATTTGGGAAAAATCATAGTTAATTTCTTATGTCACATGAGTTTGGAAGCTGCATGTGGCTTTTGTGTCTTTGGAAATGCTGATTGTACTTTATAGCACTGGAAAACTACTATTTCATGTTGCTCTTCTTAGAGCCCAGTTATTCATGATATATTATAAAGGAGCTGTATTGACTATTTCTCAAAGCAGTGTTTCAAATGTCATACAGGTTAACTTGATCTGTGATTTAATTTGATATAGCTGTTGTATGTTGTGTTTTATTCTCTAGGAATCCTTATTAAGTAAATTTTAGTAACAAACTCATAGAACTTGTAGAAATAGATAATAATTCTGTAAAACCTAAAGATTCTTAGGAATTACAGTTGACAGTCTTATAAAAGCTTTATAGGACCTGAACAAATATTTTTGCTGTGCCATGTCCTCAATTAAATGTAATCTATTTCTCCTATATAACAGAGTACTGGGTCAGTGTCAAAATTATGATATGTTTACTGTGGTAACATTCAGGATCTATATCTGTTGAGATACTACTTATAAGTCTGGGGTTTTTAATACAGTATGACCACAGGAAAATAAAGAAAATTTAAAGATCAAGCAGCAATTACCAATTTTACAAGTGTCTTGGCAGTCACAAGACATTTATGCTAAGAGTGACATTGATATGTAACCGCTTTAGTTTTTTGTTTTGAAGCTGATATTGAGGCACAGCTATATACTTTGGTTTTAGCAGTAGACACATTTTAAGTCCTATTTTAATCAAACCTTTTGCTTGTAAAAAATGTGCAGACTATCAGCCCTGGGGAGTGGATCCCTGCAAACTGGTGTATGCACACAGGGGTAGTGAGAGCTCTTTCTAGAGAAATGGAACTAGTAATGTATACTACCCTTTTTGGTAGTATTGAAGTCCAGTTCAGCAACAGATTAAATGGGAAGTTTTTTTTCTGCTGTTTCTAATTTTTTGAACTGGCAAGACAAGGGTTCAAGCCTTCTAGGAAGGAATAAAAGAAGATTCCACTAGGTTGGCTGTAAAAAATTTTGAGGTGTAGAAAAGATGTTTTTATAGTGGTTTGGTTTGATTTTTTTTAAAGTTTTGCAATGGACTTTTTGGTTCTTTGCTTATTCCTCTCTATCATGTCTTGCAGTAATTGTGATCCAAGATTTAGGAATGGTATACCTCTAAGTATAGTAAGTACATTGAAAGTGATTACGGTTCTGTGAAAGGCTTCACATCAATCCACATATATTTTGTACATGTTGTGGGGTTGTTTAAAAATAACTCCATCTTACATATGTCATATGTATTTTATTTTGAAAAATAGATTTAAAAGTAATGGCAAATGTAATAGTGTAATGAATGTTCAGGTAGCAAAAGACAGCACTAAGAATTATAAAGAACAATATTTAATCAGACCTTGCTTCTGTTTCGGGGTGTTCTGACATACTGTTCTGTGAGTAAGCTGGTATGGAAGTTTTTATGTAACCATGGTGTTTCTTCAGCTTCCTGATGACTTTTGTAAACAGTAAAACAGTTATGAGTATATTTTGAATCATACAGCCTACTTTTCTGTGGATCAGGGAAGGTAGTTATCTTTGTAGAATAATTAGTACAGTGTTTATCCACAATCTGAGTGGCTAATTAAATAGTATTGATATTATTTATTTTAACTAGAATATTTTGTCGCATGGATGCTTCAGTCTGCAGTACTAATGACTGTTCTTTATGAAATAGATTATGAGATAGCAGTAGCTTTCCAAGCACTTCACATTTATAGGCCATTTCTCAGTCATTTTTTGAACTGCATGTAAATCTCTATTGCTTGCAGTAGAACATGTTACTTGTCTGGGAATTATCTCTGTGCTGCTTCCATTTAAAAACTATGTTTGTTTATAAACCTTTATGAATGTTTATAAAGTGAGCATTTTGGATTGAGAATGAAGTTGGACCATCATTGCTCTTGCTAGAAAGTGACTATCCAGGTTGTGGAACTGTAGTGTCTCTTACTTTTGTTTCTGGATGTTCTAGTAGTGGTTTAGTAGTAAGTTCCCCAAGTTTCTGCCTTGCATTTGCTCTAGCCAGTTTGCTGACCTTTGTTTTGTGTTCAGTATTTACATCCAAATGTACTAGCTTCCCTGGTACTCTCTTTCCTCTCCTTGTGAGTTAGTATTGAATAGCTTAATTCTGCCTTGTATTCCTTGGTGCATAGGGGCACACTGATCACTCAGCAGTATGATCACCATATTTATCATTTACATGTCCAGACATGAACATAAAAGTGGAAACCTTCATCTGCATAGCAAGCACTTACTTAGTGTATGTTTCAGCTGCTAAAATGTAAGACATGCCTGCTAAGAATCCACGTATCTTCAAAAGTTTGTAAGTTGGCCAAATTTGAGTAATGAGTTATGGGAATGGGAGGCCCTTCCAGACAGAATTTAAGCTCCTGATTAAAAAACACAGGTGCCATAAAGTGTTTTATGGTAAGGTTTGCTAGATTTTTGTAAACAGGCAAATGCAACTGTTCTGTTGTGACTTTCTCTTGAATATAGATTAATGATTTACTGTGAAGTTTTCAACAGAGTTCAGCCTGAGTCAAAACCAGCTGCAAAATCTAGCTTAAGTTTGGTAAAGTCCTGAGTAAGTCAGAAGAAAGTTACTGGCATTTTGTGAGTCTTAAAAATGGTGAGATTAATTTATTTCCAGCCATCATTCACTGCAGTACAAGGGTTCCTTAATCACCAGATTTGGAGACCAGCATCAAGAAATTGTACTTTTAACCATGAAAGCTCTCAGTAAGGTTCTCACTGTTTTTTGATTGGAAACTTAGGTCACTTCATGAGTAATGCAATTGAGCTGCTTTTATTTTCTGTTGTCCAGGTTCTGGATTTAATAATTCTGTTCTGGGGTTTTTTTTTAATGTTTTCATGTTTTTTAATGTTTTTCATGTTTAATTATTTTTTTTTCCTAGGTATGCGTATATCTTGATATTCTGTAGACTGAGAATTGCTGAAGCACCCACAGGTCTGAGGATAGTAACTAAGCATTAAAATGTGATGTTAGAAGATGATTTCTGAAGTGGCTGGATTATTGAGTATGAGTTGAGAGTCACTTGTTTGTAAGCTGTGCAGTACCTCATGTGCTATGGCTTACCAGTTGGGACATAACATTATGCAGTGCCTTCACAAATTGATTGTGGTCCAGTTGGATGATCTTAGCTGAGATCGTGTTCAGGTTCAGTTTGGACTCGCAACTCCTAGATGCTTCCAGAATTTTATCCTTTTTTAACTATTTTAAATAGTTCAGTGCTGACCTATTTAACCACAATTCCCAAAGGAGAATGTCTCTTGTTTGAGGGACAGTTAAAGCTATTACATTAAGTGATTATGGTGTGCTAATGGCAGGGCAGTACAAACCTCTGGACCTCTCAAGTGTAATGGGATTTACAAACTATCAGTTATATACTGAGTGCTGTATGGATGCTTGCAGAGAGGGATGGTGAGGACGTTGTAATAAAGACAGTAGGAAAGCAGACAGCTTTGTATAATATCTCATAGCTATCATGGAATACAAAGAGACATTAAGAATCAGGTTGTCAATGAAGCTGCTTCTCCAGAGGTAAAAGTCAGGTTGCTCAAATGTAGGACAAGTTTCAAAATTTGAAACCAGAGTGTATTTTTCACTCATATGAATGGGCATGGCTGCTGTCTCTTGTATGTGAGGAAAGTACAAGACCACATTTTGTTTGTGATAGCAATGTAAAAGTAGAAGAAAGAGGAGAAGATAGTGGAAGGTGATAGAACAGCAGAGCTTAGGAAAAAGTCACTGGAGGAAGCTAAGACATCCTTAATTTTCAAGGAAAATTTAATGCAGCCTGTCCAGTTGCAGGGTTAAAAGCAATGCTCTTCTTATCTGTGCAGACAGAATGTTAACAAGTGCAATTCTTGATTTACCAGCCAGCACTGAGAGCTGTGCTGTCTTCTTAGATGGCTTTGAATGTTGCTGCCCAATTGCTGGCATTGTTGGTTGGAAGGAACAGGAAGAAAGATGGAGCTCTGGAGGGAGAGGAAAGGAATTAAGAGTGTCTGTGTCGGGTTGGCTGAGTGACATGAACAGACCCTTCAGACACCCACAGACCCAGCAAGGATTTGTGTTTAGAAGCCTTTGCGGTACTTGGTACTATTTTTTTATGGATTTTTTTAATCCAAGCTGTAGGTGTTCAAACAACTTTTTGAACTAGCAGAGGTCATGGTCTGTAAAGAGAGTCTATTATTGTTACAGATATTGTAAAAATGTTATATATATTGTGCATAACCAGTGGAGGAAAATTAATCCTCTTACACCAGCTATTCAAAAAATTTCTGACAAGCCTAAAAATGACACTCCTTTGTCCTGGCATCCTGGCCCATGTCTTAATGTTGACATTATTTTCAATATACCAGTATATTTAAAGAAAAACTGTGGGTGTTGATGGGAGGCAACTTTTTTATTATTATTTTGTTGCGTTTTTATTATTTTCTTGGTTTTTTTTTTTTTTTCGTTTTCTTCTCAGGAATCCATAGTTCACCCCTCAGTAGTGTTATAGAGTCTGCTCTATCTCAGGGAAAAGAATACTGAGTACTAATGATATCTGAAAAAGTCCAATGTTCTTGTTGTTTTTGTTTGGTTTTTTTTTTATACTCTTATTAAAGCAGAAGCTGAAATTTCTAGAGTGCATTATAAAAAACAGTATGGAAAAATAAAATTTTCCATCGAACTTCTGGAGAGGGTCTTATGTCCTGGGATATTAATCTTACAACCAGACAAGATTTATTAAAAGTAATATTAGATTTTTTTTGAATTTAGAGAAAGCTGTGAAATGGCTTTCCATCCCTGACGAACAACATCATCTTTTTGTCAATGTAACCCTAAACATTCAGGGGACATTGAAATGGATTGGCGTTGAAAGTGGAACAGTCCATTTGCAGGTGGCTATTTGCCGCTTCTGTGAAATAGGGTAGCTATCAAATGGTTTGAAGATTTATAATGCCAAATTTTGTGGAAGAGTATACAGTAGAGGAAGCAGCAATAGTATTCAAAAGTTACCAAAGACCAGGACTGAAGTTCTGTTTTTCTTTAACACTTTTATATGTGTACTTTCTGGATATAGGATTGATTTAGTTTGTAGCCATTCATTTTTCATGCTTTGATTTCATCCTTTATAAGTGATTTCTTAAATATTTTTTCTGTTGCCCAGAGCTTAGCTAAAGAAGATTTACTTTTTTTCAGAGACATATCTTATTCTTGAGAAATCTGCTTTTACAGGGAAATGAATAGACTATGATGATGTTATATATTTACGCATACTGAAGATCAACTGTAAAAAGTGAACAGTGCAAGATAAGAGTCTAGTCCTGCTTTATTTCACATCCAGCTACAGACTATTCACTTAATGAAATAGTACAGTATGCATTTATAGTGTTTAATTTTGCGTTGCAGTTCAACCTGCACCATTTTAAGTTACTCCCTGAAAATTCCTAGTACTTCTTTGTGAATGATAGATACTAATAATAACTAATAAAACAGTTCTGAGTAACATTTGTAGCATCAAGAGATTATTTCCCCTTAGGCTCAAATAATTGTTCATTTGCAATGGTTTTACATTCACATTATTGAAAAATAGTTTTTATTGTAAGTAATTTGGGAATAATTTTTCAGAAAGGAGTTACCAAAAAAATTAGTAAGAGAGTGTGATTAAGGCAAGATAAAACCCCAAACAAATAAATGAATGCACATCATGGCTATTTCACTCATTTTTTGAAAGGTAAGAGCCTAACCTTTTGTGGTTATCAATAGTGAGAAAATGAAGCATGCTGACCTAATTTCTTCCATATGCAAGGTTCATTGCAGGATAACTGGAGCTTGCCCTCTTTTTGTTTTAACCATGTCTTTATGTCATGAGTTATTACAGACCACGGGTGCACAGATGGAGCTGATATATATTCTTGTAAATGTGTGATGCACCAGTTCTGTGCAATATAAACATTCTCTTTATTTCTATTTCTTCAGGGTTTTATTTTAACTCTTTGACTTGTGACCTCCTGTATCACCTGTCACAGCTGAAAAAACAAATTGTAATTACTTCATTTGTAATAAAACTTAGCATTAGTATATATATGGTGAATGCTAATACCAAATATTACAAGTTTTGAGGAAATTTTTTTGACCGTTACAGTCCATAGCCCTGATGTGCAAGGGCATTCATACTTCAGCTTTCCTTACATTACTTGAAACACTGGGAAAATAATCCTTCCTGGAAAAAATATCTGGCCATGCAACCATGCAAAAACCTTCACTTTTCAAACCCTATGGTTTTCTAGCATGTCACTTGTGCAATGCCCACAGACTTTTAAAGGTTTGTTTGCCATTGTACAGGCAGAAATCTTACAAAGAGGAGCAAACTTGCAGCAATTGAATGACTCTGGGATTTTTTCTCATTTGTTGACTCAGAATTTGCTATTTGTGTTAGTTTGTGTTAATGAACTATTTAGAGAAAAAAAAGAGGTATTTATTTTATGTGCTTGAGTTGTGTTTGTTGTGAATTTTAGATTGAAAGGTTAAGAAATCTAATTTCAGTTTCTATGAGAAGTGTTTCCACAAAATGTTGGCATTCTGGTATGTAGTATCTCTTGTGTTTGGTCTACAAATGTTTTTACTTAATTCACCTTCCAAGTTGGTTAAAAAACCTGTTCATGTACCATGAGCTTCAGTGCCCTTTTCTTAATGCAAAGGAGAGACTGAAGGGTAAAAATCACTAGTGTTGAACAAAACATATAAGTATGATTATGGAAATAAGCCACTGCTCACAAGTATACATTGTATTCATTACTTGCAAGGAAATCTGGATCTGGAGACTCAGTTTTCTCAGGTGAAAATATATATATATATATATATATATTTTATTTTTTATTTTTTTTAATTTTTTCCGCCCTTGTTTATGTATGAGGACCTAGTGATGAGTGTTCCCAAGTGGCATTGACCTGCATGATCCTACCTTCCTTTAAGTGAAGAGCTGAAGTTGTTACTGGAATTCCAGCTCCTGACAAATCATGTTGTCAGACAGTATTTAATCTCTCTCATCTTTTCACAAGTATCTCCTCATTATTTTTAGATCCTGAATGTCTGTAGGTTAGGTGTCTGTAGGTTACTAAACTTTTGAAGTCAGTTTGTACTCAATTTATTCCTGCAGAGTTATTCTTAAACTATGTGCCTGTATTAACCATGGGGTTTGTGCTAAGGTGTACCATGTATGGTGCTTTGTCCTCTAGTTTATATGAGTATTTTAGTAAAAATTATTAATCATTTTGTGAAGTTAAAATGTAGAGGAAAAGTAAGCTAAGCAATTTGTTTAGTGCTAGAGAAGTATCAAAGTCAAAAGTAGATTTCACATAATTTTGCTCTCTGTAGGTTGCTTAACCCCAGTTTTCCCTTCTGAATGTTTGCAAAATATCACTGGTTTTAACTTGTCTGTTATACAGAGATGAAGAGCCACTGCTCTAAACCACTGCTTTAGCGGTGGTTTTATCAGAAACTTATTCCTTGGATATTAGAGTTTATCTCCTAGATTAGCCTGTTTCCTTGTACTATAGATATATGGGTTGATGTTCTAATCTAATAATGTTAATTATTTTATATAACTGAATTATGTATTTCTTAATTTATAATGTTCTACCACTGTTCCTATGATTTGTAATTGCCTATTGGAATTTTTTTAAACCCAGGCTATTCACATTGAAAGGCCCTGCCCACAAGGTTAAATGCAGACATTCAGTTTTGTTTAGAAATAAGCTTTACTAAACTTTAGTGTTGAACTGAAAAATGACGTCTTTGTGTGGGATTAACCTTCCCTCTCTGAGCTGTCACTGTCCCTGTAGCCTGGGACTGTTCACTGCTGTGGCTCTCTCCTGATTTTTCCCTTGAGGAGGGTAGGTTGAGTTGTTCTTCTGTTGATCATTTTGTGTCTGGAGGCCTTTCCCACTCCCCTCAATTTTGTTCTACCACTGAATGGGACTATGGTAATGCTTGGGCTTTGTCTCTCTCTCATTGTCTTTCTGACTAACGGATAGAAATGTCAGGCATAGAGAACAGCCCCAAACTGTGACCTCTGTAACATTCTCCTTCAGCTGATTGACGTTCAGGCAGCTGCTGAGAGAAATCCCCACCATTCAGAGGTTGGTGTACTTGCTGAACGAGTTCCCCAGTGTCAATCCTGTTAGCCCAATTGCCACATTCTGGGAACGGTGGCCTTTAAGCGCTAGATTAAAGATTCTGCACCTGCCAATGATGTGGTGCTTCCCCCTTCCCTCCACAACTGTGTCACCTTGAATACTTCTGGGGCTTTGCGGTCCAATTACAAAGGCAGCTTTTGTCCCATTAGGATTCCCAAAATGCTTTGTACCACTACTCTTTTTGCTTAGGTTTGTTTTTTTTTTTCCAGGGTGGGGTGTGTGTTTGTTTGTTGTTGTAAACCCAGCTAGGTGCAAGTGTGGTTTTATTTTTTTATAAATGTTAGCTTTTGACACTTCACTTAGAAAATTAAACAGCAGCATCAAATTTGTATTAAAACAAACATGGATTATTACTCTCAGTACAAATGTGCAAAGCCCTAGCAGTAAAAAGCCCTAGCAGTAAAAAGGATGAAGATGAAGGGTGTATACATTGCTCAAATCCTTAAAGTACCAAAATAAACTTGCAGTTTGAAGAATTACAAACTTTATCAGGAGAGGGTTAAAATATTACTACTACTATTATTACTATTATTATCATTATTATGTTAATTAAATTGGTCTTATATTAGGACTTTAAACTTTGTTTTGAGCACCTGTGTTTTTCTTTACATCTTCACAATTATGATGTAGAATTTATAGAGGTAGCTATTGGACCCTGCCTTTTCTGCATCTTTCCCCTTGGAGCCCATGGTTAAAACAGAGCATTCAATGCTAAGAAAAAGCCTGAGAGGGAACTTTGGAAATTCTTCTCTAAAGTGGTAGCTTGTCAGGAACATTGCCCTTAATTTCCTTTTATGCACTAGTTAGGAAGGTTTTGGTGTGGCTGACTTGACTGTGGGCATGGCAGTGATACTTCATCGTAAATGTAGGTGATTGCATACCTGGCCTGAGGATTTTCTGATTTTGCATACTGATCACGTTTCCGGTTATTGTAAAATGGCATAGCGTGTTGTCGATTCTTTGTACAAAATTAATCGTAATTCTGTGCTTTTCTGTTTTCACAATGAAGTGTTAAATGTTTTTTTCTTCTAAAATCTCATAATTGTTGTTGAGGTGGAAATTCGTATGTAGTTATTTGCCAAATATTAGCACGCCTCTGCAGTTCAACTACTTGAATACATCTCTATAGCTCTGTAAGCTAAGTAAATAAGTTTTAGAATATTCGTCCTGTCAACAAGTGAAAGAGTGAGCTTCTAGTTCAGCTCAGCAGTGTTTCAAAAGGAAAGGCTGGCAGTAGATTTTTTTTTTTTTTAGCAGAGTAGGGGACTTGTGGATTCTTTTACCTAGCACTGCAAATGTCTTTGGCATCTCTTCAGCAAATATTGGAATGAGTACCTTTGTTCTTTGCTTGTGTTTAATATATTTAGTAAAAACTGGCTTATTAAAACATTCTGTGCAAGATGAATTTTATTTCAGTGTATTATCTAGGGTTTCCATGGTCAAAGAATTGCAGGCTGGACTTCATAGGATAGGTGTTAATCCCTCTGAAATCTCCAGAAAAGACTTGTTATTAAATGGAAAAAAAAGGGCATATATCCATTCTTCTACGTGACTACTGGTGGTGTGTGTGGTGTTCCTGGTTTTATGAGGAGCTAGCTGTCTTTGACATTGGTTTCGTGGTTTCCAATTAGTATTTTGAGAATCAAATATCACGAAAATATTAGAAAATGTGGAGAGCTTTTATTATGTCACAGAAAATGCAGGTTTCATTCAGGTGAATAAAACTCCTGTGCTATTAAAAAAGCTTTCAAGAATGAATCATCTGTTTAAAAACAGATCGAAAATTTTCAATTTAAAATTGAAATAATTAAAGCCTGGTAATTTTTCAGGTAGATGCTTCACAATCATGTGATGCTGATAGAGATACAGATGCAGATATATGTTTGATCAATGAAAAGGTTGCTCTGAAAATAAGAGGTTCTTAGAAGGTTCTAACTAATTTTGAAAAAGCCAATGGCATTGAGAGGCTGTGTCTTGACTGCGTCAACAATCGTTAAATCAGGTATAATCAAGTTATAAATATCTCTGATGGGTACTCATGTAAATGCTCATGTAAAATGAGATACACCTTTCTGACTGCTCCATTTTTCTCACTGTCACCATTCGTAGTGATTTTTCCAGCAGCACTGGACCATGGTTTGTCAAATTCCATTCTTTAATAGCTGGCCAAAAGTCACTTCGTCGTTTTGTTTTTTTTAAAATATGGTTTGCATTTAGTAACTAAACTTTGTTCTAGAGAGATGTGTGTATTCTGTATGTGAAATATTTCCGAAATGAAAATTTCGGAATGGAGTTAGGTTTGCATGATAACTGCTTTCAGCAGAGCCAAAACAGCTGAAAGGTTCAGTAAAATTTGTCAGAAGTGCTGGAAAGTCAAACAGACAAAAGACTGTGTACACAGTGCATCCATTTGCATCTGGCTACCATTCAAAGGAGAAACTCATCTTTAACATCCATCATTTTCACATTATGCATTCAAGCATTTTGCTTTTTAAATAGTGGTCTTACACCTTTAGCAAAATTCAGAAAGAATTTATTTTCACATTTTAAATTTCTTATGGATCTAACCAAAATTATAAAAATATAGGTGCTGGTTGTGTTTTTTCTTTCTCTTCTCAATCTGCATATTTTATTTTTCCTTCCCATGAAGTTCTTTGTTTTCTTTTTGCACTAAGATTATTTCTAAAAATTTAAAAAGATTGAGTTTTTAAAAATCATTTAGAAGGAAGATACGTTTGTAGTCTCTCAAAATATGTAGTAATATTTTTAGAGCAGATAACTTAATATAGTTTGGCCTTTAACTACCACTATTGAAATCTGTAACCAGACTAAAGGAATTATTGAAATCAAATGTAAAGTATCCCTTTAAGTTCCTTTAGTGCAGGACTTTGTCATTCAGTTTTTGTATTCTGCATAGAGGACAAGCTAGATCAGCAGTTGCCGTCCTTTGCATTTCACTCACTTGGTGCTGTATGCTTCCATAGCTTAAAAATAACTGCAAAAAATGCTGCTCTATTCTGTTCCTGGACATCAACTACTGATTTTACAGCCAATTTACTGTGCAAAAATGGTTTATCTCTTAGATACAGAAATTCTGAAATGTGTCTGCCTTAAGCCAGAGTTTAGTTGAGCTGATCTGCAGAAATCTTCAACCCTCAAACCAAATGTTGTTAGAGAAATGCTGTAATCAGCAGCCATTTTCATGAAAAAATACTGCTCACTGTGAATAAAGAAAGTTATGTTTTATTTAAAGTCCGCATAAACAAAGACTAGTAAATATATTGGATGATTAGGAGCTTTATTCTTCAAAAAGTCTGTTTTCCTTTTCTGTAGCTATTTATAATAAATTCAAAACTGAATTTAAAGAATAGTTTGATGCAGCTTGTCTAAGAAAATGAAAAGCCTGAATCTGCCAGTTCTGTAGCAGTTTTAGTAAGTCACGGAGCAGAAGTGAGGGAAAGCCTAAAACCAAGGACTAAAATTTTCCTTCTCTCTCTTCTACTGTTATTTAGTGCATTGTTAGTTAGATAATAAAAATAAAACTGGTTGCATGTAAAAATATTTTGACTTGGAGATGTAGTAGATGTAGTAGAAAGGCAAAAAGAGGTATCCTAGTGATTTTGAAAATTATTATAGAAATCCTGAGAGAACACTACCTGCATAAGCTTTGCATTGAGGACAATTTTCAAAAGACTTGGCAAAGCAGAAATGTTGTCAAAACATTCCTACTTTTATGGTCATGGATGCTATTGATGTTCTCACTTTTGGAGAGGAGGAATGGATACAAGTTTAAGAAAGACAGAACTAATTCTTCCAGCATGTAAGCTCAACTTTTAACTGATTAGCTGCAATGTGTTCAGAATTGTGTATGTTTGGGCTTCTGATTAACTATTGAATATGATGTAATACGGAAATGAACAATGATTTTACAAGCATACATCATGTTCAAATATCCTCTGAAGAAGCTCATGAAAGGAGGAAATAGAACTAACTTCTAATTAGTAAATTAAAAAAAACTCTGTTAAAGCAAAGTATATTAAATAGCAAAGAAAGGAAAACTAAATTTATAATAGCAGCAAAGTCATTTTTCTTTGGTGATTCCAAGGACAAGAAAGAAATGGGGAAAACCGGCTTTTCTGTAAGGCAGTGAATAAAGGAGTAAATTCATATTTGGACTTTCAGACTTTCAGATGCCAACAGTGTCAGTTTCGATAAGGTGAAGTACGGAGCCTATGGTTGGTCACAACAATCTCAAGAAGAGCTGCAGGCTGGGAGCAAAGTGGCCAGGAAAGCTGCCCAGCAGAAAAGGGCCTGAGGGTGCAGATCAACAGTGGCTGAACGTGAACCAGCAGTGTGAACAGGTGGCCAAGAAAGCTGATGACATCCTGGCCTGTATCAGGACCAGTGTGACCAGTGATTGTTCCTCTGTACTCAGCACTGGCTCAAATCTCACATTCAGTCTTGGACCCCTCATCACGTGAAAGACATTTTCACGTGCTGGAACACGTCCAGAGAAGGGAAATAGAGCTGGGGAAGTATCTGGAGCCCAAGTCTCATGAGGAGTGACTGAGGGAGCTGGGATTATTGGGCCTGGAGAAACAAAGGTTCAGGAGAGACCTTACTACTCTCCCCAACTGCCTTAATAGGAGGTTGTAGCCGGGTTGGGGTTTGTCACTTCTCCCAGATAACAAGCATTGGGATGAAAGGAAATGGTTCAAGTGGCACTGAGATTGGTTTAGTTTGAATATTAGGAAGAATTTCTTGCCTGAAACAATTATCAAGTTCTGACACAGGCTGCCTATGGCAGTGGTGGAGTCACCATCACTGGAGGGATTTGAAAGATGTGAAGATGTGGTGCTCTGGGATACTCTGGTTTAGTGGTGGGTTTGGCAGTGCTGGGGTGGCAGTTGGACTCAGTAATCTTACAGGTCTTTTCCAACCTAAACGATTCTATGATTCTATAAATATAGCTACAAGCCAAGTCTTTACAGTATTTTTAGGAAAATCTGTTAACAGGAAGATGTAACTATAGCCAATATAAATAGTTATGCCTTTTCTCATGTAATTCAGTAAGAAATAAATGAATGAAAGAGATCTGCTAGGTAACAGAAAGGATCAGAAAGAAACTGAGGAAATAAGAAACATAGAGGAAAAAAAAAACCATCTTGTTATCAGTGAATATTTTAATACTAAATCATGGGTCTGGGTAGTTCCTGTATTTGGTGGGAATGTACCATACAATTTCCAGAGATGCAATTTTAGGTATGGGCTCTCAGAGCATGACTGCTGTGTATGGTGATATGCAAATGGGACAGGAAGTTGAGTATGGGAGAAAAAATCTAGACCTGCCAAGTAATTTAAAGATGTGACTGAAGAGGCCTGTAGATTGACAGGTGCAGATAGATGCTGCCCTGCCAAGAGTAAAGCTGGTGATGGTCTTCTGTGTTTGGGCTAGCAGAGCTGTAAAGAGCATCTGACCAGGTCAGCCTGGGTAGAGCTGCTGCAGATATGCCTTTTGAGGTATCCTTTCCCCAGTACCTCAGCCTGGAATTGCATTCTGCCAGAGGCTGGGTTCAGAGGCCAGGGAATCTAAGCTGTGGATGCAGTTGCATATTTTGTGTTTTAAGTTGACTCCAAGTCTGTGCATCAGATGATATTTGTAAGATAATTGAGCAACTCCACCAGGAGACATAGGGATAGAAGTTTTAAAAAAAAAAAAAAAAAAAGAGAGATTACTAGTTAACCTTTAAATCAATACTCATGCAGTGTTTTGAGATGACTTTGGATGTGTGCCTCACAACAGATTGTGCAATAGAAGAATGAGAGCATTTATTGATGCTTCTGGAAAAGAATCCCTTTTTTTGGCATGTTGGAACATTTATGCTAAAAGCAGTATAAGTTACTTTGTGACAATGCAGACTGGCAGTTTGATTATTTGGAAATACCGACGTTCCTTTCAATTAAATTATAAAATTTAATGGGTAGTTGATAATGCTAATGATTAGAAATACTGTTTTTCTTCTGAAGGGCTCTAAGCTTTGTAAGTAAAATCCAGTGACTGCAAGACTATTTATTAATAACACAATAATGTCACAAATACAAATGGATATCTTGAGAAAAGTATCAGAAAGCAAATATGAAATATTCTTGCTTTGCTATGGGAATAATATAGTTTTCCTATTAGGGTGGATTTTTAATAACAATTGAATGATTTTACAAAAAGCAAGATTTCTGATACTTACTTAGTAAATTTTAGCCACATGTGATAATGAAGTTGGAAAAGTTTAAGTTGTTCCTCCCTGCTACCCCCAAATTCATGATTTTATCAATAAAATCATATATTTTTCAAACTGTCTAAAGCTTTATTTTACCTGAAGGCTTTTTTGAATGCTCTTTTCCCAGTCTTTCATTGTGTGTTGACTTGAGTGTTTTCCCTCACCTTGTTTGTCTTTTATTGTCTCTTGATGGTTTTACCCTTACGTGGTCTTGAAGGGTGAGCTGTGGCTGTATCTCATGAGGTGAATTGCGTGTGCAGTCCTGTGCTGAATGAGGGCCTAGGAGAGGAATATTTCACAGAGGTGATTACAAAGGATGATTCTCTAATAACATCATCAGAAGTAGCAGTGTTGGAAGGAAGTAAGGATTTTATTCTTTAGTGTCCATTCATATATTTATCTTTTTTTTTTTTTTTTCTTTTTTTTCTTTTTTTTTTTTTCACCAAGATAAATAGGTAAGTACATTGCTCCTGCATATACCAGTCCTGGTATCTGGCCTTAGGGATTACTTGTGTGAAGCCTCTTAACCTTCTCACAGTTGTTATTTGTGATGGTCATTTCTTGGTTCTATTGAGACATTCTTAAGATCTGTGTTACTTTCTTTTTTATCTTTGCATTAAGTGTAGTTACAAATCTAGGCATTTCTTAGGAAGTCCAGGTTTTAGAGAATCAAGGATAAGGCACAGAAGTTTGAACTGTGGCCTCCTTGTTTGTAAAATGGTACATTTCTGTTAGCATTTTCATATTTTCTGTCTGTATTGGAGAAGTAACAGGTTTTGCGTTCAGAATTTGTGAAGAACCACAACCACAGGACACCTGTGTATCTAAGAAGAGCAGATGGGACTTCTCTGTGGAAATACATTCAGAATGGTTTATGGCATTTGACATACAAATTCGAGCTGTAACATAATAGTTTTCTCCCAGGTGGCAATTCTTTTTACCTTGATATTCTCTCTTTAAGAAGTACCTATTCTTTTAGTCCTCTTCTTCTCCTACATGAACACTTTCATCCCTTTACACAATTTCTAACTGATGGTGAGTTGTGCTCACAGATCAAAATTAGCAGCCCAGGCTAGAACTCAAATGAAACCCCCCAGCTGAATATAGTGCAATGACAGAAACTTGTCTCCAAATAAATGTCCTGTTCAGGAGAGGTGGCACACTGATGAATGTCTGGCCTCAAAATCTGGCTCTGAAAGCGTTAACCCCACACAGTGTCTTGAAATTTTATCAGGTTGTTACTATCAGTTTAGTTTCCATAGTTATAATATTATAGTGTATTTTAAAGTTACACAGCTAGGCTCCAGAAAATTCTGCATGAAATCTCATGCTGGTCTGATTCAATTTTATATAACAAGCAGCTTAACTTCAAGAAGTCACTCTCTTTTGATTTATAAGTAGCAGGGTAGTACTTTCATTTAAAATCTCAGTTTTTTCAGGTTGCAACTTCACTGCTAGTATTTGTATTATGTATGAAAGTTCAGTGACATTTTTGACAAAGCGTATTTTCAATTGCTTCAGTTCTCTTTTGTGAGAAGTACAGTAATATTTGTCCTACTTTTGGGTACTTCTCAGTAATATTAATTTAATAGTGAAAAATAATTACAAAATATCTGATGTCAAAAACTAAATTCTAGAGATGCTTACATGGACTGGAAATGTGTATTTCTGAAGTAATTTTTTATTAATATTTTACAGTTGCTAGTTTCAGGAATTGAATCACCACTGATTTTTTTTTTATAGTATTGCTGATGATATCTATGTAGAGGCATTGCTTAATATTTAACCCACACCATAAAGGACTGATCCCACAAATCTGCACTGTGAATGGATGCAGTGAGAGGCATCCAGATTATCTTTGGAAAGTTTACCTAATGTTTACCTGTGACCCTAGGATTACATTTCTGCTTACATTTTAAATTAGCAGTTTGTGATGGCAGAGATGAAGAGACACCATCTCTCTTCTTCACTCTGGCAATACCTTCTTCTCAGGTGCTTGCACTGTATCAGATTACTTTATTCATGCGTGATAGATGCTGAAGGAGGCTCAAAGGAGAGTATAGCCAGGAACAGGAATAGAAATTGCATCAATTTTGCCATCTACATGGCTGCTGTTGTGGAAACTTAGGCTCTTCAGAATAGCTGCCCAATGAGAATCATCTTCAGATATTCACTTCTTCAATCATTGACTGTAAAAGGAATAGTGGACTGGACTTACTTGAATAAGTCTTGTGGTAACATTTTTATTACAAAGTATTGAATGATTGTGAAGATTAATTATGCCTCTGTGTGGTCATTCCAGATCTAAAAAAGCAATTGAGAGTCTTGTGCAGTTCTTTTCCAGACTGTAGCTGTTAAGAGAAGGGGTTTTCAGTTTCCATCAGCACACTGTGTAAAAGCTTCTCATGGGCAAAATATATTTGGTACCCATCTTACACATCTGATTCTTTTTCTGTCTACATTTCCTTTTTTTTTTTTTTCCTAATGTATGCTCTTATAGACAATAACAACTGAAAAACTGAAAAACAAACCAAAACACAATTAAAAACTATGACTACTATGTACAGAAAATGGGTGTCCAATTTTTATAAGGATTTACTTACTAAGATGCCAAGATCTGTTTAGATAAATCAGTAACTTTATAAATATAGGTTTCTCATTGGAAAATTACCTGCACTATTATTATAGAGGGAAATGATGGAAAGAATCACACAACAGAAATGTGTGTTGACTGTATACATAGATCTGATTACTTTATATATGCACTACTTGACTGTGAAATATTATTTGAAGTAGATTTTGTACTTAGGTGAGCAAGTCATACTTACTTATGACTGAAATTTGTTGTAATCAGGAAATATATGAGAAAGGTAAAATAACCTGACTGTTGCAGTGAAGTGAGGGCAGGCATCAAAAAGACAGTACCTCATGAGATTCCCAGGCACCCACTTCCAGGGCTTGTCTGGGTCCCTCTGGATGGCAGCCCATCTTTCAGGAGTGTCAACTTTACCCCTCAGCTTGGTGTCATCTGCTAATTTGCTGAAGGTGCATTTGGTCACTTCATCTGTGTCATTAAATAGCAACGGTCCCAATACAGACCTCTGAAAGTCACCACTTGTCCCTGGTGTCCATCAGGACTCTGAGCCATTGACTACGGCCTTCTGGAAGTCATCATCCAACCACTCTCATCCATCTAACAGTTCTCTCAGGAAATCTGTCTCTCTGCAATTTAGAGAGAAGGATGTTTTTGAGGGACTGTGCCAAAGGCTTTACAGAATTTCAGAAAAATGGCATCTGTAACCCTTCCATTGTACACTGATTTAGTCACCCCATCATAGAAGCCCACAAGTTTGGTCAAACACAAGGATTTTCTCTTGGTGAAGCTGTGTTGGCTCTCTCCAATCTCTTCCTTGTCCTCCATGTGCCTTAACACAGTTCCTAGGAAGATGGGTTCCATGGTCTTCCCAGGCAGAGAGGTGAGGCTGAGTGGTTGGGAGTTCCCAGGGTTCTCCTTTCTACCCTTTTTAATGATGGGCACAGTGATTCTCCTCTTCCAGTTACCTGAGAGTTCCTCTGACTGCCATAAATTTTCAGATATCATGGAGGCTGACTTGCAGACTCTCAGCTTGATCTTTAAACTCTGGTTTTACTGCTAGGCCATTTAATTTTTCTCTTTCTTATGTTCCTTTATTTGCCTTGATCATTCTTACTTTGTCTTATTTACTCATACTTTCTTTGTGGGTCTGGGCAAAAATTTGGGTGTTGATTTTGTAGAAGACAGAACTTCTGGTGTGTTCTACAGCACTGTAAGGAGCAGTATTGATTCTTGTGGGGCTTCCCAAGTATTACTAAAATGCCTATATTAAAAAGCAATTAAGAATTGCTGTTTGCTGTCTCTATGCTATGTGGCTCTTTTTATAGAAGGGTGCCAGAAGAATTTGTGACTGTTTGAAAAAGATCTGTATATTTATGTGCTCTTTCACTTAGCTGTGAGATAATCCTTGCTTCTGGTTATCCTTTCATCCACAGTAACTGAACACCCTTATCTTACCGATGTTTGTCAGAGATTGCAGCCTGTCCTGTACCGGATTGCTTTCTAATGCTCAGGCAAACCTACCTGAACTTTGCAGGAAGTTCATGCTGGTTTATAAGGGCACTTCATGTGCCATCTTATTGCCTCCTTTTCTGGCATGGGAAAATATATTTGCACCTCTATACTTGAAACATGCCAGGTTATTTAGTAAAGCCTTGCAGACTTGTCATAAGGTTAGAGCAAGCAATGCACCCTTCTGTTGCTTTGAAACAGTATTTCATATGAAACCAATCAGAACTGGGAGAGTTTAATGGCACCAGCTTAAAAATAGACTGTTTTTTACTTGCACACAAGTATTGTGTTCAGGAGATAATCTAGAGGAATTCCTGAGTTTATGCAGCTTCATCATTTGTGTTTTTACACCAAGACACTGCAGTGTATCTGAGAATAAAATAACAATTTCTGATGTTAAGCTTTAAACAGAAACAGGTAAGCTTTAAATGTGAGTGTGAGTTTTTTCATTTGAGAGCTGTGGTAAAAAAAATTCTAGTGCACCATAAATTATGCTTAGGTAATGCTTAGCATGAGGTTATACTTCCTGTTGAATTGAGATTTCTTGTGTTAATCTAGGCTTGTATTTCCAAAGTCTGAATTTCAAATATGTTTTAATGATAGAAAGTGTGAAAATCTACACAGAACGTTTAAAATTAAAGGGCAGTCTCCAAAAGCAAACAAACAACAGCAACAAAAACTACAACAAAAAAAGAAACAAACAACCACCAAAACTCCCACCAAAATGAATATCCATTCAGAAACTTCTATCTCAGCCAAGTTTCAGTGTGGGATGCACACATACTCAGAATTTCAGCTTTGCACTCAAAGATATTCTAAACATTGGTTTTGAGCAGGAAAAAGCTAACAAAATATTGCAATAGGCAGTGTTGCTGCACCGCACCAAGAAGTGGAATAAATTAAAATTCTCCTCACTGTGTGTCTTGGAGCACATTTCACCTGACTCATCAAATGAAAAATTCATCAATTAATCCTCTGACAATAACAATATATACACAAAAATCAATTCAGGATTGATTTTTTGAGCCCAAACATGAAAACTAACCCCTGGGTTGCACATTATGTGAAATTTCTCTTCATTTCAACCTTATTATTGAGTATAAAAGCTGAAGTGTTCATAGAATTATTTGTTCTAAGTCAATTACAAAGGTGCAGTTGTTTGAGGAAGGGTGTGTGCACCGTGAAGATGCTCTCAAGCACTATCAGAGCCAGCTAATAAAGTTGTCAGATGCATGTAAGAGCACAGTTGATAGGAGTCTCCCCAGAAGGCATCCGGTGGAGAGAGACACTGATCAGTGAGATCTGACAGGAGACCACCCAGGGTAGTCAAAGTCAGATGTGTACCAGGCAGGATCAGTGGTAGGGAAGAGCAGTGAAATGAGAGTATGGAAACTGTCTTGATGGGGGAACGCCAGTGCTGCAGCCAAATGGGTAAATCATGAGGCACATTGCTTCACAGGGATCATAACAAACTCTCAGCAGTAGAAAACGAGATAATAATTTGTCAGAACTCCCACTTGTAATTTCATACTGTCTTTTCAGTGAAAAGGAAAATTGTCACAGATTCTGTGTGCATTAGGGTGGCTGGTGCATTGCTATCTCTTTCTTTGTTTATATAATCCACTTCCGGGTGTGTAATTATTGAAACAGTGAGAGGTCTTCCCTAGAAAGACAAAACACTAAGATGATGATAAGTGAAAATCATCAGTTCATGTATGTTCTGAAGTTGATTCATTTGATATCACATTGATGCTGGGAAGTGTTTTTGTACCAGATTATATATCAAAATGCATAAGGTACTGAGTAGCAATTCCAGATAAGAGAATCTCTTAGATCTCTCAAGATAAACAGAGTTCACTTTTTATTTGAGGTATAAAAGAAAAATAGCCTACATCCTGCATTGTGTGTATAAGCTTATGGATTTAACTCCACAGATCACCATATTAGTACTTCAAGCAACCTTTCCTCCAATGTAAGAAATAGTGATAGCAATTTACTGAATAACTTCTTGCCTCCAAACACCCTATGAAGGAGATAAAAATCTTTCAAGAGAAAGAATTCATTTTTTGTTCTTTCTGTCACCTCTGGCAGTAAGTCCATGCTTCCATCCTGTATATAAAAATTATATTCTGGCTGTAAAGAGCCTAAATGATGTTAAAGAGCTGAAAATCAATGCACTGCTGTACACAGAAAATAATCAAATAACAGATGTATTATCTTTTGTTGGGTCTTTGTGAATGTGTTTATTCATGGTGCAGAACAACATTAGCATATTTATCAAGTTATAGATGTGTGAAAGGTGGAAACACACTTTAGGAATACTTGATTGATGTGTATTTCTGCAGTCCTAAAACTACAGAGAATTTTCATAAGAACATGGGCTGCAAGATACTGTGTTGTTATTTTTACTGTCTTGAATGCTGTCAGTTGAATGCTGAGACCATTGTTTTCAAAAATTTTGTGTGTGATAGGAACAAAGATTTGTCGTAACTGTTTGTCAGCATATTAAATATTCAGATGTATGTGATGACTGTGGCTCCAATGAGAATATCAGGACCTATGTCTGTTACCATGAAATATTTCTTCATAAAATATTGCCGCAAAGTATGGCTCATTGCAGGGGAACTTGTTTGCTCCTTCAATTTATAGTTCTTTTAAGAGTCTGAAAGTGTAGACAGTTTCAAAAATTATATTTGTAGGTTTTGTTGTTGTCACATAATTACAAGCTGAAGCAAGTTAGAAGGGAAGATGGTAGTTGGTATAACTTACTTCCAGTTACATTAAACTTGAATCTGATTTCTGGTCTTTTTTTTCAGCTGTGCTTCATACATTTTTATACATTACAGATTCACATAATCAATCCCTGAGGGAAATGTACTGTTGCCAGAGACTGAGTAATAAAGAGTCACTTGAAAGTAGAGAGCATGTATGTATTTCAGAATATGCTTCAATAATTTATTTTTATAATGTTTATTTGGATTTACCCTTGTGTTTATTATGATATTGGTAATGTACATTTTAAATTTTATTAGTGAAGTCTTATATGCATTATTTCTAAATATAAGGCTGAAATATACTATTTCCTTTTCTACAGAGCAGATTTTTTTTTTTAATGCAGGCTAACTAATTTGATAAAATAATAAAAAAATTCTTTTGTCTTTTGAGAGTGCATTTCTCATAGATTTTAATTTGTGGATTATTTTAGTGATTAAAAAAAATTTACTGTTAGGAGGATTACTTTTTTCCTGAATATATAAATTTCCTCAGATTAGGTCTATGTCTTACAGTTATTTACAGATAAATTGGCAATATTGCTCAGTAACAGTAGAGCCATTATTCAGGTGCGATGCATTGAGACAGATTAACGTGTTTAATTTTCCCTTTCCTTTAAAACATGTTATGAAAAGTTTCTTCTTTGAACAGAAACCTTATACCTTGTTTCCAAACTGGATATTTTCAGTCCATCTAATCTGTCTGCCACCTCCTGTGCTAATTAATCACTGCTGCAGTTTAAGACCCAGCAAGAAGGTGGTCAGCAGGTGGCAGTCCTGGTTGGCAGTGGTGCTGGGAAAGGAGAGCTGGATTAAGCAGCAGAGGAGATGCATCACATTAATAGCACTGCTTTTGCCAGGAGGTTGCCAGGGTTTTCTGAAGTTCATGGTTTTATAGTGGGGTTGTAGCTGCCTTTTGTAAAGGCAGCACTTTTCTAAAAGTGCATGGCTCCAACACGCTGAACATCTAGAACAATTTAGAGATGTTAAATGTTTTTATTTTCCCAAATTCTGCTTTTAAAAGTAATTATTTATAACTAAGTATGAGGAGTTTTGCCAGTCATACACATATGTGCTTTTTATTTTATGCAACTTGGAGTATAAGTTAAATGAATGAAATAAATAGAGAATATACCCAGTGGAATTTTTTTAAGCAAAGGTTTCTGCCTTGTCATACCGAATTACATTAGCATTTTCAGATAAACGTGGTAAATTTAAACACCAAATCCACATTAAGGTACCCAAATGAAATTACATTACTTCCTGAAAATATCACTAACTTCAAAAAGGGCAGCAGATAGTAAGGATCTCTTTTTGGGAAAGCCATTTTTCACAGATTCATAGAATATGCAAAATTGGAAGGGACCTGCAAGGCTCATCAAGTCCAACTCCTGGCCCTGCACAGCACCATCCCCAACAGTCACACTGTCTGCTGAGAGCATTTACCAAATGCTTCCTGAGCTCTGTCAGGCTTGGTGCTGTGACTGCTTCCCTGGGGAGCCTGTTCCAGCGCCCAACCACCTGCTGAGGTGAAGAACCTTTTCCTCATATCCAACCTAAACCTTCCCTGACACAACTTCAGGCCATTCTCTTGGGTACTGTCACTGGGTGCCAGAGAAAAGAGATCAGTGTCTGCCCTTCCTCTTCCCCTCACAAGGAAGTTGTAACTGCAGGGAGGTCTTCCCTTGGTCCCCTCTTCTCTAGGCTAGACCTGGTGACTTCAGCCACTGCTTATACAGCTTCTCTCAAGGCCCTTCACCAACTTCAATACTCTCCTTTGGATGACCCCTAATGGTTTTTTATCTTTCTTATACAGTGGCGCCCAGAACTGCCCCTCACACTGGAGCTGAGGCTGCCCCAGAGCAGAGCAGGACAATCCCCTCCCTTGCCCGGCTGGAGATGCTGGCCCTGATGCCCCCTAGGACACGCTTGGCCCTCCTGGCTGCCAGGGCACTGCTGGCTCCTGTTCAACTTGTCACTGACCAGGAGCCCCAGGTCCCTTTCCACAGCACTGCTCTGCAGCCTCTTGTTCCATAGTCTGTGCACACAACCATATTTGTTCCATTGACCTTGAATAAGAGGAATTTGGGAGCAGATTTGTTTTTGGAAACAGTAGACTCTTTTTTGCTAATGCATTTTGAAATGCAGAAGTTTCAGCTTGAGGTAGAAAGCAATAGGCAGTTGAGGTTTTTTTGGCACTTCTGCTGTCAACAGAGATTTTAAACTTGACCTCTTCCTGGTTGATGTGGCAAAACCAGCCAAATATTGAAATAAAAATAGGTATTACATATTATGCAAAGAATTGGGGAATATCAGGTGTAGTTTATAATTTCAGTCTAGTACTGTGTCTTTTTAAAAGCTAATAAGAAAATTATGTAGTGCTACCAAAAAGAATATTGCTCATCTGCAGGCAGCTTAAAAATCTTGTAAATAAATTGTTATTCTTAAATTTCACTTTAAAATCTTACTACTTAGTTGAGTTAAATCTTGCATCTACCTAAAGCAGAGTGTGCTGTGCTTGTTTTAAAGGTGTGTTTGGGACACGTGGAGGATTCATTTCTTTGAGGGATTAGACTTTTCTTCTGCCTTGCAAAGATACATTAGCCTCTATATTTACTGTTGGAAAATAATTTCTGAAACAAAAGTACCTCCATACATTTCTGAACAGCATTAGCTCTACCTTTCTAGCTTTAATTTTGGGACTGAACCGGGGTTTAGCAAAGCAGCTTTATGTATATTAAAATGCATCCCAAGTCACTGCAGTGTGATCAGATTAAGATATGGAAAACTAATCTGTTAATGGCTCTCCTGATGTCTCTCTAGGTGATTTGAGCACAGCACCCACCTCCTTGTTACAAAGGGAGAGTTACAACTTCTGTTTGTAAAATTTCTAAAATTCTAATGATGCACCATTCAAACAACTTTTATGGAGGTACTTTTATATGTGGTCTTGGAGCAACGGAAAGTAAGGGTCATGATTCACTTGTATCATAGGCTTACATGTCTTGAAGTTGTGGTCTTAATACCTAAGCCATTTTGAATTCAGTTTCAAAGCATTTTTGAATTCAGCTGAGGCCTGGGCTATAATTCAATATGCTTAAATTTTAGTGTATGTTCAACTAAATGAGAGCTTTGGTATATAGATGATGAGTCTAGATGTTATCATTTATATCATTCTTCCTCATTTAAGAAAAAAATTAAAACATGCATTTGAGGTGCTGAGTTTTCATTGACACTGAGGAGGGAATTGGGGTTTGGGGCCATATGCATTCTTGTTTGGTGTGCATGCTTATTTTGTTCAGTCTCTAAATGAAAGTTTTGGATTTATGCTGTATTCTGCTGAGTTGTTTGGGTTTTTTTTAACAAATGGTACTGAGACTATTTGTGTTCTCCTATCTTTGTATATTATTAGAAATCTCAAATGCAAGGTGAACCTTGAATTGTTCAAAATTTAACCTTCTAAAAAGATAAAAAGTCTGCAGCAGAATATCTAATTTTTTTTTTCTTTATCAGTCTTTTTCATACTAATAGGCCATAGTTCCATTTGAAAAATAAACTGGCATTCATGTAACAACCAGGATGGGGGTTCAGAGATTGGTGTTTTGCAATAGCAGCAATAGAATGGGAAGACACTGCACTCTGTCCTTTCTACTCTTCTCACTGTGTGTTGTCTTTGCAGCTGATATAGCCATGCTCCAACTTTGGCTTTGCAGCTGATAAGGATCTTGGAACAATGTATTATTTTAGGGCTGTACTTTCCATTTAGGCCACATTACCTAGGTAAAATGTGGTGAGTTCTATAAAAAGATAATTCCATGTTCTGTGGTCAGTGGGAAAGAATTCCCTTAGGTTTGTAAGCCTTAGTCTTTTTTATTCTGATGTGGCTTTTGTATTCTTTTTGAAATAGTTACTACTACATTAAAGGTTTATGTAACATAGTTGATAAGCTTTGCTGACAAGGGCTTACTTATAATAACATCTTTGTGTTATTAAAGAGATATGTGTCTTTTTACATGAAAATACACCTTTTTAAAGAGATAAAGATGGTGGGATTTCTGACTAGACAAGCAGCAAGTATAACAGTTTTTATCTTATGTCACTTCTTAACTGTGCATTACGGTTTTATCTCAGACTGAAATAATAATGCAGTTATATGGCTTTTCCTCTAAGTTTATTAGTAAAATCTGAAATGTGTCTATTTTTGAGAAGATCTAGGTCTGTAAAGCTCAAATCCATAACTAAGGTACAAAAAGTAAGAGACAAATACCGTTGGATAAATATATCAAACCCCGTAATTTCTATATCTCTGTAATTCTGATGTATCTGTATCAGAATTTGTATTCCATTATTGAGCTTGCACTCAACAACATCTAAATTGCAGAAATCATACAGAGCTGGACATACTTTCAAAAGAGGTTGTATTCCCATCCTTTTCTAAGGTAATTTCTCTACCAAATTCTCCTTCTTTAGTCTAGGACTGGGGGAACTTGGCCTCTGGATTTTTTGTGTCATCAAGGAGAAACTCTAGGAAATAAAAGGGAACATTTGGTAGTGAAGATGGTTGTGGAAGTGACAAGGGAAATCCCCACTTTCAGGTGAGTGGTTGCTGGCTGGTTGTACATACGACTCAGTAACATCCCCAGGGGAGTGGATGCTGTGATCGGGCTTTGAAGACCAGGGAATACAAAGGTTTGTTTCTGGTACAAATTAAAGGGTACTGACAGACACTTGATCAAAAAGTAAGAATTCTGTTGAAGTAGAGAATGTTATCACCTGTCCAGGTAGATTGCCTCAGAAAAGTCAAAGTACAAAAAAGTCACCAGCTTTCTTCCTCCTCAGCTACTCATGCGTGCTTTTTCATGAGATTTTATGGTGAACAGTCTTTAAGGGCACCTTGCCCCATTTATTTGATGTAGTATAATGTTTATTACCGTTGTTACACTGTAAATCCACGTTTTGCCCCTAATCCACCGCTTTTCCATGTTCCTCTTGGACAATTCTCATGACAGCTTTTAAGATCTTGTAGCTTTGTTTAGACCCTTTAGACAGGTTGCCTTCATAATTTAGGGGAGGATGTTTTCCAAAGAACAAACATGCAAGTCTTCATTTCTTCATTCTAGGCATTCAACAGTATCCTAACCATGTTTGCCTCTACCATTCCATATACTCAGCTGTTTCTTTGCTTTGGATTTAATATCTGGGTATTTCTAACCCACGTCAAGTGTCTGAGAAGTTGCGGTAGAGTCCTGCTTCTGCAGGTTACCACCTTTTCAATACTTTCACATGCATGGGGATATTCACAAAATTGAGGATGCCAATGGTAGTATATGTACTAACAAAGGGCATATTTGTCAGTCTGTCTTCGTGTGGATTATCCACTCCTTTTCCTCTCATTTGGATTTCTTTCTGAGCAAAGATATATATATATATATATATATAGATATAACACCACATCAGATGGGAGTGCTCATAGGAGCAACTTCCAAGAGATAGGCTTTGCTATCTTCAGTTATTGACAAGGGCTTGAAGCCAGCAGTAGTAGTGTACATGTGTCTGCAGTTGCTAGGTAAGTGTTGTGCATGTATGTGGCATAATTTTCCAAAATTCTGTATGGGGTGATAGCTGATGTTTTCTGTATTCTTTATCCAGGCATTCTGTCAAAGCAGTGGTTGATCTTGTGAGTTTCTGGAGGTTCGTGGGAATAGTAGCTAAAGACAGTAAATGTAAAGCATTTTCCCTTCTTGATGCTTGGCAGCCTAAGTTGATCTCAAGGATGAGATCAGAGGTTTATCTGAATCAGTTAATTATACTACTCATATTCTTTCCAAAGCCCCTTTTACTGTTGACCTTGTTTGTGGACTCTAGCATTGTTATCTAGGAAAGCCAACTGTTCATATCTTTCCTAGCTCTCTGAGAGTTGTTTGATTATTGGAAGGCTAAGTTGCCTAGTGACAGAATCTTAAAATGAATTGTGCAGTGGGTTATGCATTGTCTCCATCAGTTACAAGTTTGAAGGTGAACCTTTCCATCTAAACATTAAGGCATACTCCAATATGTGCATTGTCTTTGACTTCAGAAGCATGCCAAAATGGGAAGTGTATGAAGCATGAGGAAAAGCAAGCCTGCAGACTTCTATGAAATGTGCCCATGATAGAAGGGCTGCTTCTGATGCCAAGTTCAGGCTAGCAAGTAATTGTTTGAATGGTACAGGTGTTGCCCAGAGGCGGTTGCCAGTTACTATGGAATTTGTACTAATCTGTGCATGAGGTATAAAAGTTATGTGCTACTGTTACTGTAGCTCTTCAAGATATTAAAAGGATGGCAGTCCACAGAACAGCCCTTCTCCTGTGCCTCTGCAAAACGAGTGTTGAGCTATGCAAGGAGTCCAGAGAGGGATCTTTCCTTTCCTAGTATGATGAAGTGGACATACGTCACCTTCATAAGGGTTCTTGACTTGTAGTATATGCAGACATACAGCAAAATTCATCCTGGCTGAGGTGCTTTGGAAAGCATTGTGAAACAGCTTCACAGTTGTCACAGGAAATTGTCCTCCCCTTTCCCTTTTTCCCTGTGTCACCCTGCCCTCCCTCCCCTCCCCCTCCACCTCTCTCTTACCCCTGAAATTAATTTTATTGCTATTTTTTTAAAACAGTGTCTCTGCTCACATAATATTCAGTGTCTTGAAACTGGTGATCTTTGTTAGTTTGCATAGAACTTACTTAACCCTTATAAAGCATTTATAAAAGTTCAGGAAGTTAATATGTTCCTTCATTAGTTTCTGTGTATGTGAAACGAAAACACTGATGAAAATTGGTGTTCAGTACAATAGTACTGCGGTAGTGTTAGATGTTAGACATGTAACTAGAACTTTATATATTGCCCAAATGTTTTTTTCTTATTGCAGCACTGTAAATAGTAAAATTTACTTAGTCTTTAGAAGAGTAGGATGAGACCCATTACCTGGCCCGAAGGGTTTCCAGTCAGATCATCAAAAACTAAACAGATAAATATTCTCAGTTAAATGTGTTCTCCTTTCATAGCTATAGATACTGAGACACAACAGGCTTGAAACCTGATGGAAATACAGATGCTAATTCAGTAGCACAGCTGGTTTACAATTTAGGAGATTGTTTTTAATAGTTTCGTGCATAAGCCATTTGACTGTGCTTGTTTTCTTGTATTTTTCAGTAGGCAATATTTTAGCCAGCCTATATCTAAGCTACTTACCAGGGGCTCATGCATCTTAATGCTGTTCCTGAAGCAGCTGATTATATTAACTGCACTAAGAACATCTGTAATAAAAAACCCTGCTGTTTTCTGAACCATTCAGTCTAAATTGTTAGGGCTCTGACTGTGGGTAAAAATGAGTGGAATACAATGTGAGTAATACAGTATTCAAATACAAGTATATTCTCATATTGTACTTTAAAATAAGTATTAAATACTGGTTTTGCTTATTTTAATTACAACAGTTACATTTTACACTCTAATTTCATCTATTGTTTGCATGTTTTGCTGAATTGTTGAAAAAAGCTGTCCAAGTAGCTGAATTCCATCTTCATTCCTTTCACCTGATGGAATTGTGCAATTGCTCTATAAATTCAGTACAGCAGTATGCCTCTCTTCCAAACTGGAATGCTATGAAAAATTTAGTTATATATCACACTTACTTTTCTTTTAAGTGGCATTATTGGCCTCACTAATAGTGTGACTAACCTCATAATCTTCTATGTCTTTCCCCCAGGAAACACGGGTCTGTTCTTCCCCATTTAATTTGGTGCCAGACCGTGTAGTCTTTCTTTTAAGTTCTTCTTTATCACAGTGTTATAGTATGGGGGATCTCTCTAGATCATTTCAATCTCTCTTCATATGTAAAGATAATGGTAACATCCACAATGGGAAACAGTAACTGTAAGAAAGCACACAGCTTGGTGTTTCCTTTTTTTTTTCCCTCCCAACTTCAACCATGGTCTTTCCTCTGAAAGAATGAAAACCATGGAGCTTATCAAAATAACTTACCTCCCTGGCTATTGATTGTCTCCTTTAATAGTCTGTTAGAATTAGATGGAGAAAATACATTTTAGATCTTTTGGTCTGCCTCCCTGCTAGTCCAGCATTGTTCCCTTCATTATGCCACCAAGTGTTTCTTCTGGTTTGTTGAGAAATCATTCCACAATTTCACCGTCAGAAAGATTTTCCTGATATGCGCCATGCATTTTCCGTTTTTTCATTTAATCTGACTATTCGTGGTCATATTTTCCTGTCATTCCAATATTTCTCTTTCTTGATGTGTACTTAGATTTTACAAGCTTTCTTTCATGGCTACCTTTTTACTAGTACCATAGCTGAGGCTAAATTATGCTGGCAGTCAGCATTTAATTTTTTTAGTGTGGTTTTTTTCCTAACCCTGTGTTATTTCAGTATCTTATTGAAATGATATTGAAAATTATAGGGAAAATTGCAGATATGAGTATAAGAAAGGGCTATAACCTGTGATTTCCCAGGCTTTTCTTATTTCTCACTTCTGCCATTATTATCCTGCAAATGTGTGCTGTTATTGAGAAAACTTAATATAAGTTTAGCAAGTGATATAATCTCAAGGTCACTTACTGCCTTTTACATTTGTTTCTCTTATTAAATGCATGGTCTTTGACCTATTTTCCCTGTTTTATTCAGTGTCATTTTTATGATGATAATATAATTTTTTTTACATTTTTTTTCATAGAGATCTGAATCTGAAAGCCCAGTAGATTCTGTTGTACTATTTAAAGAGATAAAGATGGTGAGATTTCTGACTAGACAAGCAGCAAGTATAATGTTTTTTATCTTATGTCACTTCTTAACTGTGCATTAAGGTTTATCTCAGACTGCAATAATAATGCAGTTATTATGTTCTCTAAAGTGTCTACATCTATGGCAAATTCAGGACTTACCATCATTGAGTCTGTTAATATGATCATTAACCTCTTTCATCTCGTAACAACAGTAACTCACAACTTTGTCTAAAAATTTATTTTTTACAGTATAATATTGTAAGATGCCTCTATTGAAATTTAGATGAGGAATTTTTTCCTGCATTTCTTGTATTTATTTTTTATTTGTTATTTTTCATATAACTGCTCCACATTTTATTTGTGATTGTAACATCCCATGTACTTCTCCCCCATGGGGGAGCTTCAGGTCATGTTGAAAATGATTCACCATAGATTTGTGAGTGTTATGGTTCCTTGATTGTGCTGAGGTACCTGAACTGAGTCAGAAATGGCACTTTTCTAAGTAAGTTCTTCCTGCTTTCATTTCCTTAAAGCTCAGTCTCTATCACAGAACACAAGTTCCCAAGCAAGTGGTGTCCATCCTTCACAGAGGGTTATCTTCCAGCAAATACTTGCCAGCAGTTAAAGACTTCCAAAATTAAGAATACCCGCATTAAGGGACTTTTCAGGCATCTTTTCTCATCACTCATATTGAGTGTCTCTATGCTCAGATTGTAAGCTTCCTTGCATATAAAGTGTTCTTTGATATTTCTATACATAATTGATCAGAAATTCAAAGCATGCAATAATCCACATTTTCAAGACTATTTATTATTATTTATCTCGTTTTGCTGCTTACCTCGCTTCAGAATAGAGGAAGGAAAAAATTACCTTTTAAAATAAGATGTAGGAAAGTTTAAGTATCATCAGCAAAAGTGTTTCTCTTCATGTTTTTATTCTGTAATATAGGTTGGTTTGTGAATTAATTCAGACAGGAATTATTTTAGTTCTTTACCTTAAACTTGCCTTCAACTTTATCAGTTCTCTAAGCTGGAAATACTACCTTAAGTGATGAAACATTGACATGATTGCAATTTCCCGGAGTACCACAAAAGTGTAATTATTTAGGTCTGTTCTGTTTGTTGATTGCATGGCAGCAGGGTAGGATTTCTGTAAAAAGTGTGAGTTTAGTTGTTTTTTTTAAATGAAAGCCTCAGGGTGCTACATTCAGCTGACCATTGTCTTTGTAAGGTTGAAAGCAGCATGCAGTGACCTATCAGCATATCTGCTCCAATGCCACTGTGCATAATTACTATTGCTTTTACTGTTGGCCTGCTGAATGCCCTCAGTGCCAAAGTATACATATCACGGCTACCTTTTGCAAGATTCTGTACACTTACGGAATTCTTTTATTGTTTAGTAAAATATTACTGTGTTTTTTAGAGGCTCTTACCTCTGGTATGGAGGCAAAGGTAAAATTTTGTCAGAGGCACTGTGGATTCAGAGGTTCTGTGTTTGTGAATGCTGATCTTTATATGTTCTGTCTGGATTTGATAGGTGTAGTGTGTTCACAAATCCTTTTAAAATCATTTGGACTTGTTTTCTTCATAGTCTGAAAGAGACTCCAATCCAGACCATCCTGAGCTGTGTGTTTCTTGAAAAACAACAACAAAAATCAATCAGTTCCAAATCAGTACATGAAGGTCAGAAATGTGCAGGGATTTTTTTTTAATCTTCAGATCTTATGAACATATTCTGCAGTGCTCTTTTTTAATTCGCTTAGCATTTTCTGTCTGTTATTCTTACCTCCATCCTTTATAATTACTTTATGCACTCCCATTTTCTTCTCTTGCATTTCCACATTGTCCAGCTTGGGGTGTTTTTTACTTTCCTATTTGTCTCCCTTCTTCACTGCAGAGTACTGGGCATCCAAGGGCAAACAGTGTCCATGACCTTGAAAACAAGGTGATGCAGTCATCTTTAGCATTTTCATTTATTACAGTGGTTCTCATCAGTTTGTGGAAATCTGTTCAGGTCACTATCTCTTTGGGATATGAATTGTATCTAAAGAAGCAGAGCTGATAAGTACACCTAGCATGTGTACTTAGGTTGGTTCAGCAGTGTGGTTCAGCAGAAAATCTCCCAGTTGTCCTTACCATGCTTTCACTACCGTCTCAGAGCACTCAAAAGAGTAGGCAAGGTGTATTTCTTGCATATGAAATCTAGCCAGAAGCTTCACTTCACTTGAATTTGTGTAGTGTGGTGGATATTGTATCCTCTGCTTTGACAGTTCTGCTCTACAAGGCCATGGCATTGGGCTGCACTGGTTGCTAATGCCAACCTGCTAATGAGAACTGTCTTGATGTGACCAGGTCTGCAGTGGGTCAGTGTTGTTCGTGGATTGTTAGCTTTGTTGACTTCACTGAATTGCACCTGGCAAGAAGAGGATGTAGCTGTGCAGAAATAAATACAGATATCTGTTAATGCCAGAGCAGGCTCTAGAAGAGCATTATATTTAATAAGAACTTGTTTTTACCAGTAAAAGTCAGTGAAATTAAACAGAAAAAATAGAGAATCTCTCCTATTATTAGTGTTATGAAATAGGAGATTGCCAAGCAGCAAACTGTTGAAACTGTTTTATGGCAAATCTGGTAATGCTACTGTTCTTGCTAAACTTGAAGTTCATATTCAGAAGAATATTCCATTACAGTGTCTTTAAGAACGATTCAAAAAATGATAAATTTCAAATGTAGCTACCAGTCTGTTAGTTATTTCATAACAAAGTTTATATTTCCTGATACAATTAAAATTGCATTGTAGATGAATATTGTATTAAACTTGTACATAAACTGAAGAACATATGCTGCTTTTAATATCTTCCTCCAGTCTCATTTTTCCTTTTCAATTTACATTTTTTATTGCAAACTAACAGCATAGACCCACATAATAAATGTGTTGTTGAAAGTATTGAAACTCTTCATTGATGACATAGATGCATGAATGTTTCACATGGCAGAAAATGCAGATGATTTCCTCAAGGGATGCAAAGAAAGTGTTTAGATTTTCATACCAGCTTTCAGAGTGGGAGCACAGTATTTAAATAATTTTTCACTATTAGGATTTTTGTCAGTTTTCAGTTCTGGTGGAGAACTACTCATCTTTTCCACATGGCCTGATAATGTTATGCTTGCTGTGCTCATGTTGGTGTTGCCATGAGCTTTCGCTTACTGTTACAGAACTCCAAACCAGATTGTAACAATGCACGATTTCGAAACTATGACCTTGAAGCCATATGGAGGAGCTGGACATTCAGGTCTTCTATATGCTTAAGAAAATACTGAGGCCAAAGCTAGTCAGTTCTCTGATGTATGACAGTTTGGCTTCTGTTTTTCTGACTAGGATCTCAAGAATACTATTTCAGGGCAAGCTTGTGTCAGCTATCAGACACTGATACGACAGATACTGATACTACATCAGACTAGCCTCTGCTTTCCTGTGCTTGCAGGCAAGAACACATACAGCTGCTGGAGTGGATGGAAAAGCCTCACCTGAGATACCCCACTCTTGGGTATAACCCCTTAACACAAGTCTGAGGTTCCATTTTCCTGCATGAACAGGCCACAACCAGTTTGTTTTATGAAGCAGTCTCCCTGTGTGTCTTACTTCTGAAGTAAAGACAGCCAGAGCATATTCTCTAACCCTGAGGGAAGGTGGCATGCTTTGACTCTTACACGTGCAGGTAAACTTGTTCCTCCCTCTCCTGTTCTCCAAAACAGAGGAAGGTTGCCTGCTGAGTTCTGCCTGCTGGGGACGGTCTGAGATTCTGCTATGAATGCCTTTGCTCTGTTTGGAGAGTGTGGATTGACAGTGAGGTAGGGGATGTGGCAATATTCCAGAGCTTGGGCTGGTGTCCATGCACTGTTTAGTGTGATTGCAGCCTATGTGGCTGTGCCACAGCTAGAGTCATTGTTTCCTGCAGGCAGAAAAGGAGTATGTCACATTTACACCTATTTTCAAGCCAATACCTAGCTTAGCAGTAGTAACATACCATAAAAAATCTTTATACATCAAATTGCCCCTTCCAATTTTTAACTGGGCAAAATAGGTCATTTTAACTATGCTGCAGGAGGGGTAAGAGTGGAACAAATTCGTGAAATGCCAGACAGAAATACGGGACAAATAATTAAAAGGATTTCATATTTCATAACTTTGTAATTTATATTGCTGATGGTAAAAAGGGACAATTTCAAAAGGGGGATAGAGAACATGCAGCATGCAGTATGCAAGCATTTTTTCCAGCTAGAACAATATTTCTTTAGGGCATTTTGGAAGATGCAATGACTAACTCTGAAGCTAATGTATGAATGTGCAGTGGAGGTGTTTTTAAGTGTA
The DNA here is from genome assembly GCF_001522545.3 of Parus major. Taxonomy (NCBI): domain Eukaryota; kingdom Metazoa; phylum Chordata; class Aves; order Passeriformes; family Paridae; genus Parus; species Parus major. The sequence goes on along the minus strand of NC_031799.1, from coordinate 60,634,432 downwards.
ATTTGGGGAAAGGGACAGGTAACTAAGAAAGGTATGAAGTTAATGAAGCTGCACAACTAAGTGGCTAATGTAATTTTCTCTATTTATATAAAGGGAGACTGCCAGTTTGGACTACAGGCAATTTGCAAAAAAACTTGCAGAGGTTTATAGAAAACATCACACTGTGCTCACTGGTTTTAGTGGCTCTTTATTTTCTAATTAATGTGATTTTTTTCCCCATCTCTTCAAAATCTCAGTGAATCTGATCATGCAAGTATTCAAATGCTGCGTGATTTCTCTGCACATAGTTTTATGGATAAAGTTATGCATTTGCCTACATACCTGTTACATTGGAGCCTGAATATTTACGAAGGGAGAAATGAATTATGCATAGCATAGAGAGATGTCAAACCACAGAAAAAACCTATTAGAAAAAAGAGGCGGGGAAGGGAGGAATGTGTTTTTCTCCAGTCTCTTGCAGTTTTAGTAAAGCTGGATGTCATATACAACATGATGAAAAAATGGTTGAAATATTAGCTCCTGTTTAAGCACTTGTAATTGTTTCTGTTGTTAGATACTGTAGTTTGATGGACCTTTCCTGACATGCATAGAATTATTTAAAATTTGTTTTCTGAATAGTGGTACAGAAAACATATTGTGTTTACTAGTTTGAGAATCACAGGATCAGCTAGATTGGAAAAGACATTTAAGATCATCAAGTCCAAAATGTGACCTAGCACCACCCTACCAACTAGGTCATGGCAAGCAAACAGTCTTTTCTTAAACACCTTCAAGCATGCTGACCCCACCACCTACCTGGGCAGCCTACTCCAATGCTCTATCACTCTTTCTGAGAAGAAATTCTTCCTAATGTCCAGCCTAAATTCCACCCCCCAGTGCAGCTTAAGACTGTGTCCTCTTGTCCAGTCAGTCTTTCTGCCCGGAAGAAGAGACCAACGCTCACCTGGCTACACCCTTCTTGTTGTAGAGAGTGACAGGGTCTCCCCTGAGCCTCCTTTTCTCCAGGCTAAACACCCCCAGCTCCCTCAGCTGCTCCTCACAGGACATGTGCTCCAGACCCTTCACCATCTCTGTTGTCCTCCTCTGGACACGCTCCAGCATCTCAGCGTCCTTCCCAAACTGAGGGCCCAGAACTGGACACAGCACTCCAGGTGTGGCCTCACCAGTGCCAAGTACAGAGGGAGAATGACCTCCCTGCTCCTGCTGGCCACACCATTCCTGATACAGGCCAGGGGCCATTGGCCCTCTTGGCCACCAGGGCACACTGCTGGCTCATGTTCAGCCTGGCACTGTCCCCATCTGCCTGGGCACTGTCCAGGCACTCTGTCCCCAGCTTACTGCACAGCAGGGGATGGCCAAAGTGCAGGACCTCACAATGGGACTTGTTCAACCTGCTATCATTGGATTTGGCCCATTTATCCAGCCTGTCCAGGTCCCTCCAGAGCCCTCCTACCGTTCTGCAGATCGACACTCGCTCCCAGCTTGCATTACAGACTGTTGTAATTTACTATTACATATAGTGCCCCATGGGGGCTGGTGTTAAGCTTGCTACAGCAATTCAGATGTTGCTATTTAGTTATTTTTATTTCTGTGTTTTTTAGTATTTACTGTACAAAATATATCTTTAATATTATTTGTGGACAGAATTTTCTAGAAATATTTGACTGGCAAAAATAACTATTAAAAAGAAAACCCATTGTTATTGTTATTTTAATATAATTTACTCCTATACTATAGTTTAATATAGTTACTCCTCTGTGTGCCTTTCAAGTTTGGTCCTCAATATTCAGAAATCAGTGCAACCAAGATTGTACATTGTTAGGTCTTGTGACAAGCAACTTCAACTATTAAATGTTCCTGTAATTGAGATTTTCATAGTACCTCCAGTTAAAAATGTCTTATTCAATCAACAGAAGATGTATTAGAGGAAATCTTTGTTTTAGAATCTTTGAAATCTGCAGGAAGGAATGCTTTTTCTTTGCAATTTTACTTTTTTCCCCATACATTATGTAAAGCAAAATTTAATCATTAAAGTGTTGGCTTGAGTTGCATGGTTCTGAATACATATGCAGTGTGGTTTCCTGTATTTACAGAATTTCAAAATTTTTCATGGAAGCTGTGTGAAAGGCTTCATGGAGGATTTGACATTAGGTCAATGCTCAGTCATATTGAGACTAGTTTTTCCAGTACCTGAGCAGTATATTTCTTCAGAGAGACTGAAATAGAATGCAGACTTCATATCTTTGCAATATAATATTCCTTATAAACTATCTAAACTTCATAAGCTGTTTCTAAGGTTCTCATTTTTTTCTCTTTGCTAATGGTGAAATTTTGAAAGACAGTAAGGTATGGACCCTAAAGGGAAAGTACATTTTTAAGTTCTATTCATATTCTACTCTGAGCAGTACCTTCAGTGGTTAAGGCACCTCATACATCCTCCTTTTTTCATTGTAACATCACAATTTATTTTCATTTTGTTACATCACCACTGGAAGTAAATCATGTGGATCATCTCTGTAGCTTCTCAGTCCCTGAGATAATCAGTAATTTCTGGCAGGAGATAAATTAATAAAAACTTGAAATGTCTGTGAGACTTCTAGCTCATAATAAAGAAAACACATTTCCAGTTGCAGAAATTGCATGTTCTTAAGAGCTTCATTGTTGCCATTGATATATTCAAGATTTTCTGTTAGAATGCAGCCACATCTCATGTCTTTTTAACTAATTGGAATAGCTCATCTGTCATCAGATATTTTGTACTTTGATTTAAATAGTATTGGCAACTCCTGTATTTACTGATGATGTGTGCCCTTATTTGAACCTCTTGCCTTATACAAATTGTAAATAAAAATCACCCGTCATATTAGTTTTGGATCTTCATAGGATTTTTTTCTAATTTTGCATACATAAATTAATATTTTGTTGTAAAAAAGGTTCTAATTTAGGACAGCTAGAATTTGCTAGGGTACAACATATTCTTCCTTCCATAAACCAGTAACTCTCAGGATGCATAACGATCCTTCTGAAACAAATTGCTGTGCCTGAACTCCCTGGAAAGTGTTTGCAGATATCTGTATGTCAGTGCTGATGATTTCTCTCAGTCTTTTCTCTAACTGAAATACTGTTTGAGGTATCGGGAGACTTGCTTCTGTTAAGCAGAAACAACAGAGGGTGCTCTTTCATACTGCATACTAAGATGCATATTTCCATAGAACTTACATCCTTGCTTTCTCTTAGCTCATTATTTCCATGCTGTTTGCTTGAATATGTCAATATCAAAAGTTTTAAGTCAAATGTGGCTGCATTAACGCTTGTGAGTTTTCTGCCCATTCTTCCCAAGTGGCACAGAATGATCAGAGTTACTCTTCTTTTTTTCCTTATACCAAGCTTCAGAGTTTCTATAATAGAATAGAGTATGCAAGTCTTATTCTTTCACAGTACCACTGGATCCTTTTTGTACCATAAACATTTTATGCAGTCTGCCTATTGGCAGGTGGCTTTTGGATTTATTGACAGCGAAATTCAATTATACCTTCCTACTTGTCTTGTTGCTCAAATTCTCCAAGTAGTTACTTAAAGAATAGGGTTGGGAGATCTGGACTGTGTTCAGACCTCTGTCATGCAATTATTGTAAAGGTAATTCTCTAAAGCTTCATCTCTTCCATCTGTAGAACAGGAGGAATGATAATCGTGTGCAGGCTGTCTTCTGGTGGGCAGAACATTCAAAAGTTTCTCTGTTCCCATCGTGCTCGCAGCTCTACTTAAACACGCTGCTTGCAAAGGTCTGTGAATAATTTTCCATGCTGACTGCTCATCATTCCCGAGAGCCAACGCTGAGGATGTGGAAACTGTCTTTAGCGCTATCCGTGCTTCTCGGGATAGTGCCCACTTGGAAAGGAGTGAAAAGCAGCAACTGCTGGTTATGCCATATTGGACTAGCAGAAAACGTGGGACTGTGCAGGCTGTGATAAAGAGGAGAAAGGAAAAGAAAAGCAGATCTGGGAAAGCTGTTGGGATGGGCAAGGTTGCATCTATACCCAAAATGATTTGCCTCGTCCTCTGAAAAGCTGCAATATCCAGCTAAATATCCATAGTCAGAGTTGCTAATGTAGACCTGCCTTTCAGTACTGCTGGTAATAGAGGGGATACAAAATGGTGTGAAATAATTTTTCTTTAAATTTATTATTTTATTACATAATGCTAGCTAGGGCTTAATTTTCCGATTGCAGTGAAGGAATTTGGAGATCTCAACCTTTATTTCTTCCATTACTAGACATCACTGCTACTTTTTTGTAAGTTTTGTAGGTAATGCATATAAATGCCCATTCCCAACCTGGATTGAACTGCTTTGATGTTCACTAGTACTCCAGACTCTTAAAAATATCCATTTATCAAATAACATTCCCCTTCTCAGTGACATTTCTAAAGCCGTATGAAATCCAAGGAGAGCAAAAGGCATAACAGGCTTCTGGAGTTGAAAAGTGGCTTGTGCTCAGATATGGGGAGTTTGTACTTTTATGAAATTAATGTTTTACAAAACTTAAAATATGAAAGTTTAGTTTGCCCTGGAGTGGCATTAATTTTGACTCCTGCTGTTTAATAAAGGGAAATGAATGCACACTAGAGCGGTTGCAGAAACTATCAAATATAGTATCTCCAAAATCTAGCTCATTTTCTTATATACTTCTTGAAATAATATGAGAAATTTTACTTACAAAAATTGGATTTTAACTACGTTAATGAAAAATGTTTCAAACGTATTTTGTCTTTCCAAAGCTTTATCTTGATATAGATACAATTAACACAGACATTGTAATTTGTTTACAACTTTGTCCAGGGAGACTGCTTCATAATTCTGTTTTGTAAAGTTGCTATATTTTGTTTGGTTTCTTAGAAGAGAAGGGAGAAAAGTATTATGCAATCCAGGGCTTGTGTGCAAAATTGCATCTTCAAGTGCTGATCGGTGTCTCTTTAGACTGTGGCCTGTCTGTGCAGACTTAATTGCAAGACCAAGTGAAATATACTTATGGCAAAAATACCCCACTGACTTTCTAGAAGGAACAGTCCCAGTGCTTTTTCTGCACTCTGGTGCAAAACCCACCACTCTGGTTTATCAGTTTCTCATATGGCAAAATATTGTTTCTTAGAATATGTATTTATTTGGCTTTTTATTTTCAAACTTATTTTGAAGTAGTATAAAACCCAGGAGAGATACTCCTAGCTGTAAATCTGTTTCATAGAAATGTTTTATAGATTTATCGTACTATTGTTTGTGGGTTTTTTTTCTTATAATATTACATATGAGACAAATAATGCAGCCTAGCATACATTTTAGAGCAGCCTACTGTGTTGTTGTGTTTGATCACTTAGATGCAAAAGTTTTGATTCATACACCTGGAAAACGAGTGTAGCAGCACATGAGTGACTTAAATGATAAACAGTGCAATTAAGCAGTATTTCTAAAGTACGATTTTATCTTTTTATCTGATGCTGGTTATTGTAGAAATACACAGATATTTTAATCTACAAGTGGAAAATAACACTGATCTAAAATAAATGTCATGTATTAAAATGTTATGCAGAGAATGTTAGTGGCAAATAAAATTGGGTTTGTGTCTTATTTAAATAGCATAACAGTTTTGTACTTTGTGGATATGTTTAACATCTGGCATACACCAATTCCCAAATTCCAATCAGACAGATTTGGTATTTAATTGATAGGTTATACATGTTGCAATGCAGATTCGCTTTTAATAGTGCAACTCTTGCAG